>NW_019739942.1:742051-747652 GCF_002891405.2 Cryptotermes secundus
AAAAAGTGCCCCAGCGATGGATTGGTCGGAAGGGGGCCCAAGACCTTGCTCTTTGTGCTTGGCCTGCGAGATCCCCAGACCTCACCGTGTGTGGTGTCTTCTTGTGGGGATATGTAAAAGATCGCGTTTATGTTCCACTGCTACCCACTAACCACGATGACCTTAAACATCGAATAACAACAGCGATTAACTCAGTGCATCGTGATATGCTAATAAACGCCTGGGAGGAATTCTCTTATCGCATTGATGTTGCCTGTGCTGCAGGTGGTGGCCATATTGAACACTTGTTGTAGTGTTGATTGTGAGTAGAATACTTGTGACTTGGCTGGAGTTTTGTATTACTTTCCTTTAATAAAATATTGCATAATAAAATCGGTTCATTCTTTTTGAATAATCCTGTACTTTTCTCACTTAATCATGCAAAATCCAAGCGAAAAAAATCCTGTGTGGCATTGAAGCCTTTGCCACGGATCGTTCTCGGTCTGATATAGTGGGGCGTTTAGTGTTATATAAGTAGCATCATGGGAACACGTTTGACACATTCTGATAGTCAATTCATGCTATACTTTATTAGGTTTTCTTAAAAGCAGGTTCCATGAGAAGGAAACGTGGACCGTCAGCGCTTATTAATTAGTACGTCCACCTTCTGCTTGTTCTCCAGGTGTTTAAACACACACTTTTCTAATGTCATTCTTGGTGTCGGAAATAGCCTCAAAATTATCGAGATTTTCGGTTGAGTTCAGCTAGAAAGATCGTCTTTGCTTGAAAACAACAAACGAATTATGTAGCTTAGGGCAAGTTTTTCTTAATGATGGAACACTATACTTATACGCTTAACAAAATGTACCTAGTTCGATTCTCGACCGGCGCCGTGAATCGTAAATCGCGTTATGTGTGTCTCTCCTCTCTCTCTCTTCGAAAGTGCGTGAGAGTAATTTAAATTGAAGGTCATAACCCGCCTCGTATAATTTTCTTTCCCTTTCATGTAATATTATCTTAAGTCCTTTGTTATTGTTTGTGTTTTTCGTTCAGTCATTGATCTTCCTGCTAAGAGATTAAGCAAAAATCTTGGATAAGGGGGTGAAGGATACGGGACCATTGGTTACAGAAATTGGAAATGCGAAACCTCTTCATTAAATTTTAATTACAAAGCGAAAATTTGAACGGTTGCTTATTTTAATTAATTGTAAATCTGCATAACAAATTACAATTTAAGTCTGATATTTCAAAACGTCTTCTAACACTACTGTCCAACAAGAAAACGGCGAAGTGTAACTCATATGTATCTTAAAGTCGTAGACACAAGGAGAATATAATTGAGAGGGAAGAAGAGGATTAAGACTGTCGGTATATACGTATATAAAGTATATAAAATAATCATTTTCATATTATAAGTTAAAGGGTAAAGTCGCTTTGCTTAATTATTTAAGCACTATGACATGAAGGCCGGTCACGGTAGCCGAGCTGTCTAGGGCATGAACTGTCTTCGCTCGCTCGTAAGCCGGGATCGTTGGTTCGAATTCCACACAAGGCATGGATGATTGATGTGTGCATGCGTTTGTTCTGTGTTTAGGTAGAGGTAGGATCACCCGTCCAAGCAGTCCTACCGTCTGTGAAAATGATCAGTGAAACTGAGAAATCAGCGCTATGCTCCAAAATGGGATCAAGAGAAAAAAAAAATGCCATGAAGACATATGTGGGAGTGGAGTTATAGTTCTGCTTTTCTTGACCTCGCAAATAAGTGGAGGTGAATGATTAGCTTCACGACCCTGCTGCTAAAGTTACATATAGTCACGTGTTTAGTAACTAGACACGAGTTTTGGATTAGTAATAGGATTTTTTCGACTCTTACACATTCTAATTATGAGTAATTATAACCGCTTCATTGATTCTCGCTCTTTACCGTTTACTACAGCAATCACTATCTTCTCAGTCTGCTGTGTCTTCACCGGTCGTAGCTTGGTAACGACTTCCAATGATGTAAATTCCTCAGTTTTCGTGTTCACGTCCTTACATCTTGTCGCAACCTTGGCCATTGTCTGCCTCCTAGCCGTATTTGTCCACCACTGGTCAGTACTGACTGCCTGCAGACTCACAATTTCGACTGCTGACAACTGTTTGCAGTCAGAGTCAAAGTCGCATTGCGACTGACGGTCAGTCAGTCAGTGCGTTTTGGTGTCGAGCCCCATCTTGGGCTCATGACCAGATATTTATTATTGTTTGACAGTTACTGTCTTTTTGTGTGTGTGTGTGTGTGTGTGTGGGTCGCCCTCTCTGACGAGAGGACGGGTCTGTCTTTTGTATATGCTGCTGGCCCTTGCCAACGCAGCCTTGCTCGGGTCCGAGTCTCTTGGGACTCGCAACCATATTTTACTGTCTCGGATTTGAGACTTCCATTTTGGTCGCCTCCTGCGAACTCGCAGGGTCACGGTGGAGGTATTCGACCCCGCCTCCACACGGGCATGCTTGCAGCTCCGTTACGGTTCCCGGTTTATAGCCTCGTTTTGACGGCATAGAAAACATCATTTCTAACAGTTCTCCTAATGTTGCTTGTTTCCTCTCCAACAATTCCTTCACTGTTGCATCAGCCTTTGCTGTCGCGGAAACATGTTACAGTGCCGTTATTTAGCAATGGACGTCTTTTCGTCTCACACTATTCCAGCTCTCAGACATCATATCACAATATTTTCATAGCGTTTCATGTAACAACTCAGAATGATCGGGAATTACGCTAGGATTATGCATATGAAAACTTAGTTTTGGTAACGTGGATGTCATGTGCCCAGACCACGTACCCTGGATGAGTCTGTTCTCCCGCCCAGTTGCATCGCGCATGCGATTAGACAAAAGACATTAGCACCCGGAACTGTAATGGCCCTCCAATTATTCAAGGCAAACAGCTTGTTCACCCGAGGAACCACTGTATCATGTTGGCTCATGTTACTTTTTATTTCTGTTCATCTTTGTTACACGCGGCATTCAATTAGAGGATAATGCTGGCATTCACAACAGACTTGGCTTCTGACAGTCGCTGTGTCCACCTCTCATAAATCAACGATTCGCTAACAAAACGACTTCATTTATGAACGCGCCTCTAAGCACAGTGTTGCCATTTATTTGCTGATGTCCTGCATGGGTTCTACAGAAAGGGACCTTTTGCTTGTTTCATGTGGGCCAATTCTACACATTCAAAACTGCGCGTGTGTTAAAATGTGAATAATAAAACAGGTTTACATTTGATAGTAATTCTGTCAGCTGACAGCTTGGTCGTAGTTCACATTCCGGTCAAAGTGGCAGTATTTGCAACTTAGAAATATTATATACTTCTATATAATATACTTGTCGGTCACGGTAGCCGAGCAGTCTGATTCATTTTTACATTTGATAGTAATTCTGTCAGCTGACAGCTTGGTCGTAGTTCACATTCCGGTCAAAGTGGCAGTATTTGCAACTTAGAAATATTATATACTTCTATATAATGTACTTGTCGGTCACGGTAGCCGAGCAGTCTGATTCATGTACTGTCTTCGCTCGCTCGGAAGCCTGGATCGTGGGTTTGTATCCCACACAGGACATGGATGTTTGTTATGTGCATGTGTTTATTCTGTTTTTGTTGTCCTGTATTTAGGTAGAGGCCTTGCGACGAGATGATAACCCGTCCAAGGAGTCCTGTCGTCTGTAAAAGGATCATGAAACTGAAAATTAGAGGCAAGTGCTCAAGGGGGCCAGTGGGAGCCAGTGAAAAAAAAAATATATATATATATACACCTATGATATACTAAACATAAGTTTTCTATCAGTTTATCATATTGGACACACTGTTTAAGTGTATATTCTCTTCGACCGCCCCTACCTGGTACACTGTGGGTTCGAATTTCACTCGAGACATCAATGAATCGCTGCGTTCAGTCAGTGTTTACTTTATCCTGCGTAGATAGACACTTTGAATATGCCGCCCCCCAGTCCAAGGAATCCTGCCAGCTTTTTTGTAAAGTGGAACAGACCAGAGGACCTTGCTCATAAAGACTGAAGAAGAGGAAAGAATAGTTTTCCGGTAGGCCTAAGTGTGAAAAATATTTATTGAACTGGAGTCCGTCCTTCGTCATGTAACGTGCATAGCATGACACAATTTAGCCTATTCCATAACAATGACAGAGCTGTAGCAATTCTGCTGAAAATAACTCCTACCAAACTAGTCGTGTCAGTACACTACTTTAATGTCATGTCTATTGGAAATAACCTGAAATTAAATTTTGCATCAATTGGTAGTCTTCAATTTTCACACGTTTTTTCCAGGGCTGGCCTATGTGGCTAAATCAATCCCCCGACTGGTTATTCTCAACAACATTTTGCAAGGATATAAAATAGTGACACTTTAAAAGTACGTAACATATTTTGTGGTCAGGAGACTTCTTCGGAGACGTTACTGCTTTATATTCGAGGAGTATCAGGGTTTGAATCTTGTCCCGGAAAACAGCTGCCATGACTGATTTCTTTTTTGCTTTCGTTAGTCCCTGCTGGCTCTGGTAACTTGCTTCCACACTTTCACCTGCTCGTTATTCACAATCACGCCTACTCAACAGGGAAGTGGGCTTCATGATTTGTTCTCGGAACTCGTTTTTCAGAAATTTTACTTTAATTTAACTTTTCTTTCTTTAATTCCACGCATCATATAGTTATATTATAGTAGCTTATAATATTCCGATGTATTTACTCTCAAATTATTTTAAAACATAAGGTGAACGCTTGGCCCTTAGCATGCTGAATTCTTCTCTGGTAAACTTTTCATGGGCCGTGCCATAGCTTAGGCTGTTAGTCGCCGGCTTCCCACCGCGGCGGCCCGATTTCGAGCCCAGGTCAGGTCATGTGGGATTTCTGGTGGACAAAGTGGAACTGGGGAACGTTTTCTTCGAGTACTTCGGTTTCCCCTGCAAATTCTCATTCCACCGACTGGTCCACATTCATCTTTTATCATCCGGGTCTGGTACAATAGGCCAAACAGTGGCCGACGTACCCAGTGGACTCAGTCTCACGCCAAACAAAGAAAATAGATAAAAAGTAACGTATAAATGGTAGCGTAGTTGGTTGAGGGGCTATGCTACAAGTCGGAAGGTCGCGGCTTCAAGTCCCGATGAGGTCATTGGATTTCTTCAATTGACCTAATCCTTCCGGCCGCACTATAGCCTTGGGGTCGACTCAGCGTCTAACACAAATGACTACCAGTAATTAATTAAATAATTTTCTTGGGGAGTAAAGCGCAGCCGGCGCGTAAGGCTGACAAATTTACTGCCATCTTTGAGCCGATTGTCTAGATAATGTGGGACCCTCAACGTCTCACAACCCTATGGGCCTTCACGGCCTGTTAAAGGAATAGCTTTACGTGGTGCAGCCAGATAGATGTCGATCCATACGGCGTCACATTCGAAATCATTAGTAATATAGTCAGATATGAGGCTTATGCCGGTCACGGTAGCCGAGCGGTCTAAGGCATGCACTGGCTTCGCTCGCTCGGAATCCGGGATCATGGGTTCGAATCCCACTCAGGGCATGGCTGTTTGGTGTTTGTGTTTGTCTACAGGTAGAGGCCTTGCGACTAGCTGA
>NW_019739942.1:752311-820486 GCF_002891405.2 Cryptotermes secundus
TAACGTATAAGTGGTAGCGTAGTTGGTTGAGGGGCTATGCTACAAGTCGGAAGGTCGCGGCTTCAAGTCCCGATGAGGTCATTGGATTTCTTCAATTGACCTAATCCTTCCGGCCGCACTATAGCCTTGGGGTCGACTCAGCGTCTAACAGAAATGACTACCAGTAATTAATTAAATAATTTTCTTGGGGAGTAAAGCGCAGCCGGCGCGTAAGGCTGACAAATTTACTGCCATCTTTGAGCCGATTTTCTAGATAATGTGGGACCCTCAACGTCTCACAACCCTATGGGCCTTCACAGCCTGTTAAAGGAATAGCTTTACGTGGTGCAGCCAGATAGATGTCGATCCATACGGCGTCACATTCGAAATCATTAGTAATATAGTCAGATATGAGGCTTATGCCGGTCACGGTAGCCGAGCGGTCTAAGGCATGCACTGGCTTCGCTCGCTCGGAATCCGGGATCATGGGTTCGAATCCCACTCAGGGCATGGCTGTTTGGTGTTTGTGTTTGTCTACAGGTAGAGGCCTTGCGACTAGCTGATCACTCGCCCAAGGAGTCCTACCGAATGTGTAAGATCTAGTAAACCGAAGTGAAACGGAGAGTTTCATGGAGGTAGGCCTAGGCCCAAATTGGGGCTGTAGCGCCACAGAAAAAAATGAGGTTTATACTTGCGATGACTGTGTAGATGTTTTCTGAAATGTGTAGCTCAGTATGTAGGTCCCCTGAAACGTTGATATTTATCTGATAAAATACGTAGTGTCACATCTCAGAAGACGGCGTTCTTTATAAATTATATATTGTTCAAAAGCAAACATTTTTAATTTTGTCCCTTTGAAGAAGATGGAAGGTGAGAAACCAAAGAAATTTGTATTGCAAGTCGCAATATTTCTCAGCTAGATATCTCGTGCACAGCGTGGAACGTTTTAAGAAACATCGATTGCCTTGTTTTTCAGTGTTGCGACTTTGAGGCGGCGGACAACGGCCGACTCGAAATTGCAGTGCAGTGAAGGGCTGGCTCGTCTCTGTGGAATTTCAACTCAACAGGTTGTTGGTAGAACTTTTTGTGTGAAACTTTTCTAAACAGGGACTGTAAGTTGTTGCGGGCCTGCGCAGTTAGTAGGCGCGAGTGATGCGCACGCATATGCGAATGAACTCGTATTTTACACGTGAAATGTACGGGTCCTTGGTCACATGTCCACTCGCCAGAAACTCTTCTTAGGAGACCTATGCATGCTGACTTTTTAAACTAACGAAGCACTGCAGTAACAATCCAGAACTTTCCCGTCCTGCCGTTTTCATATGTATTGACAATGTATATAATTTTGATTGATGATATGGTAAGGTACTTAACTGAGTAAGCACTACACTATGAAGGCGTAGAGGGGAGTGGATGTATAGACCCACGTTCTCTTGACGTCGGCACTAGTTGGAGGTGAGTAGTTAGCTTCACACCCCGGCCGCTTTACTCCCAGGGAACGAACCACCAGTATTCATCGGATAGGAGGTTGGGTGTACCAAAAAGCCGGTCTGGACGACATGAAGAAGTGAAAATTCTTGACCCCACCGGGACTCGAACTCCGATCCCTCGATCGTCCAGCCAGTAGCTAGTCGCTATACCGACTGCGCTATTCCGGCTCACAGATGATATAATGGCGTTATATATATTTCCAGTCAATAGATTAAATTGTAATGTATCTTTATTACGGGAATGGAAGTTTCCGAAATCCTAGTTAATGTTTTAATGGGTATAATATAAACACTTTTCTTTTCTTTTATCAGACCTTATGCCTTGGACTATTTAGGTCAATGTCGGCTCCATTCTATGTGTGATCTACCACCTGCTCTAAGATATAAATTATCCTCATTAAGCACTACGCCATGGAGACATATTGGAGAGTTAATGTGTAACTTCACGAATTCTTAACATCGGCGCCAAGGACGAACATGGACTTCATAGCTGGTCTGCACTTGATAGCTAAAGGAGAAATCCTTGCGTTTATCGGGAATCTAGCCATAGCTCAGTCAATATAGGGCCGACGGATGCATGAGTACTTGTAACAAATTCAGAGCCTTGCCTTGAAATGACAGTGTGGTTCTTTATGGGAGTCTCAACGGACGGCGGTGCACAGCGATGCTGTTCTCAGGAATACGGCTGCTGTGGCATCCAGGTCACAACTTTTCTCTTTATCTTTGCTGATTAATGCCGCTGATAAAACGTAACCATCAAGCATTTCTTGTTGATGAAGAAAATATATATTATAATTTTTTTTAACTATCTGTCGCATTGGTCTGGAGAATAAATGGAACGTTTTGGGGAATCTTAACCATCATCAGGGGATTATTTCATGGGTAACCACTATTGGTCGCCGGTCACAGTAGCCGAGCGGTCTCAGTCATGTACTGTCTTCGCTTGCTCGGAATCCGGGATCGTGGGTTTGAATCCCACACAAGGCATGGATGTTTGGTATGTGTATGTGTTTATTCTGTTTTTGTTGTCCTGTATTTAGGTAGAGACCTTGCGACGAGCTGATCACTCGTCCAAGGAGCCCTACCGTCTGTAAAATGACCATGAAACTGAAAATCAAAGGCCACGGCCCAAGGGAGCTGTAGAGCCAGTGAAAAAATAAAACAGTGTTGGTCGTCATGGAAACTTCAAACCTTAGCCTTACAACATATTTGCAAATGCCTTTCAGAATTCTTTCTTCGCCGCATTTGTTTCATCAAGCAGCATGAATGGGCTTTCCTATTTTGTAAACCGGCACTGTATCCTCATATTTTGTTTTCTAGTAGGAATGGCCCACTGCTGTCAGCATAGGAGTAGGTCTTTCGATTAGTGACAGTGAATTGCTAATTGGATGTGTAGTGCAGGATACACTAGCCGTGCTTACAGCATTGTAGGTTCTACTCGTACCACTGAAGAAAGAAGACCATATAACGTTTGACGTTTGAATTGAACTGTTTGTATTTTAGTTTATTTCTCAGCTGTATAATGTACACGGCATCGAATTGAAGGTTAATAGAAAATGCTAAACTTGGAAGGAACTTACTGCCCCAATGATTTGCTGGGAACTTTTGTGGGAAACCGTGAAAATAGTCGTTACCTCAGGATCGGCGATCGTGACTAAGGTTTTTCTTAATTTTTTTTTCAGTCATTCCAGACTAATTGTCTAGTATTATATTGAAAACTGTCACGGCACTTTTTTCGGCACCCTTTCCTTCTGTCATATTCAGCCTCCATTCAGTATGCAGCTTTGGCCTATGCAACTGAGAAGACATCGTTAACTATACTAAAAAGAACACAAGAGAAAAACATCACAACTACATGTTTGCATTTTATTGATCCTTTATGTACTGTAAAATATCCGCTCGAAGCCAGAAGTGTGGAGCCAGGAGAGACTGCCGTTGCTAGGGAACGGCTCGGTGAACACGCTTCCGCGTTAACAGATACGCGCGGAACAAAATAAGAACTGTTGCAAGTTGTATTTTATAAGGGGTCCGTGCCGAGGCTATGTTCCGGCGACGTGACATTTTATTTAATATTTATTTAATTAGCACTTGATGCAAATGGCTCCGTGGGCTCAGTAAACGACTGAAAGACTTACATATATATGTGACTCTGCTTTCAGAGACTCGTCTCAAACCGCATAAGAAGTTGCATATAGTTGTTTATAGTGCAAAATGAAGAATTTCAATAACATGCTACAAGGCCAGGCATATTCATAAGAGACAAACACATCTGCTCGTCAGAGAGGATGTTACATAAGAATTATTACCGCAAATGTTCCATTGAGAAAACTGGCCGTGAGTCTCAAGGGTGCTTGGCGCCAAGACAAACTGATTGGCGGCAAACCGTCAGTCGTAAAGTAACTCTGACTCTGATTTTATTTATTATTTAAAGAGTCTATTTGCATAATCAAATTCCTGTTCAAATCAGTTATGTTTCGGCAGATGTATAAAGAAAGAGAGAGGGAATTCGTGTGAACACACAGCCAGAATATTTGTATTTATTTATTTATGATTTGCTTTACAGCAGTTCCAGTAGCTCAGACTTTACATTGTCGAATTGGAAAGGATACGGGGAACGGGCTTGTCCAGATTGAGGTACTATCCTGGTATTTACTTGGAAGTGCTGAGGAAACCCACGAAAAATCTAGTCGGATATCCGGCCTCCGAGGCAAGACCTGAATACAGAACCCCCAGAAGAAAAAGCAGAAGCGCTTCCCGTTCGACCGCGACGCTGAGCCATAGTCATCATATAGAAAGTTATGTGGATTCACACATTACAGGGCAGACACTTGGACAGTGACATTTCGTGCTTGTACAAGATTCGAAAGCGTAAAGGTAAAGGTAAATTTACCCGTGTGTTTAATTAGTTGAACAGCGCGCCATTAAGACGCATGGAGAATTGGAGGTATATCTCCCCCATTCCTAACCTCAACACAAAAGGAGTCATCAGATTCAAGCCTCTGCCACTGTATTCCCAACAAACAACACATAACAGGCTGGGTGGGCTTATTTCTTGCCCCTAGTGGGAAACAAATCCCGATTCCTCGGTCGTCCAGCCCGTAGGCTAGTCGCTACACCAACTGAACTGTGATTATGACACAAACATGCAGACCACGAAAAGAAACATTACCCTATCCCTTTTAGAGGTTTTCTGATTGATGAACAGTACTGCTAGGAATATGTAAGCTTGCTGTTGGATCTATACAAAGCAGTCCGTACTGCAAGCAGGTATCGAACCTGTAACTAGTAACCCAGTACAGAAGTCCATTGGTAACCACAGCGGCACGGAACAACATAAAAAGCAGATTTATAAGATCGCTTGCAGCGAACAGCCCGCGTGGTGCTAGTGACGAAAGTTGGACATCTGCAGGTCAGTCGTAGTACTACTTGGAAAAATTTAATTACAGTTACGATTAAACTTTTAACAACTCAATCGTAAGTCTTATGAACCAGACGGGGCAGGTGCGAGTACGGTCACGTGACTATCCGATCGATGACCCTGCTGTCAAGAGCAGATGCTGCGAGGAGACGACTGAAAGAATGTCTCCCATCTTTCTCTTGCCACGTCATGCTCCGCCGACTTGTTTCTCACGGCTGTTTGGTGCATCCATTGGGCTTCTTATGATCACTAAAGTGAAATGTACCAGTCTAGGTAACGAAGATAGATTTTTTGCTTTTGTCAGTTGTAAATAACTATAATGCCCTCTTCTTTCTTAAACTTGACTGTATGAAGGCACTGTGGCTTTCTTATTTCGCTTTATTAATACCCATTACAATTTCAGGTTCATTCTGTGTTGCTACATAGTTCCAGAGCAACAAAGAAACCAGCACACTTCAAGACTCACTTTAGATGTACTAATGCGATTTCAGTCAGGCCTAATGGCAGATTTACCCCAGTGCATTGAATAGCATGCCAGGAGTTATGTTTAGAGCACAGATTAACTACGTGCATTTACGAGGCGTAGAGTCGAATTTCTTCGAATTCTAGATGGAGGAAATTTGTCTCATTTACTATTCCTCCCGTTTCGTTCCCGAGGAAGGATAGCAGGGATCGTAGTGGATAGAAGAGCGCTAGCCTATCTCTCTAAGATCCATTTTAATATTGTTCAACCACCTACACCTTGATCTTCCCAGTGGTCTCTTTCCTTCTGGCTTTCTCACCAATATCCTATATGCATTCCTCTTCTCCCATTTGTGCTGCATGCCATGCCCACCTCATCCTCCTTGACTTGATCATTCTAATTATACTTAGAGAAGAGTACAAGTTATGAAGCTCCTCATTATGTAGTTTTCTCCAACCTCCTGTCACTTCATCTCTCTTCGGTCCAAATATTCTCCTCAACACCTTGTTCTCAAACACCCTCAGCCTATGTTCCTCCCTTAATATCACAGACCAAGTTTCATACCCATACAGAAGCACAGTCAAAATTGTAGTTTTGTATATTCTACGGATTAAAATTTAGACTGGTAAGAATTGAATACAGACATACATATGTTTGTTATATTGGTGGTATAATGTTTCCTGCTTTTGCTTCTGCTAGTACGTGCAATTCTCGATCCACAGAAACTTCTGATCGGTAGCAAAGGCTCCATATCAAGGAATCTATGTTTATGTAATTTTTTCATCTAATTTCGTAATCTTAATCCATAGGAGCTGCAATTTAAAATAAACGTAAGTGACTTAGTTCATCTTTGGGAATAATAGCATATTAGCTAGGATAATTTTCATTTTATTACATCTTCCCTAACCGGCTCTGTGGTCCACACATCCTCCTATCCAATGGGTAACGGGAGCTCTTTCCCCGAGGGTAAAGCGGCAGGGGCGTGAAGCTGAGCACTCACCTCCAACTAGTGCCGAGGTCAAGAAAACGTGGATCTATACATCCACTCCCCCATACGCCTTCGTGTCGTAGTGCTGAATTAGTTAAGCACACGGATGACTTTACCTTTACCTTCCTTAACTTCAGTTGTTTCATTCTATGTTAGTAGAACCAGAAAGTTCAACAATTCTAATACGAAAGCCCGCCATTGAACTCTGCCCGGAGACAGCTCTATCCACCCCCTATCTTCATAAACTTCTTCTTTAGGATCCGTCTTGCTGTTATTCTCCCATGTCCTCGTTTTTCCAAGTGGCCACTTCCGAGACAGGTTTTTCGTCAGATTTCTGTATACATTCTCTTCCTGTAGATCCCCAGATCTTTGTAATCTAATTGGCTTAACCGCTCTGATAATAGGAAATTAAATACAAGGACAACATACCATTCTACGTTAACAATAGGCGTGATAGGTGAACTGTCTAAACCACCTTCAAATTGTAACCTAAATAGACTAAGCTGTAGAATCTGAAATAGATTGACCAATGCTGTACTTTAGCTATATTGATTTGCATAAGTGCTTATTCATGGCTACATTGGATACTGTTGTGACATATATCAGTGGTAACAGTAGTAACCTGATGATGAACAAACAGGATCGAAACATATAGCCAAGGGGGAGACGCTATTTACGTAACTAAATAATGTTTATCGTCAGCGTTGGTTTGGTAGGGAAGGCATAATAGGCTTATAATCAGGCCGCGCCATAGCTCAAGCGGTTAGTCGCTGGCTTCCCATCGCGGCGGCTCGGGTTCGATCCCGGGTCTGGTCAAGTGGGATTTGTGGTGGATAAAATGGCGCTGGGACGGGTTTTCTCCGAGTACTTCGGTTTCACCTGCCAATTTTCATTCCACCAAATTCTCCATCATCATAATCACCAGGGCAGGCTACAATAGGCCAATCAGTGGTCGCCGTGCCGAGTGGACCCAACTGGACTCCAACCCCCACTAGCGAATTAAAAAGAAAGGCCTATAATAAATATGTTACAGAATAATGCCACAACATAGCTTTTAAATATCAGTTTTTACTCTGTGATCTTATGCTTCTAATAACGAGAAATTAGCACCGGTAAATTGCAATGCAAATATTACAGGATGGTATTAATGATATTAATTGGTATGGTGGGTGCCATGTAGAACATTTGAGGTGCATCCAGTGACATTTTGTGGACATTGTGAGATATTCACACCAGATCCTCTAGTGAGGGATTGGCGCTACATGACAGCTAAGGCAGGCACTAGAATTATGTAATGCGCCTTTACGTGAGTGATAATCAATTTCGTGTTGCCATTCAAACTTAGACAGAGTAATTCAGTAATTTACACGGTCTCTGGCAGGAAAACCACAAGCCAGAAATTAGTTTTAATGATTGGTATCCAGTAGGTTTCGCATTCTTTACAGGAGCACAATTTAAAACCCTTAATTACGGAAAATTTTAATTCGCTCTCATGATCTGTTGCTATTACAGATGACTATTGGTGCGTAGACTACAACAGTTATTTGCTTTAGAATATATATAGTTACTTTAAGTTTTAGTTCAAACAAAGTGAATAATTTATTTTAAGTCATAAAAGATTATTAATGCCGTCCAGTGTGATTGATAAACGTTGTGTTTTTTATTTTTTCATCCTTTAGATTTTCGGTCGGAACGACCATGTTCAGAAGGATATTATTCTTCTAAGCCACATTAAATCTGGTTTAATTAGAAACTATATATATTCAGAACGAATATTTTATAGCCTGCGAGAAATAACACAACCCCCCCCCCCTTTTCAGCATACCAGCACACGGCAGTTGAAGACTACACATGACCAAGCACAGCATCTAACCTGAGTTTTAAAAACAACATACAATTAATTTTCATATCATTTATATTTTTAATATTTCTATTTTCATATTTTTATTTTATCTTTACCTTTTTAATCATAATCATAATAACGAATTGCATACTAAATCGTATATATATACCAAATATATAAATATATATTAGCTAGCAACTCAGCCATCAGTTGCAAGAAGACGGATTCATATTATAACCAACATTTTAATCACTTGAGTTATATTCATTAGTGCCTGATGACGACCTAATTACATGGTCGAAACATGTAGCACAGTTATGTTTATATTAAAAACGTAAGATATATATTTATTGAAAATATTCCCATATTACTTGTGGTGACGGTCATAATACAAGCAATTAATCAGAACAAATACCTTGTACACATTTCCCAAAACTATGTGATATTTCTGGTTCCCCTTTACATTTCGCGCGTCTGCAGCGGCCTCCTCCTGACTGACTATGTTTTACTGAGGAGCACACTGACAGTGTACAGAATGCACCCTATATACATGACGAAGAATTCTTGATCGCATTTGTGATGCCTCGGTGGAGACACGATCAGAATTAGTCTTTCTCTTTTTCCCCTAGCAACCGCATCTGATGGTTTCGAACGCTCTCAATTTGTTACGCAACGACCATCAACAAACATCACATCAGAGACACGATTAAAACGAAGAGGAGGTTCTGATCACCATGGCCGAATTCTGTGGCCCATGAACCTCTGTACTAGAATCACTTCCTACACAGTAGCGTCAAGAAACTTCTGTTCCGATACGGGAATATCGTGTTTTGCCTCCTTGCAATGCAGCTGTGCAATAAAACTGTAATGAAATCTAAGAGGGTAACGTTATCAAATTCCTAACTATTTTGTGCATATTCGCTGCAGGTCCTGGAGGCCAGAAACACATATTCATTAGATAGAATATTTACTGTTTGCTTCAGTGTATTATTATTTGTTTTATTATTACTCTTGGAGCCTGGGTAGCGTAGTCGCTATAGAGACTGGCTACGGGCTGGGAGCGGAAGGGTCGGAGTTCGACTCCCGGTGTGGTCAAGAATTTTCTCTTCTCCAAGTCGTCTAGACCGGCTCTGGGGTCCACCCAACCTCCTATCCAGTGGGTACTGGGGGCTCTTTCCCCGGGGGTAAAGAGGCCGGGTCGTAAAGCTGACAACTCACCTCCAACTAATGTCAAGGTCAAGAAAACGTGGATCTATACATCCGTTCCCCCATACGCCTTGATGGCGTAGTGCTTAATTCGCTAAGCAAAAGGTACAATTTTACCTTTATTATTATTCTTAGTGGGATGAAACTGGAGTCCATTTGGTACTGCGGCAAAACTGGTCTATTGTACCATCCCTTGATGATAGTTATTGGTGATTATGGAGCAATTGGTGGAATGAAGATTGGCAGGGGAAACCGAAGTACTCGTAGAAAACCTGCCGCAGCGCAACTTTGTCCACCACAAATCCTACACGATCAGATCCGGGCTGGAACCCAGGCCCTCGCATTGGGAAACTAGCGACTAACCGCCTGAGCTATGGCGCTGGCCTTGCTTCGGTTTTATACGGATGCAATAAAAACTAATATAGTACTATATACATATGTATACTGTAATTTATGTACAGGTTTCTTCATTAGCAGTGATCCGAGCGAACTTCTGACAAGTAGTCTTCTGCTGGCTTCCAACCTAGCCTTAAACAAATGAATATAAGATGGGTTAAGTTCAGGCATAATATTCATCTTGAACAATAGAACTAAATTAAGATATAGTCTTACAGCGTCCTTAAGATTCAGTCGGCAAAAATAAATACAAATATTGTATCTATGTAAGAATGTCATGAAATAACCAATCATGCCAGTTGTGGACGTATAATATGAAGATTAGAGAGAAGGTGCAAAGAAGATTCTGCTGCTAGAATAGCATGAGGTTGCCTGAGCCGTGAAGTTAATGAGAATGGGACATTTTTTCACCGTTAGTTAATGCAGTGAGTTTCACTTATAATTTTCAAATGGTAATTTTCTTTCTTTTCCAAATTTCGAGATCTTCGAGGGTTGAAGTGAACGTTGAGTTGTAACTTCAGGTAGTTCGGTTGAGTCTGTATATGGAAAGATGTATAAGGAATTACAATTTGAATACAATAATAGAATCAGTGTTTTGAATTTTTTCAGATCCACGATGGGAAATCAATATAGGCTGTTCAAGTTCACGGACTACACGTTAATACCCGAATAAAATTCATCCGGTCAGGTCAAACTTCTCGAGCGGGAGAGATAATCTCTATGTTTGAGATAATACAGGTGTATGGGAAAGACACAAGCGTGTTGTCTCTTATTCTTTCCTATTAGATTTTATCCACTCATAACATGCGATAGACCTAGTATACAGTTTACGTATGCCAGAAAATATGGGCGATAGGAGCTGCTACTAGAGTACTAAATTTATTTGTGCGATCGAAAAATAAATATAATTACAGAAACACGGTTCTGTTCCTCACTTACAGGATCTGTAACAACATATAGAGCAGAGTCATGGAAGATGAATAAATGTAGGCCTCTACACAAGGGGACAAGCGGTAGCGTAGTTGGTTGAGGCAATATAATACAAGCCGAAAGGTCTCGAGTTCGATTCCCGATGAGGTTATTGGATTTTAAATTTACCAAATCCTTTCAGCCGCACTGCGGCCCTGGGGTCGACTCAGCCTGTAACAGAAATGAATACCTGGAATCTTCCTTGCGGTAAAGGGCGGCCGGCGCGTAAGACTGACACCCTTATCGCCATCTGTGGGCCTTCACAGCTTGTTACAGTGATAGCTTCACCTTTCGGGCCTCTACACAGAAGGTTTTTACTATAATGAATGGGCTTTTATGGTATGCATAACAAAAATGTTTCAGGATAAATCGCAGAATGCGGTAGTTAGAGCAGATTTTGAGGTAGAAGAAAACAGTAAAAATCGGATACATAAGGACATGTTCGTCGAATGGAAGAACACAGTTTACCACGCCAGACATTGGTGTCCAATAGAAGTCAGTATGTAACAAAAGAAATGAGGGAGTAAGGCCTCCGTAATGAAGCTGTAGAAAATTGAGAGAGATGGAATCATGGAGCGAGGAGCCATTAAAGAGGTAGCATCTCGGAGGAGGAGGAGAAGTTTGTGGTTGAAAATAGCCGCTGTGTTAATAAACGTATTTCTATTATTTTAGCAGTAGAAGAACTGCTGTTTCATTCTACATAATTTAATAAAATTTCTTTTCAATTTTATAATTTGTATTGCAGAGTGAGTCATTTCATAATTCTCACGCTTTCCAGTTTTTACCTGGGTCGGATATAGGCAAAAGACTTCCACCTTAATAATCATATACGCCTATGTTAACTATAGGACCGAGGACTATAAGTGATGTGAGATCCTTGTAATGTATGAATAACTGTATCAGATCCAGGGGTTATAGTACCCGTAGTCTGTGTAACTGATATAGAGTCATTGATCAAAGGTCTGTAGTCTATAATGTGACATGTAAATCCATTGCTGGGTAACGGGCCAATAAACACGCATTCTTGACAAAGGAAGAAGTGTTTTCTATGTGGTTCGCATATATCCATTGCTAGGTAACGGGCCAATAAACACGCATTTTGACACGTGACACATGTTTTACGTGGGGTCCGTGCCAAGGGGTCATCTTGACAATCGATGCTACAGTCAGTCGATTGCTCATTTCAATTTGAATCGATCTCTTCAAAAGAGGCTAAAAAGATATGGCGCTATAGTTGAGTTGAGTTGAGTTGAGTTGAGTGTTCAGCTGATGAGTGTTAACCAGGGGACAACGGGAGCTGAAGAACCTCCATTGATAAGATTCGATATCAAAAGAAGTGTAGTGAAGACACAGCAGTGGAATAGCCATTGCGGAGAGCTGTTACCAAGTAAAGATTAGTGGAAATAGACTGAGAAGACTTGGTGTTGAATGATTTGTAATGTGGAAATCACCAATAGTGTAATAATTGTGTTTGTTTAATACGTTAAGTACATGTCACTAATCACTAATACACGTGACAGTGATGTAGACTACAGGCCTATTACTCAAAAAGATTCGAGTAAACCGGGAGAAATTTGTAGGGAGCGACAGTGTTCTATTTTAGAGATTTCTTCCAAAATTCTGCTGGAGCAACCGAGCGCCCTGAAAACCCTAATTCAGTGCAGGTACAAACCCGATATTCCCTAATTCAGATGCACTGTAGGGTTACACCTGCTCATGGGTTCATTTTAATCAAAAATCGAAATTCCGGTTTATGGCAAATTTGTGGAATAATATAATGGTACTTGTGCCGTCAGTGACAGAATTCATACTGTAAGTAGGAGCTATTTGCGAGTAGTCCCTGAGCGATTTCTTTGGTATTTATGCGGGCTGAATTATTTCGAGGAAATTGTTGTGAAACGTGTTTGATCTGGCCATTTGATAGATTAGAGATTTGAAAAATCCACTTCATTACTGTAACCTTAGATTGAAATGAACCGGACTTCTCCTAAGTCAGATTTTCAGCGTTGGAGGGATTGAAACTACGATAAATTAGGCCCATGGACAGCGTTGCCTTTTTTTCTTTACCTTTCGCGATAGAAACTTTAACTGCGGAAGGATGAGACAATACACATATATACGTATCTAGGTACGAGGGATTTAGTTCTGATGGCCTATTTTAAGGTATTACGCCAGCACTTCCTAGTGGATATGTGCAAAACTAAAAACGTTAATCGGTGTAGTTGGTCGCTTAACTAACGTTCACCTGACTTTATGGTCGAGTAATTAGCATTCCCACTTCTTATTCAAGAGGTTCCAGATTCGATTCTTTGCGGAGGCTCACTACACTAAGTGAAATTTTCGTGGTTTTCTCAGTCCTTCCAGGAAACTATTACCTGAAGTATGTCACAACCGTTTAGTTTCCCATTAATCGTTAGCGGTCATACTTCAATTCAGGGCTGTACAACCAATTAATCTGAGAAAACATCTTTGTATAACATGATGTCACCTGTAGGATGATGAGCTGGGGCTCATGACCGGATATTTGTTACTGTTTGACAGTTACGGCATTGTTTTTGTCGGGCACCCTCTCTGACGAGAGGACGGGTCTGCCTTTTGTATATGTTGCTGGTCTTTGCCAGCGCAGTCTTTCTTGGGTCTGAGACCCTTGGTAGTCGAGACCATATATTACTGTCTCAAATTTGAGACTTCCATTTTCGTCGCCTCCTACTACTCGCAGGGTCACGGTGGATGTATTCGAACCCGCCTCCACACGGGCATCTCTCTTGAAAACTGTCAATTATAAGTCAAAGTCATATTGCGACTGACGATCAGTCAGTCAGTAAGTCTTGGTATCGAGCCCCCTCCTGGGGCTCACGACCAGATCTTTATTACTCCTCGACAGTTACGGTCTTGTCTCCGTGGGGCGCCCTCCCTGACTAGAGGATGGGTCTGTCATTTATATATGCTGCTGGCCCTTGTCAGCGCAGTGTTTCTAGGGTTCTAGTCCCTTGGGACTTGTGACCATATTTTACTGTCTCGCATTTAATACTTTCCTTTTCGTCGCCTCCTACGACTCGCAGGGTCACGGTGGAGGTCTGAAAACTGTTATGTCTGGAAATTCGTTACATAGCGGCGGCACGGACCACACAGAAAACACAGCCACTATTGTGGTAGAGGCATGTTTACCTCGTCGTTGCATAACAAATGTCACGGCGCAGATCGCGTAGAAAACGCCGTACTTCTATTGTTGCATGCTTGTTGCGTACGTTACCTAGCAACAGCCGATGTTTACAGATTCACTGCTTGGCAACGAGTCTCTATGCCACAATAAGAATTATGAAACAAGCCGTGGACCGACATTCCAGTTCTACTTCAGGAGTTCCAACCAGTAACCTCCACCTAAATTGGGACGTCGCTACCTGCATGCACACTGAATCTCCATTTTGTAACTACCCGAATGTGCCCATTTTATCAGGTCTCACACTTACATTGCTTATAGCAGTAACGTATAGGCACTCTACACACTTCACGACTTATCTTAACTTGGTTCGCGTGTGGTAGGCTTCTCCTTGTCCCAGTGCCCACGACTTCGTGATCGAAAACTTTACGCTGTTGCTCGTGATAGCATCTTAATCTGGATGTCCCCTAGTAGCTACGAAAGTGGCTGCACCGGCCCCACCTTGGAGAACAGTGCACAGTTTCCTAATTGTACCTGAAGTTTATTTTGCTATACAACGCAATATGTCGCGTCCTCCTTTGTGTCTGTTAGTCACAAGAAAACGATAAGGACTTCCAAATTTAACATAGGACTATCTGTGACTATTGGCACTTACCTATCCATACATCAACAAGAGAAAGACTCCAGTTACTTGATATACCAATTTGCTACTCCAAGGAAATTAAGAGGAGATTGAACTCGGGTAATGCTTGCTACCATTCAGTCCAGAACCTTCTGTCTTCTCGTCTGCTGTCCAAAAACATAAAAATTAGAATATACAAAACTATAATTTTTCCTATGGTTCTGTATGTTGTGAAACTTGGTCTCTGACATTATGGGAGGAACATAGACTGAGGGTGTTTGAGAACAGGGTGTTTAGGAGAATATTTGGACCGAAGAGAGATGAAGTGACAGGAGGTTGCAGAAAACTGCATAATGAGGAGCTTCATAACTTGTACTCTTCTCCAAGTATAATATGAATGAACAAGTCAAGGAGGATGAGGTTGGCAGGGCATGTAGCACGAATGGCGGAGGAGAGGAATGCATATAGGATATTGATGAGAAAACCGGAAGGAAAGAGGCCACTGGGAAGACCAAGGCGTAGGTGAGTGGTCAATATTAAAATGGATGTTAGATAGATACAGTGGTGTGGTATGGACTAAGCCGACCTGGCTCAGGATAGGGACCAGTGGAGGGCTCTTGTGAGCACGGTAATGAACCTTCGGGTTCCATAAAATGCTGGGAAGTACTTGAGTAGCTGCACAATTGGCGGTTTCTCAAGAATGGCTCAGCTCTACGAAGAAGTACAATAATTTGAAAGGAGAGTGTTATGGTGTGGTCATGTAGCACGTACGCGAATATGAGAAATTAATTCAAAATTGTAGTCTTGAAAGCTAAAAGGCTGTGTAATATGGGAGACATAGACATACAAGATGAGAGGACAATATTAATATAGTTCTTAAACAATTGGATTTAAAGGGTTTAGAACGGTTTCTTCTGACTGAAAATACGTAGGATCCAGTATTGTGCTATTTTGAACATGATAATACATTTCTTGATCAGCTGAGAAACTGTAATCATCCCAAGATGGACTATCTTGCATTATGTTATTTCACAGTATTAATTTAAAATGAAATAAAGTACGAGAAATGTGATGATAAATAATCACTTTAAAATAATATGTAGGGCTAAGCATATCCATACTTCACGACTCCTTCCACATTCCTCAGGCTTCAAAACTGGGTGCATTCCCGTGGGTAAGGATGATGATGGTGATGATCACATTTCATTCTCACCTTTTTCATTAACCTCACGTACAGGGAACGGTGTAGGAGCAAAAACAAAAAAATACGTTCTACGCAGTAAGTTACAGCGATTGGTGTGAAAGCCGAAGCTGATTGAAGTTTGTGAAAATCGCTGAACCAGGGAAGCACAAAACGCTCGTGGGTACAGCTTGTAACTAAATTGTGTTTATTTAAACAAGAAACCACCAAGATAATCGTGACTTTTATTTCGTTCGAACTTGAAGAACTTCTTTTCTGTCTCCGAATTTTTCTCCTTGCCTTCACAAATGTGAAGTAGAGTGATGGTGGCCACAAGGAAGCGTTGCGGTCGCTTTATCCCGGATTCCTCTCTGCAAGATTTCCCACGCTCTCTCAGATGAGCCACACTTTGGTGAAGAGATGTGACACACGACACGCCTCGGAATTCGCCGGCCACGAACCGATTCCACTGTTTGGAGTTTCCGATTACTCTGCGTGTTAGCTGCGGTTTCTTCCTGCAAATTGATCGTTCGTTTATGTGAGTTTCGTTTGCATGGTTTTCACAGTACCGTACCTCTGCCATTTGCAAAGGAATGTAAGCATAGACTTCCACAGAACTGTAGCGGGAGCCCGTTGGTAAAGCAGCTGATTTATATTTGGAGGTAGTCGATTCAAATCCCGCCCGAGGATCGGGTAGCTTGACTGGAGTCTTCATATTTGTTTCAGTTCCTCAGGATGACCTGTCAGGGAATATCTTAAAGTAGGCCATTTCCAATTCCCCCCTCATCTCTCCATATTGACTTACTCTTCTATTTATTTATGGTTTATTTAACGGTTCTGTGGTTAACTTAGACTGTATGATCGTAGAATTATTAGTGAACAGTGAATTGGAAGGGATGTGGAAGGGCGCCATTTTAACCGGATACTGTCCCTGCACTTCTCTGGAGGGACTGAGGAAACCGCTAAAAACTTCAGACCGAGTAATATGTTCCCGGACCTAGACAAGAACCTGGAACCTCTAGAACAGGATATTATTGCCTCAACTTAATAGGAATTTCATCCTTTAATGTCTCATCCGACTCTACATAAACTCAGCAGTTCTTATTGCTTAAAATAATCTTATAACCAAGCACAGAAATGTTACGTAAAGAAGGAAAATGTCACAACATTTTGTAACTTAACATTTTTATGAACAGAGGGTTTTTTTTATTGCTAGGACTAAGTCCCTTGTACTGCGGCCACTTCTGGCCTATTGTACCAGCCCCAGATGATAGGTGAGGGTGTATGTGGAGCAATTGGTGGAATGAAGATTGGCAGGGGAAACCGAATTACTCGGAGAAAATCTGCCCCAGCGCCACTTTGTCCACCACAAATCCCACTTGACCAGACCCGGGATCGAACTGGGGCCGCCGCGGTGGGAAGCCAGCGACTAACCGCTTGAGCTATGGCGCGGCCCAACAGTGGGGTTTACTGTTTGCGATATTGATGGAGAGGTCTGGTTGATCCTATGTAGATTACGCAGAAAATATTTCCTGTATTATAATGATGTTTGACGGAAGAGACTAAACCTACTGAAGGACAGACACTGCCTCATATTTGTGATTTCACATGTGTATATAAAAAGGTAAATCTACCCCTGTAATAGGCCGTGGAGGTCCAAAATATTGTGAAAGGTCTAGGCTCCCAGATTTTCTTACAAACGGCGATGAGTTTGTCAGATATACGTGTACACAGGTAAAGATGTCCCTCTGCTCAACGAATTTTAGCACTACGCCATGAAGCCGTATGGGGGAATGGATGTACAGATCCACATTTTCTTGACTTCGACACTAGCTGGAGGTGAGTGGTCAGCTTCACGCCTCGGCCTCTTTACCCTCGGGGAAATAGCCTCCGATACCCATTGGATAGGAGGATGGGTTGACCCCAGGAGCGGTCTGGACGACGTGAAGAAGAATAAAATTTTTGACCCTACCGGGACTCGAACACCGACCCCTTAGTCGTCCAGCCCGTAGCCAGTCGCTATACGGACTACACTACCCCGGCTCCAGATATACATATGTATGAACATATATATTCCCCGTGTGGAGGCGAGTTAGAATACCGTAGCCCTGCTAGTCGTAGAAGGCGACGAAAAGGGAATCGGCTGCCTTGGGCACCCTGTTACTAGGTAACTTAAATGCAGGGATTTAGTCCTTCAGACTGGGTGTTGGATGCGAGGCTGACGACCTTCTTCTGTAAGAAGAATATTGTTGCGAAATCCAAAGAAATAAAAACCGGATACAGTGTGGCAGATGAAAGGCTGTGGCTCAGAAAGGGCTATCTTGCCGCTGATGCTGATGGTGGTGGTTGTACGTATATATAATGCAATTTGTGCAAATGACTCACAAGAAACTTGAAGATGGATGGCTGGTCAATAAAAATATCTAGCTATATCCCACACTTACCGTAGGCGTATTGAAATGTTTGAAGGTTTATAGGTCATCTTGAGCTTGAAAAAGAAGAGTGAAACTCTCTGAACGATTCTAACTGGTTTGTTTACATTTTTGAAATATATATTCTGCTTTGCAAATTTTAGTTCATCCCTTTCTTTTGTCCCTCCGGTTGACACTTTGCGTATTGTCTTCTTTGGAAGGAAGTCGCCAAGGGGGCTGCTCCCCGTTGAGTAGGGACCACAAGAAGGACCCGTTGGGTGGGCATTCTTGTGACAGCCGGCCCACAAAATCCATTAAGACGTCAGATACAAGCTTTACCTTCAAGAAAGAACCCTGGCAGTACAGTTTTGCCATATTTTATATAATGCTGAGGTCAGCAATGACAGACTACGTATTACGTCAATTTCTTTTTATATCCTGACACACAGAGGCGTTTAGTGATTTAATTTCTTTAGTACGTATTTCAGATATAAGTTTTTCATGTGACTGTGGTCTTCTGCGTTATGGGGAGCCGGGATAGCGCTGTCGGAGTAGCGACTGGCTACGGGCTGGACGGCCAAGGGGGCGGAGTTCGAGTCTCGGTACTTTCAAGAATTTTCTCTTCTCCACCTCGTTCATACCGGCTAAGGGATCCACCGAACCTCCTATCCAATGGGTACCGGAGGTAAAACGGCCGGGTCGTGAAGCTGACCACTCACGTTCAGCTATTGCCGAAGTCAAGAAAACGGATCTGTACATCCGCTCCCTCATACGCCTTCATGACGTAGTGCTTAGTTAAGCACATGGACAAATTTATCTTTTACCTTCTGCTTTATACGTGTATTATCTACCCCGGAATCTAAAGTAGCAGTTTCCACCGAAATGATGATAATTAACTACCACTGTGCACTGCGTCATAAACCAAAAGTCCACAACTTAAGTAAAAAGCAAAATTGTCGTTGTGCTTAGATAATGAAGCATTACGCCATGAAGACGTGTGGGAAAATGGATATATAGATCCACGTATTCTTGACCTCAGTACTAGTGAGTAGTCAGCTTCACGCCCCGGCCGCTTTACCCCCGGTACCAATTGGTTAGGTGGCTGGGTGGGCCCCAGAGCCGGTCTGGACGACGTGGCGAGGAGAAAAATTTTGCGCGTACCGGGAACTGAACTCCTAACCCTCGGCCGTCCAGTCCGTAGCCAGTCGGCTCCCTACAATCTAAATACAACTGTTTATTCTTCAAAGAGGTGCGGAACTGTACTCGTACGTTTCAGATCTTCGGATCTGCATTCCACTGACTGCTTCGGTATCCTGTTTGTCTTCATTTTGTATATGACTTCTAACCGCATCTTCTGATAGTCGTCACTTTCACTGATAATATTTGAAGCACTAAACTTCTTTTCTGGCCGGTCACGGTAGGCGAGGAGTCTAAGGCATGCACTGTCTTCGCTCGCTCGGAAGCCGGGATCGTGGTTTCGAATCCCACTCAGGGCATGGATGTTTGTGTGCGTCTTTCTGTGTTTGCGTACAGATAGAGGCCTTGCGACGAGCCGATCACCCACCCAAGGAGTCCTACCGTACGTCTAAGATCTAGTAAAAAAACCGAAGTGAACGGAAAGTTTCATGGAGGTAGGCCTAGGCCCAAATGCGGGCTGTAGCGCCAATGAAAAAAAAACAACTTTTTCCATACCAAGTAGTATGTCTCATGCATCAGCATTTCTGACCAGTTTTCGATTCTAATCTGTTCCTGGACGACGGTTATGCTTAGTGAGATTTTTCGTTGGTTTCCTCAGTTTCTCTAGGTGAATGCCAGAGGGTAATAGTTTTAAATAAGTCACGGCCTTTTCTTCTGCGTCTGGTCTTCTCATCAACGCTGTGTTGTCATGTAAGGTAAAATTGTCCCTGTGCTTAGCTCATTAAGCACTACGCCATGAAGACGTGTGGGGGACTATATGTATTTTCTTTCTTCCCTTGGCACTACAGCCCCAGTGGGCCTAGGCCTACCTCCATGAACTTCTCCGTTCACTTTGGTTTTTCTAGATCTTAGACATACGGTAGCACTGCTTGGGCGGGTGATCAGCTCGTCGCAAGGCCTCTACCTGTACACAAACACAGAAAAACGCACACAAACCTCCATGCCCTGAGTGGGATTCGAACCCACGATCCCGGCTTTCGAGCGAGCGAAGACAGTGCACGCCTTAGACCGCTCGGCTACCGTAACCGGCGGAGTGTATGTAGAGATCCATATTTTCTTGACCCTAGCACTAGTTGCATATGAGTGGTCAGCTTCACTCCCCAGCCGCTTTACCCCCGGGAAAGAGCCCCCGGTACCCATTGTGTAGAAGGACTCCAGAACTGGTGTGGACGACATGGAGAAGTGAAAATTCTTGACCCTCCCGGAACTCAAACTCCGACCCCTCTGTCGTCCAGCCCGTAGCCAGTCGCTATACCGACTGTGCTATCCCGGCAGATAAATAAGTTACTAATCATGTATTGGGCCTGTTTCGTTGGTGATGTAATCTTATGATGCACAATAAAGTTTATATGAACGTAATTCCTGCTAACTTTAGTCTTTCAGTGTCCCTTTTCTTAAAAAGCAAAGTCTCACTGTCGTGTTTGTGATGTTACGTAACTCAGTCTTGCTTCTGATAATAATTATTGAAGGAATTTCTCTTCATGATTTATTATATTTTGTTGTACTTTTGTGTGCCTAATTTTGTCCCCATTTCTATGTTATTGTGAAATTAAGTTCGACGTCTCTAGTTCTTAAAACAGCTTACGTTGCAATACTTGTGCGTGAACTGTACGCACTCTGATGTCTTGAAACTGTATACATTCTACTGCCTTTGTAATACCCTTTCTCGCTCTCTCATCTCCTGACATGACTGAAAGTGGCAAGAGGGTACTGTCTACTTTAAAGAGAACGGGCATTAATGCAGAGAAGAATTCATGAACAATTAGTACCCTCCCCCTCCCCCCAGAGGGCCTCGTCTCTCTGTCACCCTAACCCGTGTCTGTCGCTGTCCTTTGGGCAGTTTTACAGGAACTGTTCAAGTCGCAAATCTTCCTACACATGTTCTACGCGCAGAGTTTACCTGTGACAATAGAGGCACATGTTGTTATTATAAAGAAAGTCAACCTTTGTGGATACGTATGAAGTAGCCAGAATCTTTCCGACGCGGTTTATTTGAGTGGTAGCCGAGAAAGCGGATTCCATAACTTATCTAGGATTTACTTTAAGAGAGGTGGAATGTTCAAGAGTCGATTAACAGAACTACATAACTAATAAAAAAGGTAAAGCTATCCCGTGAAGGACCGTATGGTTGTGAGACGTCGAGGCTCTCACATCATCCAGAGAGTCGGCTCATAAATGGCGGTAAGGTTGTCAGCCTTACGCACCGGCCGCCCTTTACCCCCCCAGGAAGATTGCTGGTACTAATTTCTGTTAGAGGCTGAGTCGACCCCACTGCCATATTGCGGCTGCAAAAATTAGGTAAATTAAAAAGAAAAATTCAATGACCTTGGGAATCGAACCCACGACCTTCCGGCTTGTAGCATAGTGCATCAACCAACTACGCTACCGCGTGCCCCCCTATATAACTAATACAAATACATAAAATATATTATAATTAAATTATTGTTTTGTCAAGTATTTATCCTTTTTCTTCCACTCTCTACGTCTCGATTTCATAGATATATTGCAGTGGTTTTTCTGTGTTCTTAAATATATATATAGTTCGCTTTTGTTACGAATTCAGCGGCACTTGTTAGCGTAGTTGGTTGAGCCACTATGCTACAAACCAGAAGGTCGCTGGTTCGATTCCCGATGATGTCATTGGATTTTTTTCAGCTTACCTAATCCTTTCAACCGTAGTATGGCCCTGGCGTCGGCTCAACCTCTAACAGAAATGAGTACCGGGAATCTACCTGGGAGTAAAGGGCTGCTGGCGCGTAAGGCTGACAACCTCACCGCAATGTGTGATTCGATTGTCTAAGAAATGTTAGAGCCTCGACGTCTTACAACACTATGGGCCTCCGCGGCCTGTTGAAGGGATATATTTATTTTTTATAATGAATTCTATTGAGACGGGTTAACAATTCTCTGTTTTGCAATCATATTCTATAAGAAGGAACTTATTCAAATCACTTCCTATACTTTGGAGTGAAGGGATTGGACTCATCATCTCTCCCCCCTTTCGTGAACAAACGTACCGCTCTCAGTACATGCAGTGTCACAGGTTGCTGTCTAATCTGAAATTAACTGAATTCACTTGAGTGTACGTTGAAATACGTAATTGGCACGCAGATAGAAGAAATTTAATCTGGGTATGGAAGCAAACCGTCATTAAATACCTAACTTAACTTTTACAGATTTCCTCATAATACCCTTTATTCCATATATCAAACATATTTTATTCATAATTTTTTAACATGTGCTCTAAGTGAACCCAGTATACATTGTCTAAATACAATGTTGATGGATCTTCTTACTCCTTTGAAGTTTTTTTATTGTTAGTGGGGTGGGACTAATTCCCTTGCACTGCGGTCACTTCTGGTCTATTGTACCTACCCCGGGTGATAGGCGAGGGTGATTGTGGAGCAATTGGTCGAATGAAGATTGGCAGGGGAAACCGAAGTACTCGGAGAAAATCTGCCTCAGCGCCACTTTGTCTACCATAAATCCCACTTGACCAGACCCGGGATCGAACCCGGGCCGCCGCGTTGGGAAGCCAGCGACTAACCGCTTGAGCTATGGCGCGGCTATACTCCTTTGAAGTTAGTCACATAACAGGGAAAAACAAGAGCGCAGAAGCTGTAATCCATTTACAAACGAAATCGCAGTTCCCTCGTCATGTCAGCAAGCCATGACACAATAAACAGACCCAGCACCCAAAAGTCCCCCACACTTCGAAGTCAGTACTCAGTCGCATGTATACCACCAGAGCCAGTCGTGAGACAGGAAAACTTTCCGCTCATGCAGAAAATAATGGCGGGGGTTAAACAAGCGCAGTAGCAGCAGATTGGTGTTGGAGACTGCATATACTCGTACTGAGGGATAAGCAAACACTCAGCAGATATGCTGCATGTGGACACGGCTCGGAACACCTGCCCGCCGGCATCTACCCATGTTCACAGGGCGATTTGATCGTTTTGGAATTCCCAGGACGATATGTTTTTTGTGCTCCCCTTACCCAGAGCATCGTGTCTGATTGAAAAAATCTGGGCCAGTGTTGTTATTTGTCATATTTGAATTACAGTCTCTTGAAGCTTCCCAATTTTGTTGGAAACATTTAATAGGCGTGATACGGTGTGCGGTTATAGATCTCTGTTGCTTTCCCCTGACTTCACTGCTATGATACTGATGAATATAGCAGCAGTCCTTGTCTAGTCTCCGTGTCTGTTTTGTTCAACAGTTCAAGTTCTTTCTTTTGATTTAAGTATCTACTCGCGGTTACGTGATTCTCTTATTTCCTGTTGTCCAGTACTGAATACAGATGACTGTTTGTGGAATAAGCAACAGGTTGCCGAAGAAAATATTTGTACCTAAGGGGGAAGAAGTGACAGGTGACTGAAGAAAGTTTTTTAACGAGGGACATGCTTCACCGATGTTACTAAGGTCCTGAAATCAAGGAGGATGAAAGGGCTGCGGCATTTAACGAGCATGGAATACATGAGAAATGCGTACACAGTGTTGAAGCTGAAGGGAAAATGTCAATCAACAGACCTAGACGTAGATATGCACATAATATTAAAAAAATTAATAAGAGGGCGTGGACTGGATTCAGGAGACTATGTAGGAACCATTGGCGGGCTTTTATGAACTTCGAAATAAACCATTGAGTTCTGTAAAAGTGGATAATATCTATATTTAGTTTAAATAAAGTGTAGTTAAGCAAGAATATTTTTAAATTTATGGGTTCGACTCTTATAGTTACTAAATTTGCACTTGTTGTCACAATAGTATACCAGTAAAGGAATAATTTGGAACCACAGGAATACAGACCATAGGAATAGACTACAGAAGCCACTTGTTAGCAAACCGTGCCCATAGAATTAAATTACAGCTAATGTTGCACTGTTTCCTCATATCGATCCGTCAGGAGGTCGTGAGTCCCTCTGTGCAAGTTTCTCGTTAAAAATGCGAGCAGGACATCTTAGTTAAGTCGCTTTGGCGCCCAATTCTATTTAGGATTGAAAGTCCTTGTGATTAACAACGTTTTACAATGATTGGCTTGAGGTGTTCCTTTAAAATACAAATCTGATCATTTCTGTTCATGGAACTACGAATACCTGTTAAAGCAGATTCTCTTCTATATAACTTGATAACAATTAAGCGTATTGAAGGTATAAGAAAGCATTACCACGGCTGTCTACTAACGCGGGCAAATGAAACAAGTTCATAAAAAACCCCGAAGTTTCATTAACAGCTTAGTCCGAGCTGTAGAAAACAGAGATCATGATATCCGTTAAGTTCTTCAGTACATGTATGTAGACCTGTATAAGCAGAACGGAATTACTTAACTGCAAACATTGTTGGTTAACAAAGGCTACATAATCGGACACTCACATTATCAGTAAAACGAAGCAAATTCACAAATTAGTGAGTTAAGTGAAAACTACTACCTTACCACTGTAAAATTTGAGTCCGCTTTACCCCAGGGGAAAGAGCCACCAGTATCCATTAGATAGGAGGCTGGGTGGGCCCAAAAACCGTTCTGAAAGCTGTGGAGAATAACAAATTTTTCCTCTGTCAGTAGTTGATCCCCGGCCGTTCAGCCCCATAGCCCGTCACTGTACTGACTGAGCAATCTCGGCACCTCGCCCCTAGTATTAACCCTAACAAATATGACCGGTCAGTACCATTAAGTCACCATTCTATGTGGCAGTGGCAAGGGCCAGCTGTAGATGTTGCTGTTCGTTGTGGGCAGCGCGCAATAAATAACAGTGTCCGGCGTGGCGGCGTGATTCACAGCACACAACCCTGTACAGAAAGACATCGAGTCACGGAATTGTGGGGAAACCGGAAGTAACATTCCCGCTAAGCTGCAACCGGACTCGACTCGAAGGAAACAGCTCCATTCAGCAGCACTCTGCCCACTCCTCTTGCAGCCGAAACTCGGGGTACACTCTGGTTATGAAATTCGTCCGCACGCTGAATGGCAAGTGATACGAAAGAATTTTCGTTTAAATTTTTTCATTTCATGGCTAAAATGTACGACGTTTCGGAAGCTGAATTTCTCGATATTCAGGAGGCAGGAATAGGTACCAACTCTGGAGATAGGTAAAACTATTCAGCATTAACTTTACACATTTGTCGCAATAGCTTTATCCCTTGGAGCAGTCTGAATAGACGCAGTTTCCTGGCACACAAAAACCTGTCAGTAAGATCACAATGTAGATCTAGGATCTTGTGCTGCTGCTAATAATACGTATTGTCACGTGTTGGGTATGTCACGCGACAAATAACTTCACGTGGGTCTCGGATTTAGCGAATCTTTATTGGACACTCACACTTACACACCTTATAATTATTATCACTTGCAGTATCACAATTACTGCTTCCACTATATCTCGGCGAATACGGCCCAATACTCAACTTCCGTTCGAGGCCGGGCCCTTTATATAAGCCGCACGCGGACTCAATAGAGGACACTCCTCGCCAAGGTTCGATCTCAAGTGTTCAGCAATGCGTTGCTTCGGGAACGTTCCTTATGGAGTACACCGGTAACCTGTTTCGTCTCATCTGTCGTTACTCGGCGACAATTCGTTGCTACGATTTGTCGCTGCGGGAACTCCACAGTTTCCACGTATTCGTTACCGTGGAAGTGTCCGTTCTGTTTGTAGCGGTTGTTGCGGCGATGGCCGCAAGACAACGCATCACAATATGACGCGTTAATTCAGAATACTAACGAACTCTCTGATCCAAATCTGTGATCTATGGTCAACTTTTTGGAACGCTCAGGAAAAGTTGCCTTGTTCTTAAGGAATTAAGCATTACGCAATGAAGGCGTATAAGGGAGCGGATGTATAGCGCCACACTTTCTTGGCCTTGACACTAGTTGTAGGCGATTGGTCAGCTTCACGCACCCGCCGCTTTACCCCCGGGTAAAGAGCCCCCGGTGCCTATTGGATAAGAGGTTGAGTGGACCCCAGAACCAGTCTGGGCGACGTGGAGAAGAGAAAATTCTTGACCCTACTGGGACTCGAACTCCGCCCCTCCGCCGACCAGCCCGCAGCCAGTCGCTATACCTACTGCGCTACTCTGACCCCTTGGACTGTTCGTTATTGTCATTTTGTGAGAGGGTTATGCTACGGTTTACGTAAAAAGGAATGACCCACATGCTTATTCTTTCCATTCCGTCGTATCTCGCCGAACATCATGTCTAGTTCATTACATAGACCTAAACAGATTTTTGTACGAGTATGCAGTAACTGCAGTATTGCTACCATTAGTCGGCATTGTGTCGTGTGTAATCCCATACCATGCTAATCCCCTCTCAACAGGAATTAATCCTGCCCTAATGATTATTCACATCCATTACCATAGTTTCTGTTAGCATTCATATTTGTACAGCCTTTAATAACGTATCTAGCACTTCCCACAGCGGTGTACGCATGTTTCTGAAATATTATCCATCCATCTTCATTCCTGTTGCTCCCACTTGGAGCATAAGGCGTTCGTGAAACGCTTCGTTTCGCTTAAGTGTCTTGATTTTAGACAGACGGCAGGAATCCTTGGACGGGGATCAGTCCGTCGCAAGGCCGCTAACTACATAGGATAACACAATTAATATTATCTTGTACTCTACAAGCTTGGGGGGCACGCGGTAGCGTAGTTGGTTGAGGGTCTATGCTACAAGCCGGAAGGTCGCGGGTTCAAGTCCCGATGAGGTCATTACATTTTTTTTCAATTAACTTAATCCTTCCAGCCGCAGTATGGCCCTGGGGTTGACTCAGTCTCTAACAGAAATGAGTACCAGGAATTAAATAAATAATTTTCCTGGGGAGTAAAGCGCGGCCGGCGCGTAAGGCTGACAACCTTACCGCCATCTTTGAGCCGATTGTCTAGATAGTGTGGGACCCTCAACGTCTTACAACCCTATGGGCCTTCACAGCCTGGTACGGGGATAGCTTTATTTTTACTTCTACTTTTACACCCTGTTCTCGAACACTCTTAGTCTCTGCACTCTAAGATATACGGTAACTAATTTCATGGGACCTAACAGCTTGGTGTAGTTTTAATGCTGTAGATCTGTATTTCAGGAAGTGCTCGATTCGCACCTCGGTAGAAATACCAGATATCCTGGCTGATTTCTTCAACAGTTTTCTTCAGTCCCTTCACGTGCATGTTGGGATAATACCTGAAATACGGTCGCTTCCTTACACTTCCATCCTAATTCATTATTCCTACTCATCCTGTCACTCGACTCTATGCAATCTGAGATCCTGACAAGAGTCCTTAATCCATACACGTGCAGTTCTTTTTGTCCTGCCTCAAAATTTCCCATTTAAAAATTCGCTAAGTTTTAACCTACTTTCCTTATTTTGACAAAATAAAAGTAGGCTTATACGATCACTATGCTGTCTGTATAAGTTTGTATCCCACCATTAACTTTTGAATGTCTGAACCAATCTTTATGAAACTTGGTATGCATATCTTGATATCTGAGCCAATCTTAACGGCGTTTATTATAAATTCCTCCCAACAGTTTGCTTATACGTGCATCCCCCTATCGTTGCTAGGCGACGGCTCGGTGAAAATGTTACCATGGCAACGAATATACACACATAAACAGAAGAAATGTTCAACGCGTCATTTTCCATCGGTTCTTGTCTTATCAGAGGAAAGTAGGTGATTAGTTCTTCGCAGAACTTCTTGTTTATTTAGTGTACAAGTCTGCATGCAGTTTGTTTTATTCACACACGAAATGCCCACACATGCACTGTGACCAGAGTACAGAGTTTTAGTAAGTTCAGGCGGGTGGCAGCTAGAAACGGAACAACTCATTCAGGACAAATGACAATGGGTTGCATAATCAGGGTTCGATTTCGGTCGGGTGCAGAGATCATACCGTTTCGAGTTACACCCATAACGGTTCCGTCTTGTGCTCATGTCCACCATGTTCACTTACCCTTATTCCTTCAGAATTTGGTGTTCAGGTAAGCAGTACTTGCTATTTACTTTTGAATTCGAATATGTGTTAACAAAGTCATGCTTTCTTAAAAGTCTTACAATCATAGAAACTTAAAAATAAAGGACATTTCAATGTTAGTGACTAAAGATCCTTGGAGATACTTAACAATATTTTGGTTGATGTAGTAGGTTTGGAACTGGGTTGTACGTACGCTTTTGCATCGTGTTAGGCCGCTATTTATGTTACGACCCAGTGGCACGTCACAGGGCGGGTAGTGGTGCATGAGGAAGGTCCGGCCCTTTCTACCGCAGCACGCAGGTCGCAGATCGGCCCCCCCGTGTCGCCCCGCCCCGCAATCATGCGCACACCTTCGGCTTGATCAGAAGCATTGGTTCATGTTTAACGACGTGTCGAAGTATGGCGACAATATATCACACCTCTGCAGAACAAACGTCTAGATATAAAAAAGTGTCACAAAGTTTCGAGAGTTCTTATAAACTGGGCCTGCATTCATTATTTTTAACCTCCCGGTACAGCCGAATAATTAAATCTTTATACAAATGAAGTCGCATATTACAGTCGTCTTGACTTAAAAATAAGTTGAGATCCTAGTAGGCATATCTGAACTGAACTGAACTGAACTGGAGTGCCATTAAATAAAAATTGTCACGGTTGATAGATCAATTTTTGAGTCTCTCTAGACGAATGCTGGGATATTGCCTCAAAACAAGTCCTGACTGGTTCCTTCTGCATTCTTCATAATTTATCACGTGTCATTATCCTGTCAGTCAGTGCTACGAGTATAACCAACCTATTTACGTAGTTTATGAAGCCAGGTTAAAATAAACTAAGAAACAATCTCTCGTTCCAGTAGTGATCTGAATGTTCAGTTGAACTTTGCTTTATTGCATTAGTGCGTCGGAGATACAGCCTGAAGGCCCAAGGTTTGGCAAATAAGTTTAAAATAGTAACTTGTATGATTGTTTAAATTAAATGGTACACATTCTTCGTGGAACAGATGGTCGCTCCACAGCTAATCAATAAGTAACTTTTCATATGGCACCCCAACCTGTATTGGTGCACGGATTGAGAAACGCCTCCTATTGGATTTGCCATTTCGGTTCTAGACTTGTGTACGTATAGTTTAAGTAATACATCTCGAAACTATGAAACTGTCAGTAAGGCTGATCTTTCTTCTATATGTGTTTCTGTGGGTGTGTCGCGTGAGTGAAAAAGAACATTATTGAGGCCACGCAAATTCTTTCTCGGTTTATTGGTAAGTTGTATCTCTTGTAACTATTAACATAACGTTGATGACAGATTATCGTGTCTAAAGATGTTTTGCCAGACATTTATTTTGCCTGGTCATCTACGTGTGCGTGTGATGAAAAATGACAACACGGCTTCGAAATATAGATTTTATTTTCCAAGTAAACCCACCGGCGAAAATTATTATCTCCTAGGGTGTAACACCGGGTAGTTCGGTAGAGTGAACTTCTACTGAACTACCCGGCGTCATATGTCAAAAGATGACAGACTTCACAATCATAGCTGTGAGAATCGAAACCCAACCTGTCAGCCTTTATACGTTAAAATTTATTAATAATCCATGGTTGTATTATATTGAGTATGAGTATGAGGGATGATCCTTAAAACTGGCCCTAGCACTGCGACCTCCAATGGTCTATTGTGCTTTCTTATTCTATTACTGTTAGTCCTGTTTTGTTTACTGTTATTCCCACGTGAACAATATCGGCCTGAGATTGAAATTGACCACTCACCTCAAACAAGTGTCGATATCAAGAACCGTGAATTTTTATCTTCACGCCCCCATACACTTCTGAAGCGTGGGGTTTAGGTGCGGGATTAGCGTTTAATTAATTAATCTATGCGAAGATCCAACATGTAAGCTAATAATTATTGGTACGACTGATTAGAGTCTTTCTGTTTCAGTAGTACACATCTAGGGGACGCTAAATCGTGGCAAGAAGTTCAGCTATCTCGAACGCATATACAAGTGAGTCGGAAGATTAAAATGTAAAGTACCATAACATTTCTTCTTGCTTTAAGCACCACACCATGGAGACGTAAGAGGGAGTGCAGCTGAAGTTCCACCTATATTTTACCTAGATAAATCGTCAGATTCACGCACCCGCCGCTTTATCCTCGGAGAAAGAACACAGGAAACCTATTAGATGAGAAAACTGTTGGACCCCAGAGTCGGATTTGACGCTGTGTGCCCCTGCTTGAAGCAGAGCTCCAATCGCTCCGTCGTTCAGCGGATAGTCTGCGAATGAATTTGCCGTGATAATATCAGGAAAGTCTCCGTATAAACAAAGAGTTCCAAAATGAGAGAAGACTTATTTCTGAACGCCAGCCAGTGTGAACTGTTAAGGAAGGGAAAGCGCTAGCTCTGACTTCTTCTTACTGAGTTGGAAGTATCATAACATGTGCCATCGCAGTTTCATATCCTGATTCTGGAAACTCGCGAAGGTAGTAGCGGCCCTTGAATTTGCCCAGAGCTAAAAAATGGGCAGTTCCGCTTTGTTTGAATTGTAACTTCCAGGAAAAAGCATGAAGTTACACACGAAATGTCAGTGTATCTACATATGATACAACGGGGTTATACCGGCGGGGCACCGGTATATTGAAAAATATTTGAAGAAGGAATGGACAAACCAGAATTTATCTTACAGTATGAAAAATGCACTAATACATTAAAAACCAATTTATAAAGTACCTGTGTGGAATAATAGAGCGTTGGGACAGCGATTTATGTAAACCACACAGATTAAACTTGCAGCTGCCCGGAGTCGACAGAGCGTACAGAGTAACCGCAAAATATTCATGTTAGTTCCAGACGTGTCAGATGAGGTGCACTGTTGATGGCATATGACGATCGTTTCTTTTACAGCTGCCTATGACGTGGACATGCTTTTGATTAAAGTTTGTTGTGCTTTACATTTGTTACAACAAAGACATTTATATCGGCTTGCATACCACTGCAAGGCTTGTCTTAGATCAGTAATTCTCAGAGAGTTTTTTCACAACCACCGATGTAAACAGACCTCATAAATACGACTCAAGTTCATCACGTACACTGACCGGCACCTCTTCCCTTGTCTTCGCAATATCCTGGAGTTCAGTTTCCGCTCTGGGCACAGAGGTAGCTTTAGGTCTACATTTAAGTATATCTAGCCAAGACTAAGGTAAAAGTTAAATCTATCCCTATACAGACCGTGAAGGCCCATAAGTTTGTGAGACGTCGAGGCCCCAACATTTTCTTAGACCTCATAGACGGCGGTAAGGTTGTCAGCCTTATGCGCTCGCCGCCCTTTACCCCCCAGGAAGATTCCTGATAGTCATTTCTGTTAGAGGCTGAGTCGATCCCAGGGCCATAATGCGGCTGGAAGGATTAGGTCAATTGAAAAAATTCACCTCATCGGGAACTCGCGACCTTCCGGCTTGTAGCATAGTGCCTCAACCAACTACGCTACCTGGTGCCTCAGTCAAGACTGAAACGTGGCTCTGTGTTGTACCACTCCTCGCAGTTGCAGACATACTCCGTATCTGCAGAGGATAGCGGCAGGCTACGGGCAGGACGTCTGAGGAATTGGTGGTCGATAACCAATAGGGGAAAGAAATTTTTCTCTTCTCCACAGCATCCAGACCGACTGTGGGGCCCACCCAACCTCCTATCCAGTGGATACCTTGGGTTCCTTCCCGTGGGGTAAAGCGACCTTGACGTGAATCAGGGCTCTCACCTTCACCTCCACCTCACTTCCTGCCGAGATGATGAATAACTGAGCTATAACTCCATTCAGCCGACCACAGTGGCGGCACGTTCTAAGGCATGAACTGTCTTCGCTAGCTCGAACGCTGGGATCCTGGGTTCGAATGCCACTCAATGCATGGATGTCTGTGTGTGTGTGTTTATTCTGTGTTTGTGTTGTCCTGTATGTAGCTGGAGGCCTTTCTACGGCTGACCACTCGTCCACGGAGTCCTACCGTCTGTGTAAAATAGATTACGAACCTGGAGACGAGACCAGGGCTCAACAATGGGCTGAAGAACCATTGATGAATGGAAATGAATGAATAGCTCCATTCCCCCATACGCCCTAATGGTATATACTTAATTGAAAAATACAGAGAAGACTTTACCGTTACACTTCTACATTCCTGAGATGTAGGCTCTCGTAATGTAATATGTAAACGAAGGTAGTATTATTTCCTTTCTTCGGTACATTTGCTCCTCAATTTGTATTTCTGGCGTCACCCATGTGTGTGATCGCTCGGAAAGTGGAATAAAAAGAAGCTAATAGTACGCGAAAAGTTGCCGGTACAATAGTGAGGCCACATTGAAAGATACCGTGAACATGGGTTGCAAGGATTACGTAAATTCTCAGAATTTGCACGAATCTCGCGAATGTACCACACGGAAAATATTTAATTGAAAATTTCTGATAGTATATTGTTGGGAACATTCGCAAATATGGGGGGATGACTCTGGGCCTATCGTTGTTTGACATATGGTTCTTAACTTATATAAAGGAGCTCTTCCAACTCGTAGTGTCATTAATTGCACAGGTGATCATGAACGGTAGTACGACAATATTTTTACATATATGAATGTTAGTTACCAGCACGAATCTAGACAGACTTATGAACACAGGTTGTCCTCGTTTTCTTGATCATTTGAAATAACTTCAGTTTAGCATTGAATAATATTGGTGGGAAAGCCAGAAGGAAAGAGACCACAGGGAAGACCAAGGCGTAGGTGGGTGGACAATGTTAGAATGGGTCTTAGAGAGATAGGATGGGATGGTATGGTTTGGATAAATCTGGCTCAGGATAGGGACCAGTGGAGGGCTCTTGTGAACACGGTGATGAACCTTCGGGTTCCATAAAATGCTGGGAAATTCTTGAGTAGCTGCAGAATTGGCGGCTCCTCAAGAAGGGCTCAGCTCCATGAGTAAGTAAGTAAGTAAGTTAGCATCGAATAAAAATATTTCGGATAAAGGTTGTTTGATTTCGAGGGGAACACATGATACCATATACATTTTGTTCATATAATTTTTTGTTGAAGAGATATCAAGGTCACCAGCATTTTTAAACGGCGTCGTTTGTTTTCAGTTACATAGTTAAAAATTATTATCACTAAGTACCGTTGTGATAATAATAGAACAGATCTATAAGCAACAGAAGTCAAATATTTTAAATATCAACCTTGATGAATACTGTGGTAATTTGAATTAGTAAAATGATTTACCATTGGCCATTAATGCAGAGCTGCAATCTTTGAATGATCCTTCAATCTCTTATGGATTCATGGCAGCACGCTAACTAATATTATGTTGCTGTATACTCTCCGGTGTTGTTGAGACATCCTCATGCACAGTGCTCTGTACATTTTCCCATAAAGAAATGGAATGTTGTGAGATGAGGAGAACGGACGGGCCAAGTTCTGGGTCCACCACAATCTCTGTTACGTACACTACATGCAACAGTAGCATTATGTATCAAATCCACATTTGATTTCTCAATAGTATTTCTTCTAAAAGACAGGCTAGGACGTATAACGAAAACACAGCATATCCGTTACCTTCAGTAAAATAAGGACCAATAATACGGTTACCAGGCACAACACGCCATATGTTTTATGTTCCACTGGCGCTGATACTGAACCTGTCGAAGCCATTATGGGTTCTCTATGACCCATCAGTGCACATTTCTGATAGTCTCTTGCCGGTGAGTTGTGAATGCAGCTTCATCAGCAAAACATTTCGAAAAACGTTCGATCGGTCTGCAGGTGTTGCAATGCTTAATGACCAACCTGTACATGATAATGAAAATCGTCCCCATGCAGCTCGTGGTGCAACGATGTATGATACGTGATATTTGAAAATTCTGTGTACAGTTGTTTTAGAATCTCCAGATTGCTAAAATGAGGATTACATATTTGAAACTGTGCCTATAACAGCAACTTCATCAGGTTCTTCCGAATGAGCTTTACGTCGATTTAGCTTATCTGGACTACTTCTCATTTCACATGGGTTTTTTAATAAGATGAGAAAACGTTTGTTGAGATGATTGAGTGTTTTCAGAAAATCTCGCCGTGTAGAGCTGCTGTGTTCTGACCGAATATTTTGTACCATTCCTCATTATTATTATTATTATTATTATTATTGGAGTGGGTGGGTTTCCCAATGCACCGCGACTAATAGTCTATTGTACGTCCCCCTTTGATATTCTACCAGTCGCCATACCCTGCCGCTAACGGTGCTCGCTATCAGCCCCGTTCAGCCAGCGAGGCTGGCAGTGGTACCCGATAACTTCTCCATCTACCGGAGGCATTGGAAACTACTTGGGCGGGAAACTATTTGCGTAATTTTGCTCAGAGGTCTCCTAGAGACGTGCCGTAAATCTACGACACGGGACCCACGGCTTAAAGTCCTTCCCGAGGGACTTGTTCCCTGAATTTTTCCGCCCTTAAAAATTCCACCACCTCCGCCGGGTTTGAACCCGCGTACCTTGAGTCATGAGGTGGGAAAGTTTCCCCTAGACTACGGAGGCCGCTTAGCATTCCCCATAGATATGTATCATCCAAACTTTTTGTTCCTTACTGTACACCATAATTCGAAGCTTTAACACAGTAAGTGTCCTTAATGATGTCGAACGAACGACTGAACGATTTACTATGGTACTGTACAGTGAGTGCTTGCTTACGTCATTGACATTGAGGAAAGCTTTGTTTACAAAACTTAACACGATCACGGCTATTAAGCTTGACATAAGTTGCATGTTGCTACATTCCAATAATAAGAATAAGACAAGCAGGGAGGCTTCTTGCCTATGAAGGTTACTCATTACCACATTCACCAGTTTTTCAGACGTTTCAATTCTGCTTCATTTGTTAAGTTCTCTTAATAAAAATTGTACTTTGTGTTTAATATCTAGCCTGGATAGCGCAGTCGCTAGCGCAACTGGCTACGGGCTCGACGACCAAAGGGTCGGATTTTGAGTCCCGGTAGAGTCAAGAATTTTCTATTCTTCACGTCGTCCAGACTGGTTCTGGGGCCCACCCAGTCTCCTATCCAATGGGCACCGGGGGTTCTTTCCCCGAGGGTAAGGCGGCCGAGACGTGAAGTTGACGACTCACCTTCAACTGGTGCCGGGGTCAAGAAAACGTGGATCTCTACATCCACATCCCCACATACGCCTTCATGGCGTTGTGCTTAATTAATTAAGTACAGGTACAACCTGACTTTTACCTTTGTGTTTAATGAGTGTAGTAAATGAAAATATAGAACGTCATTTAAAAAGTGATAGTGACCTTGATATCTCAGTAACAAAGAAATGTTATAAATAAATTATGTTCGGTAGCATGTTTCCCCCTCGAATTGAAACCGCCTTTATCCTAAACATATTTTATTCGATGCAGAAATCTTGTTTCAAGTGATCAAGTTAATTGAGACATTCTGCATAACAGATACTCTCAACACAGCATAGCATAACATAGCATAACATAGCATAACATAGTACAGCTGGTGTCCCGGCTACGACTGCCTATGAACCGGGAAGTTGATCTACAAACCAGTCGCATTTCAACTACGTGTAATTTAATACACGTCTCTGAACCGTTGTCTTGAGTGGTGTATACCCGTTGAGACACGTAGTGTCAGCTAACTTCATGGTACAGGTTCTATCTGACGAATATGATAGTTTATTAGCTGATCAAGATATTTCTAACCCTTTTACAGGACTGATACGTATGTTCATTATTGATTTCACGTAAGTCCACAACCTCCTGCTCAAGCTGGTTCCTCGCTCGCGGATTTTTCTACCCTGAATATGGAGGCTATACGTTCCTCCGAAACGTCGGTTCACACAAGATCTACAAGGTGCCACATCCAAGAAGACGACATTCTTCATAGTCACCGCCGCCGAAACCTCAAATCTTGCATTTTTAAGATTACTTGCGACGGGCAGAACCGAACCCTATGCTATGCTAATTAACCAGAATACTCACGCAGTCGAATAAAAAGTGGACTAGAAACCAAAGAGTGGCTTTTGACTGAAATGTATTTATAAATATTCCATCGTTAAAATGAGCAGGTATATATGAGTTATTGGTCACAAGTACATAGGACCTATTTGACTACAAGCGAGAAATTTATAAGTGCTTCATAAGACTTGACACCAAACAAAGTTCTGAGTGTTCCGGCTTTTGATTAGTAAAAACATTGAAAAGTATTATGAATACTTATCAGAGCGTCAAAGAGAGCAGCGGCATGGCTTGGTCTATCGGTTCTTAATGAGGACCACATGCTGGCTGACACTTGCTGAAATAACGTGGGACCTGCCTAAGAATTAATATAAGAAGTTATAAAAATGTGCCAATCTTTGCAGCCTATATGGAAGTGAGACACATACGAATATTATTACGACGAAAGATAGAAGTAGCCACTGCAAACACCGAAGTCATTTCTAAAATTGATATGTTTATATGGAAAGAAGAGTTAATTTGAAGCACACTGCAGATCAGCGGTTATCAAATAAAATTCGCCCGTGGTTACGTTTGAAATTTGTAATATGTTCTGCGCCCACATAATTTAGAACAGAGAATTGCAATCAGTTTATAATTTAAAGCGAATGGTAAGGAATGTGTGATTGCCTTAATTTATAGAGGCTCACTAATTGTGAACATGCTTACTAGGAGTTCTTCCATAGCTAACCGAAACCCAACTGAAGATCTTTCGCCAATTTATATGGAATGCAAACGATTTTTTTAGGAAGTAAATTTGATAGGGTTTAGTCGTGTAGCAGAGATCGATAATACCCGTGAACAGTTAGTTTGTAAATTTACGTAAGCTAGATTTACCACGAAAATTCATCCCAATACGGCGAAAAGGATTTCAACAAAAGCTTACTTATTAGTAATGCATGTCGCTTGTGGCCGCAGAAGAATTACTGATGGCCGCAGGTGTCCACGAGGTCTGAATTTGTCCAGACTGGCTGCACTTGCGTAAGGTTGCCATAGACTGTTAAGCCTACTAAAATGGGCTAGATCACATACTGCTACACAGAATGGATTTACCAGAATATCGAGAAAAAATCACAGGTTAAGATTACAGAAAGTTTATTATAAGGCTAAGAATTGGCGGAGAACTGGTCAGATGTCCTTGATCTCGCCTGGCTGCTTTCCAAGAGGTTTCCTACAGATTAAATGAAGACGGTATGAAGACACGCATGACAGATTAGTTGATGAAATCCACTGGAATTTAGTGAACAAAACGAACAGCGAAGTAGTAGACCCATTACAAATCAACAGTATTTTTAAAAAATATAAGGGAAGAAAGGCTTCCATAGGAAGTAGGATTTCACAGATGTTTGTTTGAATAACCTTAAGAGATATTCTGCATTACAAAATGAATAACAAACACTCTCGAGTTCTCACTGAAAATGTAGATTGCTAAACTCAGTGAAACAATTTTGATAGATTGCCTTAAGAAAGGCATAATATCCAAGGTTCATGTATACTCGTATGCGAGTATACATTATATATGCAGGAAAGAGATCTACAGGTAGGCTGCATAATAAAATATGAAGGAATTAGGTCTGTACTCTTATTCACACAAGTTGATTTTCGATTATGAAAAAATTTCTGCGCTATAATTCTCGAATAATTACGATTCTGTACCCCCTTATATAACACTAGGCTGTTGCTGCGATTTTGATCCATTCGTAGTGAAATTTTGAAGAAAATTGCCACCTATCAGTTTCGATTTGACTGTCCGTCCGTCCGTCCTTTTGTCTGCATGTAATTCGAGAACCTCTGGACGGAATATCAGGGAGTTGATATTAAGGATTTTTACTCAAATTTGACAATGAAAGCAATTTTGGCTAACATCGAACAAAAATACGGACTTTTGCACGGTAGGTTTATGCGTTGCTGACGATTCTGTCGCGAGTAATTCGCTACATGTTCATCACAGCGAAAAATATTTTGAACAAACGTTTTAGATAGAACGAGACATTGATTTTATGCCCAGAATACCATTTCCTTCTTCGAAATAGTTAAATGAAAGGTTGATAACGCTCCAAATTTGTTACACCATTTGCATGTGTCTGTTTCCTTAATTCTTGTTCCGATCTTCTTCTTTCCCCTTGTATCCAAACATTCCCTCGTCTTGTCCAAGGATATTCTGGGAAAATATTCGCTAGAGTGAACCAAATTAAAAAATTAAAATCAAACTATTCAGAAATGTTGAAGTCAGCAAATTATCTTCTGAATAAAAAATTTCGCGTATAGATAATGAATTCTTCGTTCAATTTTTAAAATACCTTTAAAATGATTTTACTCTATAGTTAGGGACCTAATAAGAACAGAGGTACTGCAGCCGAGAACCGATCACTGAATCTTCCGACTTTGCGGAAGGAGGATTACCCATGATAGATCATTGGCATGTCTGCAGTAATGTTCGATCAAAGAGAAAGAATTGCGATGTTTACACAGCCCCGATGACGAGCATACCTGAAGTTAGGTCATGTTCCCATGATCCCTGAACGCTTCCATCCTTTCAATTTTTGTATACGCTGATGTTTTTCTTTTATTTGTAGCTGTTGTTCGATTTTGCTGGCCGATCTCAGTGCTTGCATAGGATAACATCCAGAACGAATCACTCCATCACATCATCATTTACTGGCACTCACCATTGGACCATGAGTTTTAGAAAATAATTTTCTTGTTCACACAGAACACTTGGTCCAGCTGGGACGTTCTGCAGTGCTACGGCTCGCGTACCGTAATCCAGCGTCTGTATTCAGGATGTCTATAGTTCGAATCACGGCTGGTATATGCTCTCACTATTCGAGCAGCAGCGTAAAAGATCTCACCGAGTGACCCGAGTTCGATTTTTTTTCCTTGGCACTACAGCCCCAGTGGGCCTAGGCCTACCTCCATGAACTCCGTTCACTTCGGTTTTTCTAGATCTTACACATACGGTAGGACTCCTTGGGCGAGTGATCAGCTCGTCGCAAGGCCTCTACCTGTAGACAAACACAGAAAAACGCACACAAACATCCATGCCCTGAGTGGGATTCGAACCCACGATCCCGGCTTCCGAGCGAGCGAAGACAGTGCATGCCTTAGACCGCTTGGCTACAGTGACCGGCCCCGAGTTCGATTACAGTGATTAATTTATAAATTTGTTCTATAGATTTTGACACAGGTACTGAGTCAGTTTTCCTTTAACAGCTGTCATTCTACCCGTGCTTCATAGCCTATTTTTCGCTACCCCTATGACAGGCCTTCCAACGTAATTTTTGTCACAAAATTTATTTTTGGACCAGGGGGGTCATGTGTGACTCGGCATATGTCTACACCTGAAAATTTGCTACGAGCCACTAATTATTCATAATCGTCAAATCCCCATTTCTACATATAGTCACGAATTCATACAGACTAGTTAAATGACAGAAAAACTAAGCCACTAGCACATGTCAACATTCACTAGTTCGGGATATGTTAGGTACGCTGACGGTTGTGGAATGCAGTCTGATTAGAGCCGGAAGAATTTGCTTATTTGACTACAGATGCAGTGATTTTTTTTGCGGAGGAGGTTTGGTCATATCTTACGCGGTAACTGCATTCTAAAAGAAGTTATTGAAGGAAAGATAGAGGGGCGGATAGAAGTGACCAGAAGACAAGGAAGAAGAGGTAAGAAGCTGCTGAATGACCTTGGGGACAGAAGAGGATATTTTCATTTGAATGAGAAAGCTCTAGATCGCATCAAGTGGAGGAACTGTTTTGGAAGAGACTGTGGACCTGTCGTCTTGACAGATTACTGATGAATGAATGAGGTTTGGTGTAACAACTTAGTTTGGAATCTACGAAATTGCTTCATTATGATATATTTGGAAGTCTTAGTATGGTAACAGTGGCCTTCCAAAAATATCTTAATAAAGTAATTTCATAGATTCCAAATTAAATTGCTTCACCAGTATGGGCAATAGAGGAGCCGGAATTGCGCAGTCGGCATAGCGACTGGCTACGGGATGGAGTTCGAGTACCGTTAGGGTCAAGAATTTTCTTTTCTCCACGTCGTCCAATCCGGTTCTGTGGCCCACCCACCCTCCTATCCAATGGGTGCCGGGGGCTCTTTCCCCCGGGGGTAAAGCGGCAGGGACGTGAAGCTGACCACTCACCTCCAACATGTGACGAGGTAAAGAAAATGTGGATTATACATCCGCTCCCCCATACGTCTTCATGGCGTAGTGCTTAATTAGTTAAGCACAGGGACTGATTTATCTTAGAAAATCGGCTTGAAGTTTCTTGTTGCGTGACAATTCCCCATTCAGGAAATCTTCGGCTAGAGCCCACAAGCTTCACTGCGACTGGGATTTTTGTTGTTTCTCTAGTGTTCCGGGAAAGTGCAGGATACTTCCCTCTAATTGTTTCCCTCTTATCGTCGTGACCACTACAACATCCATTACTGCAGTAGTTGCATCTCACGAACTTAACTTCTCTTTCTACTCTACGTAGAAATGAGGAAATGGAATAGTACCAAACATTACACCAAAAAGATTTTCCGGTGTTGTTCACATTAACTGCATTTTCGGAATTCAGTTTCCCTCCCGCTTACTTATGCATCTGCATGACGATCAACCTTTTGCCTGCTGTGTGAAGGGCCTACCGATCGTAGCAACCGACTGATTAAAATTTCTGCTTTGTATTCAAGAGAAACCGGGTTCAGATCTCTGCTCTGAGACCGACTATCATGACCGCGATTTCTTGCGGTTTTTCTCAGTTCCTCTAGGCAAATTCAGGGACATTACATCAAATTTGGCCAGATCCGCTTACTTTCGCACCCTTTCCAGTTTATTAATTTCTAACGACCCTATTATTAGGCTCTGTGTATTCTGAGCCGTTTAGAACATCATGAAATTTATTGAGAATAAATAGGAAAGTTGATGAACATGACGCCTACCTAAAGTATTGAAAAGATAATTAATCTTAGAAAAATGCAGAGAACACCCCCTAAACCCACATTTAATTGTTGACGAAACCTAAGCATGTTATCTATCTATCAATCTGTGACTCTACTGCCCTTTGTTGGACCTTGGTCGCTTTTTCAGTTTCTTGATCTTTTTGCACAGTCGGTTGGACTCCTTGGACGGGGAATCAGCCCGTCGGAAGGCCGCTGCCTGCATACAGGAGAGTACAAACGCAGAATAATCGCACGCAGATATCCTTAACTCAAGTGGGATTCGAACCCACGATTCCAGTGTTTGAGCGGGCGAAGTCAGTTCATGCCTTAGACCGCGCGGCGTAAACAAGTTATAGACTTACAAATATCTTGCATTTTCAGTGCACATCCTGTGCACATGTATGCACGAATTGAAGAAGCAAAGCTGCATAATAATTATAAAATCTATTAAAAAAGTAAAAAAAAAAAAAAGCTCATAGTTAGTGTCTATAAATATTGCGGACCGTATTCAGGAGCGAGGCCTTAAGCCCAGCAGATGCAGGGAGTATCTCTCAGTATCTGGTTTCGGCAGCATTAACTGACTCTGCAAACCTTGCGCACATAAACGGGTAAAAAAAAATATATAATGGTCTCGCATGTGTGTGTCAGATTATGGACAGACATTTAGATGTTGTGGAAACTCACGCACCATTTCCAACCCGGCATGAAGGAAGCAAAAGTTGCTCTTTAACAAAAACATCACAATCATAACGAAGAAAAATGTCTGCCTTACGTCATCTTCTGACAGAAATTACAAGAGTTGTTACTGCTTCCAATAACGGCGTTGCAAACGTTCGGACCGGAACCCAGTATGACGTTGGCGGCACCCACGAATGAAGCGCAGTAGACACCATGCTAAATTTTAAAGAGATTGAGTGGCAAGGCGTCTCATTGTATCTGCTGAGTTGCTAAAAAACAAACTGCAGAATGCGCTAGTCGTGCAGCTAACTTCGTCACCGTGGCCGCAGTTTCTTCGTCTTGAGATTGTGGAATCGAACTTCTTCCCACGTCCCATATCGAGAGGGCTTCTCCCTCCTTACCAGAACCAATCGCCTCCTTGCATTGTGCTCAGACGTGCTTTATAATCGTAGACTTAATCACATCCCTACTACCCTCATGAGGATTCCTCCCGGTTATATTTTCCCCACCACCCTTATTTGATAAAGCATGGCGATAGTAGTTTCTGGAACAGTACCCGTGTTAGGCCTGTGTTTCGCTGTGTTACCAAGAAGTCTGTAAGTTCTTGATCCCACCGGCGGCGACCTGGACTGATTTTCTATTCTAATTTATGAGTCTTGCATTTCCGTGAGTAGGTAAATTTGTCCTTGTGTTTAACTAATTAAGTACTACGGAATGAAGAATTATGTGGGAGTGGATGTATAGACTCACGCTTCCTGACCTCGGCACTCGTTGAAAGTGAGTGGTCAGTTTAACGACCCGGCCGCTTTACCCCGGGGGAAAGAGCCCCTATACGCACTGGATAGGAGGCTATGTGGGCCTTAGAGCAAGTGTGGACGACATGGAGAAGTGAAAATTGTTGTCCCCACAGAGACTCGAACTCCGACCCTTCGGTCGTCCATCCCGTAGTCAGTCGCTATACCGACTGCGCTGTCCCGGGTCTGTGCTTGTTTAGTAAGCGGCAGAAATTCGTGCGCCCTAGTTAAATTGTTCACAGGAAGCTCATTCTGTGCACATCATAGCGTTAATTGTCTTTCGTACTGACTGTCGTCTACATTGTTATCAATAACAGCAGCATCTGTATTTACAATCGCAGTGTTATGCTCGCATTTTGCATGTAGTGGGCCTTACGTTCACTCATTTCCAGCCCAGGCTTATTTTCTACGCTGAATAAAATAGCCGACTTTTAAATGTCCTGTGCCCTTCATATGCATGCGGTATAGCGACTGGCTACAGGCTGGACGACTGAGTGGTCGGAGTTCGAGTCCCAGCAGTGTCAAGAATTTTCACTTCTCCATATCGTCAAGACCGGCTCTGGGATCCACCCAACCTCCTATACAGTGGGTACCGGGGGCTCTTTTCGGGGGGTAAAGTGGCCGAGGTGTGAAGCAGGCCACTCACCTCCAACTAGTGTCGAGGTCAAGAAAATGTGGATCTATACATCCACTCCCCCATACGCCTTCGTGGCGTAGTGCTTAGTTAGATAAAGGGCGACGGGCGTGTAAGGCTAAAAGCCTTACCGCCATCTTTGAGCCGTTTTTCTAGATTATGTGGGAGCCTCAACGTCTCACAACCCTATGGGCCTCCAAGACCTGTTAATGGGACAGCTTTTTAATAGATCCCGATAGGACCTAATAGATTTGTATCTACTCCATAACATTCTGCCCAGCTCTGGGTCCCACCGATCCTCATACCTAATGGGTACCAGGGGCTCTGTCCCCGGGGACAAAGTTGCCGAAATGTGAAGCTAACCACATAACTTCAACTATTGCTGAGGTGAAGAATGGTGGAGCTATACCTCCCTTCCCATATTTTCCCACAGCGTATTGCTTAATTAGTTGAGGACAGGAACAACTTTGCCTTTTACCTTTCTGTTAGACCTAATACCAAATGAAATGAAATGGCTGTGCTGTATTTAAGGTATTTTCATCTGTGGCTTTGAACAATCATGTCTTCTGGAGTGTAACGTCTTGTAACCAGGTGAAAGTCAACGGGCGTTTCGGAGGAATATATCGCCTCCGTCTTTAGGGTTGAAAAGTAAGCCAAGCATGAAACCAGTATGAAGCATGAAGGCTGGTTTCTTGTTTCGCTTCGATCCTGAAGGTGAAGGCAATGTGTTCATCTGAAACATCGGTGTACTTTTTTCCGGAGTAGGCGGTGTTTTATCCCAGAAGATACTCGTAGAATTCTTCTGAAATTATTTTAGCCGTAATTGAAAGTTTAAAAAATATCGAAATTAGTATCATCGTTTGGAATGAAGTGGTCATATAGACAAACTATATGCGCTACACAAGTTTCGAAAAATTCATGGGTTAAGCAGCGTTTTAGTAGACAGCCTAGAGATTTGACTTTTTCACGACGGTTTGTTCCTTGGCGTTTTGTAATACTCTACGTCGTGGCACTGCGGATTGTGGTAACTGGTTATCAGCATGTTCGAGGGTCATGTTATAGCAAGTGTCACGTAACTTCGAACAAGGCCAAGAGTAACTTTGAATGCGCAGAAGAAAAATTTCAGACNTCCATCTTCAGGGAGGCAGTATGTTGTACGGAAACGCTGGTAATCACCTAGACTACGGGTGTCGTAATCCATAAGAGCACAGTAAGTACGTACGGATTATTCACAGATTTCTAACGACATAACACGTTTAAAAACAGGCGTAGTTTCTCTTAATCGCTTTTAACGTTAGGTTCTTCACGTGAACCGAGATAAGGAAAGTGACGTCATGGTCTCGATGAACAGGATGCAATTTCTAGCAAGGGTACATTTTCAGAGGCTGAAATATCTTTCTACAGAGTTGACCACTCACTTTCACGTAGTTTCTTCTTCCGCCTTGAGGGATTAGGTTCTCGCGCCTGTTTCACATTATATTAATCAGCAACTATGGATCTTACACAGAGTCGGTAGAATTCCTTGGAAGGGTGATCAGCCCTGTCGCAAGGCCGCTACCTACACAGGACAACACAAAGAGAAGATACGCGGATATACTTCCACGCTTTGAGTAGTATTCGAAGCCATGATCCCACTGTTTCAGTGGGCGAAGACATTTCGAGCGGCCACTGTGACCAGCTTCATCTAGTGTCGAAATTAAGAATGGTGGAATTTTGTCTCCAATTCCCCATACGCTGTCATAGCTTTAGTGTGTAGGAAAGCTTTATTTCTAAATGTAATATCATTGTTACAATTTTTGTAGTCTGAATCTGTTACTTACCTTAAAGGGGCGGATTTTTCCCTAACTTTTGGTCAAACTAAGTTGATTCGTGATGTTTCCCTCTGACAGAAATACTACGTCCGATCTCTACTACATGACAAGTATCCAGGATAAGTCTAAGTTATACTCGTATCTGTGCGTCTTAGGGCGGTCTGACGTGAAGGTGAGAATTCCCCAATTTCCTTTAATGTCGTGGTTATGATGCCGGTGGCTAACGGTAATATTATTGTCTACTTCTTCAACTCGGCCTATTTTAACTTCTAACGTCTCAAACTGCAGGTATTATTAAGTACAGTCCTGCTTTGCCGGCGGGAATTTGAAGTTCTCAATTTCTTCTTCTTCTTGGTCCAATTTTCGTATTAGGTCCTCTGGCCCGTTTGCCATCAGAATTTATCTGGAACTATGGATCTTACAGACAATTGGTAGGACTCCTTGGACGGGTGATGAGTCCTGTCGCAAGGCCGCCACCTTCACACAGAACAATATGAACACGGAAGAAATGTAGAGAGACATTCATGCCTCGAATGGGATTCAAACCCATGATTCAGGTGTTGAGCAAGTGGAGACATTTTATACCTTAGATTGCGCGACCACTGTGATCGGCAGTTTTATAGAAAAAAATCAACGTCGCAAGGCCTAAAATTTCAAACTCAAATAGCTTTCTCTATGTATACATTGACATAAATTTTCCTTTCCTTTATGTAGGCGCACTACAGTTGACATTAAACAAGATGTTTGTAAATGTAGGCCTGTTTCTAACATGTCAACGTCAAGTACCAGTATTAAAACACGAGAAAAGATGGAACAAAGCCCATTGATGTGATTTAGTGTACATTTCATGTAACCACTTTGCTAAATCAACTCAGTCTATTCGAACGGAAGTCCATATTTTAAGCAATTATAGACCTGCTATTTTTGTTATTACTGTTATTATGTATTTATTTATTTTATACGTAAAGACTTTGTAGGCCTAGCTTACTGAAACACTGCCTACTGTTAGAACTGTTCAATTCCCGAGTAGGCATACGTTTGTCAGTATTCGTATCCACCAGCGCATTCCGCGGTGTCCATTCGATTTGCAGAAAAATAATAGAAAGAGGGAACAATCTAATTCATTGTTCAGTTCAGTTACCGGTCATCGCGTTCAGATATTTAGCAATCCTGCTTCGTATTCTGGAGCTCCGAGTTCAAATCTCGCCCCAGAGACCGGCTTTCCTGAGGTTTATCATAATTTCCTTAGTCCCTGCAGATAAATTCCGTGGTAGTGCCTCAACTTAGACCACGGTCGCTTCCTTCCACATCCTTTCCAATTCATTATTCAGTAAAGATCCCACCAGTCGATACTCGGGTCAGCATAGCGACTAGGCTATGGGTTGGATGTCAGAGTACTCGGGGTTCAATTCCTGGCCGAGAAAAGAGATTTTTCTCGTTTCAACAGCGTCTAAATAGGCTCTGGGACCCATCCACTCTTCTATCCAGCGGCTACCGAGGGCTTTTTCCCCGGCAGTGAAACGGCAGGGGCATGAATCTGACCAGTCACATCCATCTGGTGCAGAGGTTAACAATGGTGGAGCTATACCTCCAGTTCCCTATACGTCTTCATTGTGTAGGGTGGAAAACTTTACCTTTTCTATTCGACTATGTAGGGACTATACTCGGAGTTATTAAGGTTAATAAATAAAAGTAAGGTAAAGTTGTCGCTGTGCTTAATTAATAAGCACTATGGTATGAAGACGCCGGTCACGGTAGCCGAGCGGTCTAAGGCATGCACTGTCTTCGCTCGTTCGGAAGCCGGGATCGTGGGTTCGAATCCCACTCAGTGCATGGATGTTTGTGTGCGTTTTTCTGTGTTTGTCTACAGGTAGAGGCCTTGCGACGAGCTGATCACTCGCCCAAGGAGTCCTACCGTATGTGTAAGATCTAGAAAAACCGAAGCGAACGGAGTTCATGGAGGTAGGCCTAGGCCCACTGGGGCTGTAGTGCCAAGGAAAAAAAAATGGTATGAAGACATGTTGGGAGAGTGAAGGTATAGCTTCACCATTCTTTACCTTGGCATTGGATGGAGGTGTTCACGCACCGGCAGCTTTACCTCCGGGGAAAATGCCCCGGTTCTCACTGGGTAGAAGGCTGGCTAGGCCCCATAGCCTGTCTGAATCCCGTGGAGTAGAGAAAAATCTATTGCTCTGCCGGGATTCGAACCCCGGCCGTCCAGCCTGTACTCCATCGCTATCTGACAGCCATTCCGGCTCCTACACAATGTATATAAGCATCTTTATTACTTTTGGAATTTATAAGCTTCATTCTGTGACAAAACATATAAGCACTGCTCTAATCGAAGTCTAGTACTTAGAGCCTGCCTGTTGCATCCAGTTAAACTTAAACAAATACAATGCAAATAAGTTGCAATCTCACATATAGCAAAGCCAGACGCTGAAGCACGAAAGGCGAATAAATCCATGAAATAAAGAAAACCAGAGCAGGAAACAGAAATAAACAGTATGGAATATCATAACAACTAGTTCCGAACAACACGACTGCTCCATAAGGAAATCAAATGGGACTAGAAATAAAACAAACTAGAAAACGATCAAAACAACACTCGTAGATAACTACATATTGTAGCGTCATCATTGCAATGATAGACATACAAATTAGTAGCATTTATGTATGAGATATTTAAACACGACGTGACGAGCAACATTTTAATTAATCATTTTTATATTCTTGTATTTTTTTATATGTACATTTCTAGACACCCATTTAATATAAAACCTTTATTCCAATATGAATGTATTTACAAGAATGGTATTAATTCTAACGAAATGCTCAATATATTTACTATGTGTAAAGTCAGATACGCCGGTCACGGTAGCCGCGCGGTCTAAGGCATGTACTGTCTTCGCTCGCTCGGAAGCCGGGATCGTGGGTTCGAATCCCACTCAAGGCATGGATGTTTGTGTGCGTTTTTCTGTGTTTGTATACAGGTAGAGGCCTTGCGACGAGCTGATCACCCGCCCATGGAGTCCTACCGAATGTGTAAGATCTAGAAAAACCGAAGTGAACGGAGTTCATGGAGGTAGGCCTAGGCCCACTGGGGCTGTAGTGCCAAGGAAAAAAAAGTCAGATACATTAGTAATAGTTGTTGTATTGTAATATATGAATTCATGCAAAACGCAATTCAGTAGTTTACGAGCAGTTGTTAGTGTATACTGCCTAATTACGGCTTCATAAACCAAAACATGTAGCGCACTGCCATAGCATTAAGATCAACAATCTAATTAAAGGCAGTAACTATGAATGAGCTCTTGATACTTGCTGTGTTGAGAAGGGAAAAACAATAAAGAAATATAATTAATCCGAGTCGATGTCTCACTAAGACATCAATATTTTGCGTTAATGGAAAGTGACTGTTTTGACAATTTAAGTCGTGGCGACGATTCTTGTATTTTGTAGTCAGGGAATGTGACGTAGTCGAATTGTAGCTGTCTGCCACTCTTTTTCATGTAGAGCCCAAACATTGCTAAAATTCTTGTTATGCAATACTAAAAATTGCAACTTGATGTTAGTTTAAGGGGGGGTTAATCCTTTACGGAACCAACATTGAGGGTAACGTTTGAGAAGTAGAGGTCACCATAAAACAAGCAGGGGGGCCTCCTGTCCGTCCCCCAGGGAGTGAAGTTTCGTAAGACTCCGCCCTCCTAAGGGGCGCTCCACAATCTGGTTAACCAATGGGGGACCTCTGGTTGTGTAACTTAGGGCGCTTGAACTCTTGTGTATATGTGTACGACGTTCTGTCTCGCTCCTCTCTGTGGGGGGGAAATCTGTGAAAAGCTTGAGGGACCTACTGCTGGTCACATGGATCAAGGGACTTGTTTTCATCGAGGTAGGGGATCGCTCTCTTTCACTCAGCCGCGTGCTCCGAGGCCGTCAATGTAATCCGTGCTGAAAGAGACGGAGAACGTAAGAAGGGACAAGCACTCTTCCCTCTCCTCCATTCTCCTATTCTACTACTGCAGATACCACCACCACCACCACCACCACCACCCTCTCCAAATCTTCAAGGAGATCCTTCACAAACACTTAAGGGTCCGACAGTCCAGAAACTGCTCTTGGTCTGTGTAGATGTTCGCCGATCTCAATGCGCCAGATCTTCCCAGAGTGCGTCAGTGTCGCCTGCGTCTTTCAACAATCGGCAGACTGCATAACAAAACGAATTGCACTTACAGATACATTTTGTATTTTGTCGTCGTTACACGTTGACTTTATTTGTAAGTGGATAGTTAATTAAATATGATTGGTGATTGCATTGACTTTATAAACATTTGTAAACTGTAATAAGCCGTAAGCAAACGTGACGTGGTGGTGCTATGATTAACTGTTGATCAAGGTTGTGTGTCAATAAGTGACTTCAACGCGCGGCTAGGAGATGAACGCAGGTGAACAGTAAGAAGTGTGTGAAAGCTGCAGGGAGCGCCACAGCTGCTTAGACTCTTATCTGATAGTAAAAACCTGGATTAATGTTTGCTCTAGGGAACCAAGTTATAACGTTCTGTTTTTATATTAGTCATAATGTTGTTCAAAGGAAACAGTAGTCGCCTTGAACTGCTGATCGAGAAGATTCAAGCCAACAAAGAGAACCACAACGTCAGCGAACAGGATATTAAAGGTACTCATATTTCCCACAATTTTTGGTTCGTTTTCATATTCCCTCAACGAATGTTGACGTAAGGATTCAATTGGGCTTACCTATTTGCTGTTTTGAGTTGGATCATTTTTATACACGTTTACAGAATTTCAAACGCCTTTGCCTCAGAATAGACATAGGCCTGTCACTCTAGTATGTAACTAGCTCCATGAGTCCAAATGCTTCTTGAAATGCTAATAGTCGCAAAACTACTCAAGCTCGGATTTCTTTATCATGTTTACAAGTTCCCGCCAATGACCTGGAACGGGACCAGTTCATTCCATAATCTCCCGTCTATTACTCTAAGATCAGTTACAATACTCTCATCCTATTTACGCCTTTGTCTTCCAGTTAGTCTCTTCTGTTCAGTTTTAATTTTCGAAAGCGATTTCAATTATTTTTGCTTCGTATGAGAATTCCTGCATACAGACCTAGAGGTCCCGGGTTAGATTCCCGGCGCTACCAGATTTTCTGAGAAGTAGTGGGTCTGGAACGGGGTCCACTCATCCTCTTGAGGATATCTGTGGAGCTACTTGAAATGAAAAGTAGCGGCTCGGGCCTGGAAAACCGAAATTAACGGCCGTGGGGATTCGTTGCACTGACAACGCGACACCCTCTATCCGCTAAAGTGGGTACTAACTTCGCCGACAAGCGGCGGTCGCTGGGTCGGTAGTTCGCTTGCGGACTACAGGCCACGGAATTTACAGTATTAATTGTTGAATTTGTGGCGAACTTGAAGAAGATAAAATTATTACGTCTAACAGATACACACAAATTAGGTAAAAATGTACTATCTCTAAATGTAAGTGTTTATGTACAATTTATCAAATGGAATGGCAGTCACCGATCCGGTACCTCCTTCAGATTTTTCTAATCTCTACCGTGCGTGCTACATACCCCGCCATCTCATTCTTCTCAGTTTGATTATTCTAATGACATTTAGTGAAGGGTGCAAATTCTGAAGCTCCTCTTTATGCAGTTCTCTGCAATGTCCATCATTTCCTCTTCGGTCTAAATATCTTTGTTTCCTGTCATCATCGATCAGTTTTTTCCGTTGATGTGAAGTACCTGGCTTGAAACTCATAAAGAACGGGTAAAACAATAGTTTCGTACGTTTTAAACTTTACATTTCTAAATTCACGAAAAACAAAATATTCTGAACTGAGAATGGCCGTCATGTAGGTTATATGAACTTTGCCACATTTTCGAAAGATATGTTACCTGTATTTATAGGCTTGCCTTCTGATGAAAGTACATGGACGTGTAAAAACTTCCTTCGTTTTATCTGTATATTTGCATACCAGTCTCTCTACTGAGGGCCAATGGAATGACTGTGTTTCTCTTTACGTTTTCGCCCACCAAATTAACATCAATAGCGTAGACTAGAAGCTGATAATGTCCCATTTGGTTTCAGCCCTACCTGGTTTTCTTGGGTCTTCCTAATGACACACCGTACAGCAAAGTTGAAAAGCAATGGTTTTAAAGCATACCCTTCTTTCAGACCATTATGCACAGGAAGTGTACAAGACAAATACTTACCTATATTGTAGATTTAATTTTAAAATTTTTATTAGTCTAACTAGGCGCACCTAATTTAATGTCAGTGTTTTAAACGTATCCTGCTTATTTCCTATTGTTGTCCTGACGAGAGAAGAATATCTGATCAGTAGTTGGTCTGGTGCCGATCACAGTAACCGCGCGGGTTAAGGCATTAACTGTCTTCTCTCGCTTTAACTCTGGGATCGTGGGTTCGAAACCCACTCGTGGCATGAATGTCTGTGTGCGCTTATTCTGTGTTTGTGTTGTTCTATGTGTAGGTAGAGGCCTTGCGATGGGCTGAGCCCCCGTCCAAGGAGTCCTACCGAATACGTATAGGATTGAAAAACTGAAAAGGCGGCCAAAGTCTAACGAAAGGACTGTAGAACCATAGACAGATAGATACACGTAGTTGGTCTGGTACAACGAGAAAGACATTGATAATTCCCAATAATTTTTTCGACGTATGGCTTTAACCCTGGACGTAAAATGGTGAATAAGTTCTCTCTGCATGATGGATAACAGTGATAATCCTCGGTAGTTTCTACAGTCACTTTGATGACTCTGTGGCAGCTCTCTTATTCCAGTTTGAATTAATAAATTTTGTTATATCAGAACGTAATGTTTTACTCCCTTCTTTGATGAATTCGGTCTGAATTTTATCAGTACTTGGGATACATACTTATTTAAATTTCAGTAGCTGTCTTAACTTCAAGAAGAACAAGGCTCAGATGCTAATGACTCAGATGCATATGTCTGATCTGGAAAACACTATTAACTCCATGTACATTCAGTACCTGTCAGAACTAATTCTTTCCATATTGTAGTGTTAAGACCCGTTACTGGGTAACGACCTAGAAACAAACAACGAAAGAACGATCGCTGCTAGGCAACAGATATCTTAATAAGCAAGTGTACGCAGGTATTACTGGGTAACGACATCGAAACAAACAACGGAACAACATTTCGCTGGTAGGCAACAGATTCCTAATAAGTACTGGGTAACGCCTTCGCAGAGAAACACATCCCCACGGAAAAGATTGGAGTACAACAATGAAAGGTGTTTTCTACGCGGTCAGAGCCGAGTTGTTATAACCTTGACAAGTTTAGAAGTTAGTCAGTTGTAAGGGAGCCTGTTTGAGGAGAAGACTTGGTCGGTGCAGTTGAAGATTCCCACTGTTAGAAGCCGTTACCAAGGAACGACTGGTGAATACACAGTAGACTGAAAAGACTTAGCGTATACTGATTTGTAAAGTGTAGAAAGTAGCGATAGTGTTAGAGTTATTGTTGTTACGACCTGTAGGTGGTCAATAAATCTAATCACCAATCCAAAACCCCGTCGATAGTCACTCAAAATCACGACAATATTCTAAATACTTGCTATAGGAATCCGCAAATAGACCACTATTCTCAAGTTCCAGGGTAGAAGCTGGTAGTATTTCTTAGATTAATTTATGCTTATATGCGAATCTAATATGTTTGTTCTTACTGTCTGATTCAAATTAATCAGTTTTATCTTTCAAACGTGCCGCTTCTCCCCACTCCTCTTGAAATGCATACCGGTTTCATCTTTCGCATTTGCAAGATTATTTAGTCATATGGCGTGGATCCTATCATCTGAGATCAGTGTCATTCAATTACCTGTTTATTTACATGCTGAACTCCCAGAGAGGGGCTAATATAATAATAATAATAATAATAATAATAATAATAACAACAACAACAACAACAATTTTTTAATCTTTAGTACATTCATAAAATTAGAAAAAGGTGTGTTATCGTAATTTAAGGTGCATTAATGTGAAGGCTGTAGGCACCTATCAGAAAAAAAATATGTTCGTTTCCATTTGTGAGGTGTGTTGTCTCACAGCCTTAATTTAAGCTTAACTGTGGCATTATTCATAGACTGTTCAGCGATTTTACTCTCAGCTGTGATTAATGATTTCAACAAACGATGGATACTAAAAAAACTCCGTGGCTTTAGCCCTCAAGCGAACTATACCGACCGAGCGAAGTTAGCGCCAACTTTGGAGGATAGGAGGTGTCGCGTGGTCAGCGCAACTAATCCCCACGGCCCTTAATTTCGGTTTTCTAGGCCGAATCCGCCACTTTTCTTTCAAGTAGCTCCTCAGTTATCCTCACGTGGCTGAGTGGACCCTTTCCAGACCCACTACTTCTCAGAAAATCTGGTACCACTGGGAATCGAACCCAGGACCTCTGACCACTAGACCACGTAAGTCGAAAAATCGGACAAATTATGCTACTAGGAAATCAAATCCAATTGAATTTGTTTTGTAATTCGGTGTAATCGCAGTATGATAGTTGAGGTCTGGAGAATATAAGTAGTCGAGAGAGCTTCGGCCATTAGACATACTCTCTAGCAAAAGAAGGAATGTTTAGGTACTTCAAGCACACATTGACAAGACTCTGTAACAGCAGCCCAGGGCAATTTCCGCCTCGTGTTATGTATTTGAAAGCCAGTAGGCTGTCTAGCATTAGCAACACCCTTCCCTTTCGTCATGCATTCCAGAAAAAGAATAGACCAGCATACTGCTACATGTTACAATGTCGTCGTGATCGGGCCTGTGAATTCCATTGTGACTTGTGTGTGTGACAGATCTTTATAACTGTATCGTTGGGCGTAGGTCTATGTTGAGAAATGACCACATGCGCACTAAAATATATAAGATCGAGTGTCGAACCTGTGACCATGCGAATTCAGACTACAAGTTCATTGCTTTAATTAAAAACAGTGATGTATGTGGAGCATGAAATAGTGAACAGGGTATGTAGTCTAGAGGTACAAAGTTCATTTCTCGCCGGAATACTAACTGGCCGAGTTTCTTTGTATTGTTTCTTATTCTTCTCCTGTGGCTGGATAGGACTTTCAAATACACGACGACCAGTTCCTTTCTTATCACCATTCATAATCATCTTTCCACATAACTTGACTCTGCAGGCCTTATAACCACTGCAGCTGGAAGTGTGAAATTAACCTTGCATTTGTAAGATTTGAGGTTTTCAAGGCGATGAATATGAAGAATGTCGACTTCTGGGATGTGGCACCGTGTAGATCTAGTGTGAACCTACGTTTCGGAGGAACGTATCGCCTCCATCTTCAGGGTGGAAGAGAAAAAAAGAAAAGATCCGCAAGGGAGGAACCAGCGTGAGCAGACTGCAGCCACCTGCTCACGCTGGTTCATCCCTCGCGGATTTTTCTACCCTGAAGATGGAGCTTATAATTTAAGTAGCAGTTATGAGCCGAAAGTTGGCAGCAGATAGGAAGAAACTGTGACAATTCCGATAAGGTTAGGTTAGGTAACGTGTAAGAGTTACCGGTCACGGTAGCTGAGCGGTCTAAGTCATGTACTGTCTTCGCTGGCTTGGAAACCCGGATCGTGGGTTCAAATCCCACTCAGGACATGGATGTTTAGTTTGTGTGTGCGTTTTTCTGTGTTTGTGTACAGGTAGAGGCCTTGCGACGAGCTGATCACTCGCCCAAGGAGTCCTACCGAATGTGTAAGATCTAGAAAAACCGAAGTGAACGGAGAAGTTCATGGAGGTAGGCCTAGGCCCACTGGGGCTGTAGTGCCAAGGAAAAAAAGAGTGTATGAGTTACGTTGGCTCATTATTCTGCACGGAATAGACAGAATTACGAATTATCTCAGTGTTAAGTTTCTGCTTTCATTACTTATTCAAATGAGTTGCTTCATTACGAAATAACTTTTAAAGATGTGAGAACTGCGACAAAACTGCTGACTTTTACATGATCGGAATCCACGTAGGTTATTTGATTGCTGTTATAAAAAGTTCCTTTTTATATTACTTGGCACTTCCGGGACATAAATTCGGACAGTGTTCTTCACGCACCGTCGCGTGATAGTTTTCAAAACATGCGATCAATTTTTTTCCCTTGCTCCCTGTTAACCTTTAGACCCATCCCGTTGCAACGATCCCGCTAACACGAATTACCCTGAGAAGCACAAAGCGAACTTCTCTGTAATGTCGCTGCCTCTAGCGAAGAGCAAAGGATTATTTCCAGGTCAAGAGGAAGGATAATTTTAATGGTAATTTATCAAGGAAGAATGGTGATTGACATATCCAGGACTGAAAATCTGTTGAACTTTGACTTTGAACCATTATTGGATTTCTTATCCGACGGGTTTGGATTTTATAGTTAAGAAAATGGTAGAGCTTAGATCTAGACCTCATTCGTGCCCTAGCTCAAGCGGTTACTCGCTGGCTTCCCACCGCGGCGGCCCTGGTTCGAGCGCGGGTCAGGTCATGTGGAATTTGTGGTGGACAAAGTAGCACTGGGGTAGGTTTTCTCCGAGTACTTCAGTTTCCACTGCCAATCTTCATCCAACCAATTGCTCCACAGTCACCATTATCTATCATCTAGGGCTGGTACAGTAGGCCAGTAGTGGCCGAAAATACCAAGTGGACTCAGTCTCATCCCACTGAGAATAATAAAATAATAATAAATAATGTCTCTGGTGAAAGAGCTCTAGTTGGATGGACCTCAGAGCCGATGTTAATGCGGAGGAAACATAATCCGTGCCCCTGCCGGAGATCGAACTGGTACGCCCAGCNGACTATCTTGATGTGGAGGTTCTGCAAATATGTATCAAATCAAACTAAAAAAATATACTAATAGATCTAGACTTAGCTGAAACTTCCAGGTCAGAGCCCACCTGGCCCTTTTCTCTAGAAATGATGAAGTTGGCTCACTTTTGAGCTGAGCGGTCCCCAACAGATACTTTTGACCATAAAATGCTCCTTGTTACCCGGATTTTTATGAACCTTGTATAATGTCAATAGTAATAGCATAATCAGTCAGTCACCAGCTCAAACCTTCAAAGAGTAGTTATAATACATCTAATGTCCCTGAAAATTGTGTAGTAAATTTAGAGTGACATTAAATATTTGTTATAAGTTATTCTTCTGACCTCCAGGATTGTTAGAGTGCAATCAGTGGAGTGCTCCTAGCTATATGGATAGGCCTGCCTGTGGTTGGAACTAACTAGTCCATGTTTACAGAGATGGTCCCAACTGAATGCCGATATTTACTTCATACATAAACATTGCGATTTAACAACGCATTATCTGTTAATGTTTATTTGACAACTACATCGCATAGGTTAAACTCATTTCCCTACTGAGCGGCTCTGTTTTCCTGTCACGAATGATAGTATTTTTCACTTTATATTCATGCCGTGAACGGTTCTGGGCCCATAGCGGTGTCTCTGTAAGTAAAGGTAGGCGAAATATCGTGAAGGTATCACACAGACATCCTTCAAATGCGAGATCTTAGAATGTGGACTTTTGACGTATCTCATCCAACTGAACAAGAGAAACATACGAGATGTCGGTCGTTAGAATGGCGTGTGGACGATTTCTGGAATGAACAAAGGTATAATCCATTGCAGTACGCGCATTCCAGACTTTTCTTTTTGTGATTTTACAGGCCTCATTGGCATTCATGTTGATTTCATTAGATATTTGTCTATTATTCGAAGCAGATCTCACTAACATATATTTTTATGTCTTATCATGAACTCCTGTGCCAATCGCCTTATCGGAAAAGATATTTTATATAATTAGACCTATATTTACACTTCATAACAATTTTGTATAGTTTCTTGAAAAGTAGGAGTTATAAAAGGTAAATTTGTTTCTGTGCTTAATAAATTAAGCGCCACGCCATGAAGAAATGTCGGGGTGTAGACTTATAACCCCACCATTCTTGACCTCGGAATTAGATAGAGATGAATGGTCAGCATCACGCTTCTGCCGTTTTACCCCCGGGAAAATAGCCGTATCGAAACAATAAGGACATTTTAATAAATTGCCCGACAGCCTCAGAACTAAATTTCATCAAAATCCGCCTAGACGGACGGCTAAGTTCCGACTTCTCGTTGTGCCCCCATTTCAAGCAAAGAGCGTGCGAATTATGACACTCTTCGGCTACCGCGTGTTTCGAGTGTGAACGGCCAAATAAGTTGCAAGCGTTGCTTCGACTTAACAATGTGCGTCAGTATGCAATCCAGCACAAGGAACTATGGAATGGCTTGGAGGCGTGAAAGGTTTGCATGTGGCTGATCACCACTACTTTGCTATTTTTATTTTATTTTGTTCATATTGTGTCGAATAGCCTAATTGACGTCTTGATTACGGTATTTACTTTATGCTTCATTTATCTGACGGCGTGTTATATCATTACAAACCATGTAGTAATATCTGTTCTCGTCAGACAATTCATTAACTGTCTGCTGTAATTTGGGTGTTAGTGGAAAATGGGGTTATAGCACATATTCTGTTCTGACATCAGGTGTGTAGTGTCATTAGGAAGTGACCGTCAAATCACATATCTGCATGGATAAATTGAGTGTTGAAAGAATAGGCGACTTGTGCTAGTCGTTCAGTTACGAAAGTTTTGATGATGCCTTATGTTTCATACGAAAGCAGTTTAAGTCAAATTGTTGAAGTTGGTGAATGCAGAGATGAAGTAGCAAGGGTGAATATGAACGGACAGTTAAAGTGGAAGGTAAATGGAGAAAATTGTAGCCTAATCGGTCCCAGGAATGACTTAGAATCCATCCCCAATACTGAACATTAGAAGTAATAACTACGCTAGAACCGTCTGCACCGTCTGCACTCTAACGCTTAATATTACGTACTTGTCCTGCAAGATGCAATAATATTGTGCCTATGCATGATCTTCTGATCACTATAGAGTTTGTTGAAACATGGAGTCATATGACTTGACGCTGGCTGAATGGGAGGAAGGATCGTGATATAGATAGACTATCAGAATTGGATGAAACATACTGACCACATTGTGCTTGGTGTCCTTTACAGTTGTACAAGTTTCTGAGTAACGTTGGCGATTGTAAGACGCTTATTTAAAATCAGATGAATGTCCTACTTCAATAATGGACATATTTTTTTTTTTCTGTGGCGCTACAGCCCCAATTTGGGCCTAGGCCTACCTCCATGAAACTCTCCGTTTCACTTCGGTTTACTAGATCTTACACATTCGGTAGGACTCCTCGGGCGAGTGATCAGCTCGTCGCAAGGCCTCTACCTGTAGACAAACACAGAAAAACGCACACAAACATCCATGCACTGAGTGGAATTCGAACCCACTATCCCGGCTTCCGAGCGAGAGAAGACAGTGCATGCCTTAGACCGCTCGGCTAACGTGACCGGCAATGGACATAATTGGTTGTAAGTTAAATGGTGCCGGTCACGGTGGCCGAGCGGTCTAAGGCATGCACTGTCTTCGTTCGCTCGGAAGCCAGGATTGTCAGTTCGATGTGTGTGGGTGTGTGTGTGTGCGTGCGTACGTGAGTGTGCGCGCGTTTTTCCGTGTTTATGTACCAGTATAGGCCTTGCGTGGAGATGATCACCCGCCCAAGGAGTCCTACCGAAAGTCTAAGATCTAGTAAACCGAAGTGAAGCGGAGATTTTCATGGTGGTAGGCCAAGGCCCAAATTGGGGCTGTAGCTTCAAAGAAACAGAAGCTAAATGGTAAAGTTGTCTCTGTGCTTAGCTAATTAAACACTACGCCATGCAAATGTATGAAGGAAGGGGATGTATAGGTCCACATTTTCTTGACCTCAGCACTAGTTGGAGGTGAATGGTCAGGTTAAGGCTCGGACGCTTTCCACCCAGGGAAGAAGCCCCAGGTACCCATTGGATAGGAGGGTGGGTGGGCCCCAGAGCCGGTCTGGACGACGTGGAGAAAAGAAAATTCTTCACTCTACCGGGATTCAAACTCTGACCCCTCGGTCGTCCAGCCCGTAGCTAGTCGCTACACCGATTAGTGTCTTTACTGTTATTTTCAAGTTATATTGTGAAATAGTTACAGTTTCCCCGCATAAAATATTTTGTTTATTATTTCCTGGAGTTTTGCTTAGAAATGGGTCCGATATTACGAGGGTTGGAACTTCAATAGTGGCAACACTGCCGTAGAGACGCCATGCAACGGAACCAAATAATGTCGCTTATACCACACGTTAGTTACATACCTACCTTACCTCAGAGCAAGTGGACTCTCCCTTCCCACATCACGCGCATGCGCAGTGACGAGAAGAACAGAGCCTCGTGTTAGCTAGTGGTCTAATGTAGTGTTGTCACGATGTTTTCGAAACAGGAACAACGGAGTTGGATATAGATTGAATGCGCCAGAGGCCGTACAGCACGACAGTGTCATCAAGGTCTTTAAGAGGCTTGCGGGAAATGTGCATTGCCTTACAGAACAGTGGCAAGGTTAAACCACAACGAAAATGAAAAGTTCATCAGAACCTCAGCATTGCGAAAGTTATGGTGATTCTCGTGTACGACTGTGATGATGTTATCCTAACGCATACCGTTCTCCGACAGCAGACTGTCAATGCGCAGTATTACTGTTCATTTTTGGAACACAACCTGCGACCAGCTTTGAGAAAGAAGCGGCGACACTTTCTGCAGAACCCACCCATCATTTTGCAGGACAATGCTCGGCCACATGCACCCCAAGCTGTGGCTGATTTGTTCGATCGATGGGGCTGGGAAGTGCTGTGCCATTCACCATACTCCCCGGACTTAAGCCCTTGTGACTTCGACTTGATTCCTAAGATGAAGGAACCACTTCGTGGCATTCGCTTCAGAACTGTTCCAGAGATTCTTCAGGCAGTAGACCGCTCCATTCGAACTATCAACACAACAGGCGCTGGTAAAGGTATCCTACGACTTCCACATCGCTGGCAACGGGTTGGACACAATGCTGGTAACTACACTGAAGGACAGTAAAACTGCGAAACATGCATCTACTTTGTACCACTTGTAAATAAATAGTTGACACTATTAAAGTTCCAACCCTCGTAGTTTATAGTGGTATCACATCTAGTGACATCTCGTTCTCTAGTTTGTGACACCCCAAAACCTTGTAGGCTATTACCAGTGTTTTGGAGCCACATCTGCTCTCCCTGCGTCTCCAGGGTAAAAGCTGCTGCCTTAATTTTCAGAATAACTAACTCCTTGGAGCTTAGCCCTTCTTGAAAAACCGCCAGGTGTGCAGCATTTTCAGGATATTAAGACCAAATCTAAACCTTCATCTCGAGTAAATTTCACATCTCATATACTCATAGTTTCATAAGGTGTTCTACTGACTATCGAAAATCGCGTTATGTGTCATGGGCTAGGTTATTGATCTGAAGTAATTATAATACAACTTATATTACTGACGTGTCTTATTCCGGAGGAGACATTTCAAGACAGATTTTCGATATGAATCACTTTTACAGTTATTCGGACTAGCGTTACCTTGGGCCAGCAACGAGATGAAAGGAAGGTCTTGACTTTTCAGCTGAGAGTAAAGATGAAAATCCTGCTCCTAAGCATAAGGAACATATTTGTTCATATTCCCTCTGAGCGGCAATGCACATGTTTATCAGGCAAGAGAATCACGCTCGCTCGAAACAATTGACACGAGGAAGTTGGCCCAATTCGAAGCCTCGCTGGCAGGGAGAACTCCGGGCTTTTACTACACTGTGCTAGCGTGTTTACATGGTGCGATCAAATCTACTTGACCCCTGTTTTCCAAAATTTATGTGTTGGGAATATTCAGATTAACTCATTTTTGTTGCAGTGTAGACCAGTATTCATTTATATAGCCTTTTTGTGACTTGTAGTGTTAGTAATCAATCATCAATCATCCTGCATCGGATGGCAGGATGATTGATGGATTGGGAAGCATCTGGAAGGAAGCAGACATGGCCTAACCGAGTTATTATCATGGTATTCACATCGCACTGAGAAAAACCACGGAAATCTTTTCAAGATAGCCAGTGACCCGGCTGACATTCCCACCGAATACCTCACGAGTACACACCTTAGAGCGTTACCCTTAGATCAGTCTGCTGAGTTAAAGAAAGAAATGATCGATGAACATTTAGGTAATTGTGGAGAAAATTACCTGGTAAAGACTGCATGTATACTTGGATATTCCGTACCCCATTGCTGAAGATTTCAGCAGAGAGCTAGGTACTTGCAATGTGAGGACACCCGACAGAAGCCATTATGTTGCCAGAAGTTTCGAAGGCTCGCACGATTTTGGATGTCCTGTGATAGACATCACAAAAATGTCGGTCTCCACACATGATCGTTCTGAAATAACGTATTTGATAACGGAATATTACCTGGAGAAAGTTATAATTAATTTTAGACAAAAAAAAAATACTTCTAATAATCTTCTGGGGAGTCAGGGTAGACGGGATAGCGCAGTTGGTATAGCGACTGGTTACGAGTTGGACGACCGAGGAGTCGGAGTTCGAGTCGCGGCAGGGGTAGGAATTTTCTTCTCTCTACATTATCCAGACCAGTTCTGGGGCTCACAAGTCCTTTTATCCAATGGGTAAATGGGGCCGTTTCCTCGGGGGCAAAGCATTCGCTGTGTGAATTTGACCACTGACCTTCAACTAGCGCCGAGTTCAAGAAAACGAGGACCTATACATCCACTTCCCCTATACGTCTTCATGGCTTAGTGGTTAATGAGTTAAGCCCAGGGTTAAATTTACCTTTATCTTTTTCTCCTAGGAAGTCAGTTTATTGTAAGACAGTGAACTCAGAACAGTGTACTTAGTGCCAAAATTTTATACTCGTAAATACTTCGCTTTACTTAATCCGATCCCCTTTGACCTTTACGATTTAGAGTTTGTTTTCTAATTTTACCATTTTACAGGCGGTAGGACTCCTTGGACTAGTGATCAGCTAGTCGCAAGGTTTCTATCTAAACACAGGACGACACAAACACAGAATAAACATATACACTTATCAAACATCCATGCCTTGTGTGAGATTCGAACCCACGGTTCAAGCTTCCAAGCGAGCGAAGACAGTTCATGCCTTAGACCGTACGGCTACCGTGACTGTCCTCGTAAATTCTATCCTGCAGAAATATTTTTCGGAGTTCTCCACTTCAGAATGGCGTGCGGGAAGTGTTGTTTTTCTTTTTATCGAAGCTATTCCTTGTATTATGAATCGACCTGTGTTCATAATTGATAATGGGCACCCCTGATGGGCAGGTTAATTGAGTGGGATACAGTCGGGCCTGGCACCCTGCTGTTTTATGCGCGACAGAAGTAACAACATAAATACACTTGTGTGGATACGTGGGTGCTGCTCGGTCTTGCGAAGGAGAATATTGCAGAACAGCTAATAGCGTGACCAGCATTATGAATATGCTTTGTAGGACATAAAATCGTTCACAGTACGTAAATAAACTGTCATATCCACCGTGATATTCTTTGAACGGATCGTGGTCAGAGAATAGCACAAATTTTGAGATGCTACGACAGGTAGAAGACCGGAGACGTAAAGAGTCGTCGTCAAGTTCTGTCCTTTTGCCTTTTATTTCTCTTAGCACAATATTTTAATTTCTGCCTGACTTTTTGAAATAGGTTATATAATTTTTCCTTTTATCGCTCTAAGTAACCTCTTTCATTTCCGACTTTTTTGTTGTTGTTATTGAAGGGGTTACAGCGGTTGGCTGCAGCTGGATAATTATGTTACAAATGATCTTCGCTTGTTATTGCGCTCTGTATGTTAATGTTAATGACGGCACTGCTGTCCGAAGTCCCCCAAGGTGTCTCCACCATGTCGTGATGGTGGGGCTTGCGTGACTCTGTGACCTGGAGAGGTATGCCGGTGGTAGTTTAACTACCGGTAGATCACCCATGCCGGAATGGTCAAAGTTTAAAGTCCAGACTAAGAGAGGTGCCATGTTCCTCCAGGTTGGGGCTAGGGCATGAGGCTAACAACTTCATGCTGTAAATATAATTTTGTTCCGAAACCTAACAACCAAACTCGAATAAGTGGAACATATGGGAAACGGACTAAGCAAAGAACAAGGAATGATGAGGAATAGAGAACAGTGGACACTGATTGTAGAGGAGGCCAAGGCCCACCCAGGGCTGTAGCGCCGAGTGGTAGGTAGGTAGGTCGGTAGGTAGGTAAAAAGTAAAGCTATCCCTGTAACAGGCCGTGAAGGCCCATAGGGTTGTGAGACGTTGAAGGTCCCACATTATCTAGACAATCGACTCAAAGATGGCGGTAAGGTTGTCAGCCTTACGCGCCGGCCGCGCTTTACTCCCCAGGAAAATTATTTAATTACTTCCTGGTACTCATTTCTGTTAGAGGCTGAGTCAACCCCAGGGTCATAGTGCGGCTGGAAGGATTAGGTCAATTTAAAAAAATCTAATGACCTGATCGGGACTTGAACCCGCGACCTTCCGGCTTGTAGCATAGCCCCTCAAGCAACTACGCTACCGCGTGTCTAAAGTCATGGATCCAACAGCGGGCTTTTATGAACACGATGATGTACATCCCGGTTTCTAAAACAGCAAGAAAAATATTGACCAGCGCAATACTATCAGCTAAATAAACAGACTGTACGCTAATTTATGCAGCTTAATTATTTGGTTAGATTCCAGCATGAAGATAAAGCATAGGAAATTTGCTGTTATGCCTAAGATCCATCCCTTCTTAACGCCGAACTATCTCAGGATCACACTGTGGACTATTTACTCCCGGTACATGCTGGATATATGGCTCGACGGAGCGCAGAGCTGGTGGACTTGGTGACGAAGAGATTAGGGAATAGAATATCAGTCGTCCAGTTCGTAGGCAGTCACTTTATTGATGAATTATGCCTGTTCATTAGGCTGCTATTTCGCATGCTTTGGCCATGAAAGGAATCTTACCTTTATAGAAGTGTTTCGAAACCTCATAGGTTCCAGATTTCTTCCCAAATTATGAAATACCATTGCATAAAATATGGTTTACCCTCAGAAGTGCTAAGACGACTGAGAAAATTATTACTTTATGATTCTGGTTGATAACCTGAAGGGAATGAAGTGGCCGGGGCCTTTAATGTGTATGGGGGAGTTAAGAAGTAAAGCCATATTTTAGCTCCAATTTTTTTTTTCTTTTCCTGGGCGCTACAGCCCCAGTGGGCCTAGGCCTACCTCCATGAACTTCTCCGTTCACTTCGGTTTTTCTAGATCTTAAAATTCGGTAGGACTCCTTGGGTGGGTGATCAGCTCGTCGCAAGGCCTCTACCTGTACACAAACACAGAAAAACGCACACACACAAACTAAACATCCATGCCCTGAGTGAGATTCGAAACCACGCTTCCGGTCTCCAAGCGAGCGAAGACAGTACATGCCTTAGACCGCTCGGCTACCGTGACCGGTTTTAGCTCCAAATACTGAAGAAAATTTTCCACTTTTAGGACTTAGGTGTGAATGGGAGGGACAATTAAATCGGGCTAAAATAACCGGTAAAAGTTTAAAGGCGTTGACTAGGTTCGTCCGGTTCGGTAGCGAGTCCACTTTTGGGCTCTTGTGAAAGAGATGAAATGAGAGGGATGTCTAGGGTAGCAGAGCAGCTATCAGCTTCCGAAGAAGGGCTCCGTTCCCTGGAGTTATTCAGAATATTTAACGAGAAAAAGAAGTCGTAATAACGTGATAGGTTCATAGTTCAGCGGGTTCTGATGTCCTAATAAAATTTACTAATTACGAAAAGAACCTAACAAACCATTTCTTATTATTTTAACAGTTTTTCTTTTTCCTCTTCTTGATCAAAAGATTAAACCGATCGAAGGACCGCGGCTTGTCGGCGAAGTTAGTGCCAAATTAGCGGATAGACGGTGTCGCGTGGTAACCGCAACGAATCCCCACGGCCGTTAATTTCGGTTTTCTAGACCGAAGCCGCTACTTCTCCATTCAAGTAGCTCCTCAATTATCCTCACGAGGCTGAGTGGACCCCATTCCAGACCCATTACTTCGCAGAAAATGTGGTAGTGCCGGGAATCGAAGTCGGGACATCTAGATCTGTAGGCAGGAACTCTAACCACTACACCAATAGTTCTCTTACGGACTAAAGCCACGGAGTTTATCACAAGATTTTGGGCAGTGTTTGAGTATTACGTTTCCCGTCTGAAAGCAATGCATATTGTTGGTCCTTCCAATTCTTCTTTTCCCTTGAGAGCTATATTCCACCACTGCTCTGCCGCACATCATCTCGATAATTCTAAATATACAATTTTATAAAATTCTTTTGCTTGAACACGCCGACGATAGGAGGTTAGAAATCGAAACGACCTTTACGTGTAACATTTTAAATCATCCGTTTAGAGGAATACGAGTAAATAACTCCCGACAAGTGAGGATACGGGGATATATTTAGTATCGGACATGTGACATAAACGTAACTTTATATCATAAAGCCTGATTAGTCTCTTTCAGTCCTGCAGATAGATTTTCATTGTCTTGAGAAGGATGACAATATGAGAAGACTGTGTATAATTCTTCACAGTGAGTTTCAGGCTCATCCTAACCAGTGTTTTGCACCGTGCAAACACTAATAAATAGCCAGTAGGCTCGGTTTCAAATTACTTCACATTGATGGATCAGAAAATCTTTGGAATTATCATACGACGAAATGTCCACGAGATTCATGGTTTAAGAAATAAATTCCGAACTGGAATAGCCCAGAGGGCTTAATTCTTAAAAGCTGGGAAAAGAAGAGGAAGAAGAACAAGAAGAAGAATTAGCAAACGCAACTTTTCTTCAGATGTGTTGCAGCCGTTGGTCCCATATAGCATGCAAATCTCGTACTACTGCGCTGATGTCCTCGCTCCTCTTTCTCCGTGAGTCAGTTTGTTGGAAACAGATGACGGTCGCTCGGAAGGTTGTCAGACATATTGCCCAACTCTGCACCTTCTGGAGGAATGCTGTTATGTTGACATGGAACATTTAGGCCTATATTCATAAGAAAGACTTACATTTATGTCACAAAGCAGTATGAAATTTAGAGCTTATGCTTCAGGACGCAAGAGCTCTCAAGTAAGTTCTGAAACAATGATTGGTTGATATGTTAATACTAACCTTGTAAATGTCTTATAGGTAGATCGTGTTAATTCAAATATATTTCCACCATTCTTTGTGACTTAGTACTAGGTGTGTCCTTTTTAGGCCCCGAACCAACCCTGTCAGACGCGACACGGGAATCTCTGTCGTATAGTCCTATTGGAAAGGGTGTGCCTGCCCCAAATCTTAAATATTTAAGTAGGGCACGGTAATTTCTACAGTGTCCTTTTCAGTCATTAATCAGAGTAACCATTCAACACAATGTAGTCAATTCCGCTAAAGAAATGTAATTAAATATTATGACTAAAAGAACATCAAGACCTGTGAGTTGCAAAACATCAAACGTCAGTATATTTTAATCTCGGTGATCTGTTTTTACATTCGACGCTTCCAGTTATTTTCATCTTCCTGCAGTTTCTTGCTGTTATCTGAATACAGTGTTCAGACTCCCGTTTCGCAAAACCATGCACATTTTCTAATAGTTTCCCTAGACTGACTGTGAAGTATCCTTTCAGGCGAGCTCGAATCGCTGAGTAACGCCTGACATAACCGCTACATTCGTCCGCCTGTACATCTGAAACAACTACAGGAGGAATAAACCTATTCTGATGAAATTTATCACTGGTGAATTTCACGAAAATTGTGTAGTTGTTTCAGTTTTCTCTTAAATCGACTAGTTTTAATAAACATCTCTACGGTAACTCACCAGATATTTATAGGAGGGAACAGCGTTTTCAATAATATTTATAAAAAAGGAATGGAACGCACCTTTTTGACAAGGCACGTTTCCATAAGCTTCACGAATAATTGCAAACTTGTATCTTTCAACAATCAACAACGGATATCCAAATTCTCCAGAAAAATTTCCAAGTCTCTTATTTATTTGTAGATCTTACGATTTGAACCCTGAGGTAGCAGACTTTTTGCTCGAAATCGTAAAATTTTCTTTATATGAGAAGACCAGAAGCTGGAGTCCACGGATTGAAAATCATAGCGGTTACACTATGCCTTTTTTTTTAATTCGCATAGTGTGGGGTGGAGTCCAACTGGGTCCACTCGTCACGTCGGTCACTGATTGGCCTATTGTAGCCAGCCCCGGGTGATTATGATGATGGAGAATTTGGTGGAATGAAGATTGGCAGGGGAAACCGAAGTACTCGGAGAAAACCCGCCCCAGCGCCACTTTGTCCCCTACAAACCCCACTTGACCAGACCCGGGATCGAACCCGGGCCGCCGCGGTGGGAAGCCAGCGACCAACCGCTTAAGCTATGACGCGGCCTACGCTATGCCTTCATTTCCTAACTTGTTTTGACTCTTAAATAACTGGAGTCATTTTTACACAGTTATATCGGAGTTGAGACACTTCACAATTTGATGATGCCTGATTAGTAAATAAATCTGTTTATGACTGCTATCCAAAATCAAGAAAAGTTTTCTTCGATCCGTCTGTAGGTGTGGGGGTTGCTTTAACGGGGAACACTGTTGCCAGATGGTTGGCCATTCTGTCTCGGTTCTCACGACACTCTTCGGCATTTGTCCAATGGTTCGTAGGTGTTCATGCCAGACAGGCTAAGTATATGCAGCGATGTGGGTGAAGGCTGAGTATGAAAGAATGGTGACGGTTTATCATTGGCTAATTTCTTGTCGTATGGGAATTCTAACACTTATTGCAGTATTAATTCGGCAGTTAAATGAAATGATTGTACATGTCTATTAGACAGCAGAAACAAAGAAGCGCATACATATTTTTTGACTGGTCCTGAGAAGCTGCAGTGTATAGGATTAACATGGAGAAATAATATAAAATAGGTAAAGTAAAGTCTTTCCTGTGCTTAACTAATTAATCAATATGCCATGAAG
>NW_019739942.1:821118-825258 GCF_002891405.2 Cryptotermes secundus
GAAACGTGTGCTAAATAGATTAGATTTCAGAGCCAAGAAGATGTCTCTATACAGTAAAATAGGTTGCAATTTCCTGTTCCAATTTTGGAATAAAAAAGGACGTTAAATTCGTCTTAAGAAGCACGACATGTCTACTAAATAAAGAGTACCGGGGGCTTGGCTTGGTTATGTTTGGGGCAAACTCGTTTATTGAGTATTAGGAACTGTGTTTCGGAATCCGTCACCCTGGAAACAAGCATTGTGCGAGAAATATTAAAGTTGTGTAAGATAATTATCCGGACAGTACTCCTGAGACGATATTAGACCATTGTCACAGAACTTTAGACACATATATGCTATTCCTTTTTCAGGGAAGCAAGTTAAGACATGGCTTATATGATTCAAGAGTTTTTAACGACGGTGCATCTACTTTTGGGCTGTTTAGTGCCGAAGGAGACGAGAGGTTGGAAGGATGGGAAGATTAGTTTTAGAGCAATAGCGTAGCATAATCTTATTTACTATAAGGAAAGCATAATGAATCCTTAATTAGGCGCTTAAGTTCTGTTCGTAATATGACCAGGCAATTTTCATATATAGAACAGAGCTGTGAGTTCGAGTCCCGGTAGGATCAAGGATTTGCTCCTCTCCACGTCGTCCAGATCGGCTCTGGGCCCCACCCAGCCTCCTGTCCAACGGATACCGGGGGCGTGAAGCTTATCACTTACGGCCAGCTAGTGCCGAGACCAAGGAAATGTGGATCTATACACCCACTCCCCCATACGCCTTCATGGCGCAGTGCTAAATTAGTTAAGAACAGGGACGACTATACTTTTCACTTTTATGAAATTCTACATAATAGTATTCGGTGTGAGAAACAATTATGGTCGATTGGAAGAACAGGCAGTGGTATAATATTAAATAGGAAGATGGTGATGATTGCCACGTTAGAAGTAACCATGTTGACGAAAGTTCCTCTCAATGCGGTAATTGCTGTGTGGTTAGTTAGTAACAGTATCGGGTGTCCGGATGGAAGGTATCCAAATGTATATCTCGGAAACTGATTGTCGTACACGTATCCGGTTTATGTCATCGGAAAGGAAAACCCTGATTTTTTTCGTACACGGCTTACGCGCATGCGCCGCCACATTTTTGCCACCATGTCAGGAATCACCCGGACAGAGAGATGGCTGGGATATGAGTTGGCAGAGGTGGGCCAATTGCTTGGCCTCCTAGATCGCCAGATTTAACCCCAGTGGGTTTTTTCTTGTGGGGTTATATGAAGAACATCGTCTACCAGGATAAGATCAACGACCTTCAACGCCTGAAAGACAGCATAAGGGACGCTGTGGTTACGGTAACACCAAATCTGCTTCAAGCCTGGATATTTGTCGTGCCACCAAGGTAGCCCACATTTAAATTTATTGAGAAAGTTATATAGGCAGAAAAAACTTTGATAGTTTTCCTTTGTAATGGATTAACCCATTAATGTGTACAATAAATTCTTTCTGAGATAAAATGATTTTATTTTGGATACCTTTCATCCGGACACTCTGTATTTACGTATTTGTGTCAGCAGGAAATAAACACCAAGGACAATGAACGTATTACGAAAGAAAGAAAATCTTCCTACTCCTATAGAACTTCATTCTACAGACGAGAGTATTCACAGATTTATGGCGTCTTTGCCTGGCACTATTGAATGCAATAGTAAGAATACAGTCCACTCACACAAAAAGGAAGTTGAGAGCAACACGGAGAGTCGTTCTTTACAAGCTTCAGACAAGTCTGTAATTAAACGCCTTCGTGAGGGCTTCAGCAGTTTTTAAAACGAGAACAAGGTCTTCCTGTTGTGTAACACTTCACCCATGATCCACCCTCATCGTGGAAGTCACTCCCACGCGCAGACATGAGTAGTGGTGTCAGCGGAAGAAGATGTCCATATACTCCTCGGCGGGAAGCGACTTGAAAGTGCAACTGATACGACCACTTGACTTTTACAACTTGTAAAACAAAACAAAACGACAAAAAGAAGTTTACAAGCAAATAATCAAGACGCCTGCTGTTGTTCGTTTGTAACAACTGAGAGACTGTAGGCGATGTTGCTCTTCCTCAAACAGATGTGCAGATTTGTCACATGTTTTCAGCAAGACATTTTGCGCTTCTTTACTGGACCCTCTCAGTCGACCAGTACAGACAACTTACGAGGTTGTAATTATCCTTCAATTTATACAAAACATTTCTTGATCTATTGAAACATCCAGGCGGCAAAGGAATTCTGAAACTAAACAGCAGGTTTTTCATTCAAATTAGACTAAAGTCATCCATGTAACATAAATACGCATGCGGGAAAGGAGGTATAGCTCCACCATTCCTTCACATCGTCACAAGAAGGAGGTGAGTGTTCAGTTTCACTCCCCGACCGCTTTATCCGTGTGGAAACCGCAACAGTACCCATTGGATATGAGGCCAATTTGGACGTTGGGACCAAGAGGAAAATTACTTACCCTGCCGGGAATCGAACCCCGGCTGTCTTGCGAGTAGCCTATCACTATATGCTAACTGGGCTATTCCCGCTCCCTAATTATTTTAGAATAAAGATAATTATAATTTGCATTCCGAAGATCCTCCCACGGTCTATTCCAGCGCCGGCTTTTCTCATTGCTGTCTGGCCACTCTGTCTCCTGTAGAAGAGGAAGTGGGCTGTAAGATGGGCTAAGGGGATAAAGAGGGACGCGTGGAGCTGTCCAGTTATGCACCATGCCTTCATGCTCAGCAACAGATCACACAAGAACACAACAATTTTCTACTGCTGTTTTATTTCCCGTATTACGTAGCGAATCTCTCTGCTTCTTAAATAACATGCACGTATATGAGATACCTTCCAGAGGTAAGATCAGCTCGTTTGCTTTTGCATTGGTTACCTTCAAGAGGCTGGACGCTTCTTCGCAAAGAGTTCACTTTCTTACTCTACTCAGTATCTTCACAGTTTGTGTCCACCGTCAGTCGGAGTGCGAGGATCATGTTAAGTTCTGTTTCCGTTCCCTGTCTTTTGATACAAATTTTATTCTGTAATTAATATAAAATGAGTAAGCGGTTAGTCGCTGGCTTCCCACCGCGGCGGCCCGGGTTCAATCCCGTATATGATCAAGTGGGATTTGTGGTGAACAAAGTGGCGTTGGGGCGGGTTTTCTCCCCCTGCAAATCTTCACTCCACCAAATTCTCCATCATCATAATCACCCTGGGCAGGTACAATAGGCCAATCAGTGGCTAGGGTGCCGAGTGGACCCAGTTGGTCTGAGCAAAATTAGGCAACATTTCCCGCCCAAGTAGTTTCCAATTCCTCCGGTAGATGGGGGAAGTATTAGGTACCACTGCCAGAGGAAAGGGGACCTCTCTGACAGAAAGGGACTAACTATTAGATACCACTGCCGGAGGAGGTTGGAACCTCGCTGGCAGAAAGGGGCTGATAGTAAGCACCAGTACCGGTAGGGTATGGAGACAGTAGAAATTAAAGGGGGACGCACAATGGACCACTAACCGGTCTAAGTGCATGGGGAAACCCACCCCCTCAATACGGAACGGAACGGACCCAGTCGGACTCTACCCCCCCCCCACTAAGGGAAAACAAATTATATAAAATGAGTATTGTTAAATACAGGCTTCTTCAGAAGTACCGAAGCTCAGTTACTTTTGAAGTGTAGGAATGATATGTACATCTGTACTAAGATACTAAGCTTGGTAGAACAACAATGGTGGAATATGTTCGGAAAGCTTGCTCGTAAGAAGAAACTTCATAAAAAAATTAACTTCACTTTTACCATCTAACAATACAGCATCAGTATGCTTATTGTTCGGTTCACTGCTGAGCAACGGAGGTTGATGTGAGGTTTAGATAACAGGAGGCGCGCGTGCGCTCAAGTTGAGAATCCAGTTCTTACCAATGTTTGTTAGCAAAGAAGGCGTCAGATTTGTACGGTGTCCCTTAACGAAATTCTGGCTGAAATTCACCGGTTAGAAAGTAACTCAGAGCTACCGTCAGGCGATATTAATTCTTCTTATTTATCTACCAGTTTAAGGATTGAATTATGATCTATTCCGAGACTAAATAAATTTTTGCGCCCATCTTCTTCTTGCACATCCAATGTCCCATTATCCATTAG
>NW_019739942.1:825348-842474 GCF_002891405.2 Cryptotermes secundus
GGCTTGACAACCTTACCGCCATCTGTGAGCCGTTTGGCTAGAGAAAATGTGGGAGCCTCGACGTCTCACAACTGTAAGGGACTTCACGGCCTGTTTCAAGAATAGCTTTACCATTTTTCTTGTTTCTCTTCACCACGTCAGTTTGGGCTGCCTCTGGAGATGACCACAGTTCAGGGGCGTCGTCTTTGCCAAGGCAAATTCAAGATCGTCCTGGCTCCCGGAGATAGTACCCAGTTAGGACGCCAACTCAGGAGTATGGGAAGTAACAGTGTCGGCACTCCATGTTAGGAGCGTCTGCGACGTTTGTGGGATACGTCCTACATGGCCACGAAGAATGGACAGAGGAGACAGTCCCCACGGCGGGTTAATGATTCGTCGTGGATTTGAATCGTAAACTCGAAGATGGCAGCGACCTACACTGGAAGATGTTAGTAATATTTTCGGGGGAGTTTGTCATACTCCAAAGACTAAATGAATTTATCGGATATAGTAGTTAACGACAGAAGTTTCCTCTGAAAATAAGAATTCAGTCCTACTTCTTAATAATCCGATCTGCACTGTAAACTGCTTATTCTCATTTTACTCTATTAATCAGCTGAATTAATGTACCTCATTAAATATGTTTCTTTTTATTGTAGCGTTTGAATTTCTGGTTTCATATATGGTTGTCGTTAGAGTGTGTTTGAGACTCAACAGAATCATCAGTCATTTCTTTTCTTTTTTTTTTGCAAGACAGAAATAGACCCACGCTAACCCGTGTGTTAACTTGCTCAATTCAGCAGAAAATTTGTCAATTAAAATACGAACAGAGACAGATCTGTCCATCCTTGTCTCTCTTCTGTATCTTCTCACTCTGTCTCAAGACGAATCGCTATGATATAACATCAGCCAGAAGAGCACGACGTCAAGCCACTGTGGTGCAGCCACATATTTGTGCAAAAGAGGCATTAGCCCTCGAAAGGAATAAGGTTTATGAATCGCAGGCTATCAGTGCTAGTGTCGCCTAACGAGTTGCTGTCAGGAATCTATTCCCTTTGACCTATTGATAAGCGGACGTCTTGGCCAGGAAGCACCAGACTTCGAGATGACAACAGAAAACAAGTAAAATAGCTGGCATATACGTACTAAAGTATGGAATAAGTATGTGTAAACGTAAATAAAAGGGAAGACCAAGGCGTAGGTGGGTGGACAATATTAGAATGGATCTTAGAGAGATGGGATGGGATGGTATGGATTGGATAAACCTGGCTCAGGATAGGGACCAGTGGAGGGCTCTTGTGAACACGGTGATGAACCTTCAGGTCCATAATATGCTGGGAAATTCTTGAGTAGCTGCAGAATTGGCGGCTCCTCAAGAAGGGCTCGGCTCCATGAGTAAGTAGGTAAATGTAAATAAAACGTATTATAATAAGATACATGCCCGCCTCTGTGGTCTAGTGGTCAGAGTTCCTGGTTACAGATCCAGAGGTTCCCGACGCCACCAGATTTTCTGAGAAGTAGTGGGTCTGGAACGGGGTCCACTCAACCTCTTGAGGATAATCGAGGAGCTGTTTCAAGGAAACAGAGTCTCCGGTCTAGAAAACCGAAATGAATGACCGTGGGGATTCGTTGCGCTGACCACGCAACACCCTCTATCCGCTAAAGTTGGCACTAACTTTGCAGACAAAGGCGGTCGCTGGGTCGGTATAGTTCGCTTGCAGACTACAGGCCACGGAGTTTTTTTCTTGTTTTCTAATAAGATATATATGCTTTTTAAACTTCCGATAGCATTTGATCATAACCTAATTTAACACTTAGTGGAATGTTTTGTGTACTTCTCAGTCGAGTGTTTTCAAAGTGCAGAATATTCAGTTTTAGCTGTGATGTTATGGCAGATATATTCAACTGAAATTTGTGTAGTTAGTTCGACATCACCTACGTGTATATGTCGTAGGTTCCTTCATATGACCAGTTGGGGTCATACAGACAGCTTGAAGCAAGCCTTAAGTTATTTGCGTGGCTTACAAATTACTTTTTATAGAGGACGTTCCTACTTTTTCCGGTATAGTATGTCTGCATTTTATTGAAACTCGTTGTCTGGCAAACTATGGATCTGAATTCATATTGTTTTCCCACTAATCGAGATGAGGACCTTCCGTGTGTATGGGTTAGGCACGCGCCTTAGGTACAATGCGTCACCCTCCTTCCGATAAAGATCCACAGCCCAAGTTTGCCTTGCTTATCACTTGCAGTGCAAAGGCCAGATAGACATATGTATGTGGTACGTATTGCTTATTTAGTTATATTGCACATGTTATGAAATAGTGTGACATGCTAAGTTTCCTAACTCTAACACGTTGACTCAAATTTTTATTTTCGCGATTTCCTCAACAAAATGGCTGTTTGAAAAAATGTGTCAAAGAGATTTTTGTCTTTCTTCCTCAAAAACATAGTAACATAAGACTTGTTTCTCTTTCGCGCAGTAGGAAGCTCATTATTCTCCCGTGAAATGGAATGCTATTCACAGAAACATCTTTCGTCACTTCTTAACAGGGTAGAGAATTGAAGTCAGTGATTCCCCGTATGTTTAGACCAATGACGTAATAACATTGCATCCTATTGGAAGAGAGAGAGAGAAACTTAAGGACAGGACTTTCTTTCGGAATGGGTGTTGCTTTACTTCTGCTGTATAAATTCCAGGTATTTCAGAAGGACTTTTTATTGTCTAACAATTTTATGTGTAGCCATTAAGGGAATGACTAACTTCAGAAAATATAGATTTAAGGGATTGAAGAGTTATTTAACAATCAAGATATTCTTCTTCCGTGACATAGGAAATTCAAATATCTGAACTTAAAATTGTTATCCCAGACACATTAAAATATGTCTCCTGAAACTTTTTTTTTTCAGAAAGCCTCAATCTCTATTTATTTAAAATTAGTCAAGAAAAATCTAAGTGAGTATGTCGCCCAATTTGCGTTAACCATCTCCACTAATTAATGTTTAAACATGTTATTTCATGATGTACTTCTGAGTGAACTGGGATAGCGCAGTCGGTATAGCGACTGACGACCAAGAGGTAGGAGTTTGAGTCCCGCTATGGTCAAGAATTTTCTCTTCTCCACGTCACCCAGACAGGCTGTGGGGTCCACCAAACCTCCAACCCAATGGATACCGGGGGCTCTTTCCCCGGGGGTAAAGCGGCCGGGGCATGAAGCTGACCACTCACCTCAATCAAGCGCAGAGGCCAAGAAATTATGGATCTATACACAAACTCCCCCATACGTCTTCATGGTGTAGTGCTTAATTAGTTAAGCATACTTAACTTTGCCTTACTTCTACGTGGAATTACCGTATAATGGTACTTGTAACATTCCTACTCTTAACGTCACAAGAAATAGGGGAGACAGAGGAGAGTGGAAGCGGCAGAAGGAAAATTAACACACTTACTTAAAATTCTTGTCTCAAATTCTTCATTTTCCACCCAGACGAATTTTCGCTTGGAGGAGACTGAAGGAAAGGCTCAATTAGCTCACATCCTGTCTCCTCCGGGTGTTACAGAAGTGTTATCAGAATTGCAGTGGCCTTAACCCTTTGAAGGCTGAAGAGAGGGACAGCGGGATTTGTCTGCAGTCAGTACGCATGCTATGAGACATTGTTGCCTTATCAGATGCGAATTACTCCTATCTTATTTAGTTATGTGTGTTAAAATATTTCTTCACCTTCTTTCATCAAATCGCATCACATCACGTATTTGAATTGGCATAATTGTACAAATTATGTCCGCTTTAATTTTATTTGTTATTTTATTTTCTCTCTCTCTGTCTCTCGCTGTGATACTTACAGATTAATCACAGATGGTGCAGATCTTACAACTTTTTGATTATTTATTAACGTAAGATTTCCTGCTCTGGTTATTCGTAACTGTAATCTCGCAAAAAAGAAAGATTCTAGAAAGAACACGTGAATCCTACATTCGTTGAAGTACTTCAACTAACATGGCGATCCTAGTTAAAATGATAACTGTCGTGAATCCTACATTCGTTGAAATACTTCAGTTAACATGGCGATCCTAGTTGAAATGATAACTGTAAGATAAAGGTAAGGTAAAGCTATCCCTGTAACAGGCCTTGGAGACCCATAGGGTTCTGAGACGTCGGGGCTCCAAAATTTTGTAGACAGTCAGCTCACAAACGGCGTTGAGGTTGTCAGCCCTACGCGCCGGCCCCCCTTTACCTCCAAGGAAAATTTCTGGTACTCTTTTCTGTTAGAGTCTGAGTCGATCCCAGAATCATAGTGTGCCTAGAAGTATTCGGTACATTGAAAAAAGCCAATGACCTCATCGGGATCGAACCCGCGACCTTCCGGCTTGAAGCATAGTGCTTCAATCAACTACTCTTCCGCGTGCCCCATATTGATAACTTTACGATCTGAGAAAATATCTGCATACTGTTCGATTAGTAACTTGCGTAATATTCCGGCTGTTTTAAAAAATTACATCGGCTGCAGCTACTTCTTCCAAAATCATCAATATCAAGTTTTGCTGACTTTCCAAAATTCGCTCTGAATACAAATGTAGTTTAAATAATTACTGAGAACTACGTCATCCCTTTTAGATTAGGCCGTGACAACGTGGTGGGTCGCGACCCACAGTTTATCAAACCATGGTTTACGGAATTGTTTCGCGGCTGGAGGGTAAGGGGTGGGGGAATGGAGGAGTTGGATGTGAAGCCTCTAGCGTGTACCTCCCTCTTCCTCACCCTAGCGGCGTTCCTGAAGACGGCCCTGGTTACCCGTGACATTAGTTGATCTCTGCAAGTCCCCACAATCCATCTCAATTTGCCATCTAGTTGAAAGGCACACACTAAGAGACGAACGGTATAAGATATCTTTCGCCATATATAGAGAATATAACTCGAAGGGCATCACCGAAAGAAAGAGAGCAGCCACAGAGAACGATGAAAGGGAAGGAGTAAGTGTAGAAAAGAAAAATGTGACGCCATTAATCTGCATTACTATACATGCACGTGGCTCGCCAGGGTTTTGGAACAATAATATATATGAAATAGCTTGTGCGAGTCGAGTTCGCCCTTCAGCTATTCATCAAGTTGGCCTTTTACATCATTAATACTGATGCATGGTCTGTTCTCTCTGGGTGTGACGCCCGAATACGTTGCTCCTCTTCCACTCTGACACCTAGACGGGTATACGAACAAGGTAATGACAGAACACACCTCAGGGTGATCTCAAAATCAAAAGTACTGTTTCACGAGCAACCTAAATAAAGCATTCTGTCTTGAAACCCAAAGACTGCATATTTATGAACGTTATTATATTCGCCAGTGAATGAGGAGGACAGTCACGATTAGATTTCTTCGTTAAATATTGTTAGAACCATCAAAGGAAGGGAGGAAGGATAGATGGGCGGGGCATATATCACGCATGTGCAGATAAGAGTTTTAGTTGGAAAATTTGAAGGGAAGAGACCACTGTCAACATTTCGGCGTAGATGGGAAGTTAATAGTAAAATTCATTTTAAGGAGATAGCAAGTATTCTGGATTCATCTGGCTCACAAATGGGTCAGTCGACAGGCTCTTGGGCGCATGAAATAAGTGCTTGGGCTCCATGTCTGAAAACTAAATTCCGTGGCTTGAGTCCACAAGCGAACTGTACCGACTGACCGACCGCCGCTTGTCGGCGAAGTTATTCCGAACTTTAGCGTGTAAGGGATGCCGCGTGGTCAACGCAACAAATCCCAGCGGCCGTTAATTTCGGTTTTCTAGACCGGAGCCGCTATTTTTCTATCCAAATAGCTCCGCAGTTATCCTCACGAGGCTGGATGGACCCCGTTCCAGACCCACTACTTCTCAGAATACCTAGTAGCGCCGGGAATCGAACACGGACCTCTGGCTCTGTAGCCAGGAACTCTGACCGCTAGACAACAGAGGGAGTCTAATTTCTTCTCTAGCTGAGAAATAACTTCTCAAGAAGATCACCTCAGGGTGGAATTAATTATCAACGCCATCAGAACTAAAATAAAAGAAACACGTTTTATAAAGTAAAGAACAGAATAATGGACATACGCAATATGGTTATCGTTCTGTAGCCTTATACGCATAATATAAATTCCACCGAACTCTCATCCTTGGCAAGTGTACCATGTGCACTTCTCTGCTACCATCAGCAGTATTTTATGTTAATTACAGACCACTCTGCTGGACAGATACTTTACGTATACCGTATGAACATGCTCCATATTTATATATATGTACTTATGAAATTCATTTTTATTTATAACATGTATTATTTGTTTATAATATAAGGAATGTCAATTAATTAATTTTTAAAATATATGTGTCGTATTTCTAAATTGTTTAAAGATATGGAAAATTTTGGAAGTCATTATTCATAAAAATTACTTTGGAAACCTTTCTACTTAAAAATATACAACTCTTGTAATCAATTCACAAAATTCTTCTTTTGTAGAGGGAGGGTATTCAAATTATATTGAAAGGTAATAATTTGTATGCAATGAAAGTTCTCACAAGATAAAACTTTAAACTGATAAAATTGACTGTAGTAATTATCGAGGGATATCACTGCTATCAACTTCATACAAAATTTTATCCAATAGTCTTCTCTCAAGGTTAAGTCCATATATAGATGACCAGATAGGAAACATCAGTGTGGGTTTCGAGGTAACAGATCAGCTACAGATCAAATCTTTTACATTCGTCAGATGGTGGAGAAAAATGGGAGTACAATGAGACAGCTATTCATACACTTAAAAAAAGCCTATGATTCAGTTAGGAGGGAAGTATTTTACAATATTCTGATAGAGTTTGGGATACCCATGAAATTAGTTAGGTTGATTAAAATGTGTTTAAACAAAACGTATAGTAAAGTCCGTGTAGGTAAATATTTGTCTGATAAATTTCCTATCCAGAATGGTCTATAAAAAGGAGATGCTTTATCGCCACTCCTTTTCAACTTTGCTTTAAAATATGCAATTAGGAAGGTCCAGGGAAACCAGGTGGGACTGAAATTAAACGGGACATATCAGCTGTTGGCCTATGCCGATGATGTAAATCTACTGGGTGATAATGTATATACCATAAAGAAAAACACACAAACTTTAATTGACGCAAATAAAGAGGTTGGTCTAGAAGTAAACACAGAGAAAACTAAGTATATGTTGCGCTGTTGTCACCAAAATGCAGGGCAAGATAGGAAACAGATGTTTTGAAAATGTGGCACAGTTCAGAAAATTGGGAACGACGATAAGAGATTGAAACCTGATTCATGAGGTAATTAAGAGGAGATTGAACTCCGGTAATGCTTGCTACCATTCAGTCCAGAACCTTTTGTCTTGTCGTCTGCTATCGAAAAACATAAAAATTAGAATATACAAAATTATAATTTTGCCTGTGGTTCTGTATGGGTGTGAAAATTGGTCTCTGACATTGAGGGAGGAACATAGACTGAGGGTGTTTAAGAACAGGGTGTTGAGAATATTTAGACCGAAGAGAGATGAAGTGACAGGAGGTTGGAGAAAACTGCATAATGAGGAGCTTCATAACTTGTACTCTTCTCCAAGTATAATTAGAATGATCAAAGCAAGGAGGATGAGGTGGGCAGGTCATGTAGCACGAATGGGGGAGACGAGGACTACATATAGGATATTGTTGGGAAAGCCAGAAGGAAAGAGACCACTGGGAAGACTAAGGCGTAGGTGGGTGGACAATATTAAAATGGATCTTAGAGAGATAGGATTGGACGATATTGATTGGATTGATCTGGCTCAGGATAGGGACCAGTAGAGGGCTCTTGTGAACACGGTAATGAATCTTCCGGTTCCATAAAATGCTGGGAAATTCTTGAATAGCTGCAGAATTGGCGGCTCCTCCAGAAGGGCTCAGCTCCATGAGTGAGTAGGTAAGTAAGTAACATAGTAAGTAATGTAATGAAAGTTCAAGTTATTATGAAATGCATAAAATAGTAACTGGAGTTTGTACCTTAGCTCCTAAGACGGGAACTGCCACAATATTACAAGTTACGCCGAAAAATGCCTTCTTCCGAACACTCCGAATACTGAACTGAAGAACACCTGAAATTTACTGAAAAGGTGGCGGTACAACTCATGAGAGGAGTGGGAGGCATTTATGAAAATAAAGGATATTTTTACAGTTAACCATTTCGTTAGGGCTTTGTCCGCTCCGTGAAAGCGAGTACCTGTTTACCAGTACTTGGTATTCCCAGATTTAAGGTTGTGGCTTAAATACAATAGGTTCTGTCCCTTCTAAGCAAGGCACACAGAAACAAGAATATTGAGGTTTTATGTTATTATATATGCTGACAATTTGGCATTTTTTTTTCTTTTTATATTACTTTTCGTGACCCACTTAACAGTTTCCATGGCCCCCCATTTTTTCCTGCTGGCCCTTCCGAAATAGAGCACGGCCCCCGCTGAGAACTACTCGCTTAGTGGATAGGCAGATTTACCTGTACCAGGCTATGCAGCCGTCAAGTTTCCTATTGTATATAATAGCTTGGGCAATTTATTTCATTCATCAGTAATCTGTCAGACGACAGGTCCACAGTCTCTTCCAAAACAGTTCCTCCACTTAATGCGATCTTCTGTTTTTGGAAAGAGACTATCCAGGAAAAATGATAATGTGGTAGTTTTTCCATTTGCTTTCCACATCGCAGTACAACAGCCGTTCAAACCACTCTGGTCACGCCTGTTGCTATACGAACTTGAACCATCTCGAGCATCATTTGCTCTGTGCTTCTTTACCAGTTGAATATAGGGCTAGTGCTCGAGGAGAACCTTGTATCATGTAGCGACCTAATGATTGTTGTAGTGTTACGGGCTCAGCTCCGTCGAGTTTTAAATACCATGGTGGCCTGACACTCAACCCCGAATGTAGTCATCACATTCACTTACACAGCCCTCATTTTTCAGTCAGTATAATGACTAGGCTACAGGTTGGACGACCGGGGTTTAATTTCAGGCTGGGGCAAGGATTTTTCACTTCGCCCACGTCTCCAGTCCTCCCAAAATAAGTCACTTTCACCTCATGCCAAAGTTAAGAATGCATGGAGTTTTACCTCTGTTCCCCCATACAATTTTACGGTCTGGTTCTTAAATAAGCACAGGAACAGCCTTAACTTATTCTGTTAATTTGTATATTAAAATACCCTGCGCTGGCTCGCATTGGATGCTTTGCAGTTGTCGCGAGAGTCACTTCTGAACCTGTAATGCATCACGACCTTGTTGTTCTCTTCATTACAGACGCTCTCGGGACCGATCCGGGATCGTCGTGGCGCTCCGAGACGCCGGAAGATCAGACGTCGCCCTCCCCTAGCTCTTGTGCTACCCCGAACTCCGCCACGGACGTCCCCGACGCCGAATTAACCTTCACCGTTGGGGTGACTGAGGGAACGCCATATGCTTGCCAGTTTTGCGACAAGGCGTTCCCTAGGCTCAGTTATCTCAAGAAACATGAACAGGTAAGAGAGAAAGCAAGTACAGAGAGTTGATTCTGCTAACGAAAATGTTATGATATCCACAAGTACGCCGAGGCAGGGCATTTTTTCCTGCAGAAGGGTTATTCTTTCTGTAGTAGTAGTGGTGGTGGTGGCAGTGGAGGGAGGATGAGGAGGAGGATAGGTATTCGTGTTTAAGGACTTTTTTCTGGATTGGTAAAAGGAAGAAAATAGAATAGCCTAATGAAATATAATGCATAACTAATTACGTTGTAGATTATTTGGAGTTTCTAATTTAGTGCGTGAATGACTTCTAAAAATAAAATGAAGTCACTATTCACTTTTGTAACTTAAATCTTAATTTCTAAATTTGCGGTAATAAAAATTGAAAAGGAATACGCAGTAGAAATAGAAAGAATGATAAGGAATATTATGTCTGAACATGAAAGACGTCATATCACACCGTTCACTTCGTAGTTCAACTTTGCTTAAATTTTTCAGTTGACACAGCGTCATTAAATAATATGAGACGCTTAAAAAAGCCACTCATTCAGCGATACCATCAGTCTCTTACTTAATCTACAGAGCGGCCTCCGTAGTCTAGGTGTAACGTTCCCACCTCATGACTCAAAGTACGCGGGTTCAAACCCGGCGGAGGTCGTGGAATTTTTAAGGGCGGAAAAATTCAGGGAACAAATCCTCCGGGAGGGACTAGAGCCGTGGGTCCCGTGTCGTAGATTTACGGCACGTAAAAGAACCTCATGTTTCTAGGAGATCTCTGAGCTAAATTAGGCAAATTTCCCGCCCAAGTAGTTTCCAATGCCTCCGGTAGATGGGAGAGCTTAGGTACCACTGCCAGAGGAGGGACGACCTCACTGACAGAAAGGGACTAACTATTAGATACCACTGCCAGTAGAAGGCCGAAACCTCGCTGGCAGACGGAACGATAGCAAGCATCAGTACCGGTAGGATATGGAGACAGTAGAAATTCAAAGGGGGATGCACAATAGATCAAACTGGTCGTGGTGCATGGGGTAACCCACCCCCTCAATACTCAATACTAAATCTATAAATTGCTGACTATTGTAGGACACTTTTACAACTACAGGAAGGACGCGTCCACGACACACGTTTCTTGAACACTTTGTTTTCGTATTGGAAATTAAATGTCCAGTTTCCCATATGATAAAATTTAAAGCTTAAATTAACAAATAATGGATAGCACATCGCTTTAAGTTGATAAATACAATGGAAATGTAATAAGTTATATTTAATTTTAAATAACAGCTAATTGTTTCTAAACACCGCTGCATTACCTTTGACGGGAAAAGCAAACCGTGTTACTGCATCTATGTTACTTTAGGAGCCTTAACGACGTCTACTGATATTTCTCTCACAGGACGCACTTTGAGTTCACGTAGCGACTTCTTAGAAGTCTGCTTTATGAAAACACTTATCTGTAGAATTTTATGAAGTTCATCTCGTAGGGTACAATAAAGCATGTACTATCTGCTCGCTGCAGTGAAGTGGCTCTACAATGGATCAAACGAGAACACGTATAGTACACATGTCAAATCAAATTAATGAAATTACAGTTGATATTTTCCATTATTTTAACTCGTGTCCTTATACTTAAACCATGTGCGGCAACAGCAGGGAGCAAGGCTAACACATTAGTCACTTTTTTGCGTGTTTCTATATGTGTATATATGTTTGTGCGTTTGTAATTGGGTATGTTGTTGTACGCTGTTTTTGAACATCTGAGTGAAAGAAGGGTCTATAGCTCTCATTAGTCAGAGCACCATTGTGTGAATGTTTCGATGGATGCTGTGATTTCGATTATTAGCATTATCGTTTCGAAGCTGCTGTGCGAACATGACAACATGCTCTGATATAACTCTTAACGAGCTTAATGGAAAAAATCAAGCCAAATGAAATTCGATTAAATGGAATTAAGCTCTGGATAAATTCCAGATGTAATAAAATGTTAGTTATACGCATATGTTTAATCGTATTTTGTCGTGAATTGGAAGAGGAACACATGAACCCAAATGAATGTATATGGCGGAAAGAAGCAAATGTTAAACTAAAACGATTTGGTTTAAAAATGGTCTGTATTTGTCGCATGAAGTTGTTTAAATTGAAACAAACACTCCTCCAAATAATGAATTAACAACCTGAGAGGGAAATCGACAAGAAAATTAAGACAACTATATTACCAAGTACGATGTAATTGTAATAAAAGAGTAAAGGGTGAAGTTGTTTCTGTGCTTAACTAAGTAAGCAAGTAAGTACCGGGGGCTCTCTCCCCAGGGCAAAGAGGCGGGGTATGAAGCTGACCACTCACTTCCAGCTAGTACCGAGGTCAAGAAAACGTTGATCTATACATCCACTCCCCCATACGCCTCATGGCATGCTTAATTAAGCACAGGGAGAGCTTTACCTTATGATTCACGAGATTATATACGTTTGTTTATTGCCCCCCTGATATCGTTATGACACGAGCATCACAAATATGAGAGGGCGAATAGTCCACAGCAATAACATTCCAGATAACATTGTATGTTCATTTCTATAACATCATCTGTAACCTCCCATTAAAGTGAGGTATATGTACTCGACACAGCATGCAAAGGATAATGGAGTTGAAATTAGGTACACAGACAAATATAAACCATTTGATTTAATTTTATTTATTTTACTGGTAGTTAATGACTACGGCTGTAGGTAACAGGGTGATGATAAATTACGAATTTCCATCGGTTATTGTACCGATCACAATGGCTGCGCGGTTTAAGCCATGAACTGTCTTCGCTCGCTCGAACGCTGCGATCGTGGGTTCGAATCACTACTCAAGGCATGTCTGTCTGTCTGTCTTTATTCTGTGTCTGTGTTCTGTATAGGTAGCGGACTTGTGTCGGGCTCATCCCCCGTCCAAGGATTCCTGCCGACTGTCTAATGTTAGAAAACTGAAGTGAAAGCGAAGCGTTTCAAGCATAACCTATGATCCAAATCATCCAATTGGGAGCAACAGGAATAGATAGACAGATAGATAGATAGATTCCGAAATGTGCTTTCTAGTTTTTAGAATACTTGGCGAAAGTAAGAGTCAGAGACCCCATTAATTCTGAATGTTATGTACCATCGTCAGAACCCTTTAGAATCAAGCTGAAAATCGCTTATCGTCACATGAATTGGTTTTCACCCTTGTAGGGCTTACTGTATATAATCTTTAGCTTGATATTTAATTATGTACAGGAGAGAATATGTGGAAATTAATCACATCTACGCTAATAAGCAATTGCTTTATCTGGAATTAGACTGTAACAAGTAGGGTTACTGTATTATTTTTAGCTTAACGCTTGATTTCAGTAGATTTTTCTCTGATAAATTTATACTTTGCGAATTAAGATGAAATTGACTGAAAAATGCAAAGCTATACGACTATTTTTATTCATCTGCCCATAATTAGCTTCCAGATCATTTTAATTGTCAAACTATGGACAAAAATGTTGTATGCATTTTATTTTCTAATAGTTTCCTTTTTAAATTCAGATGAACTTGAATACAATTAGAATGTGTTTTCCTTAACGTTTTAGCTTTAAGGCGTGAGGATCTTCAGTTGCGATGTCATAGTGTCTATGTGGATGTACCTATTCTATATTATTGTCTCATGAACTTGGATCGAAAAGGATATGATTTTAGTATGAAGAAATTTGTTTTTCATTCTACACAGTATATTTTCAAAAATTATCTTCGTTGCTAGAAATATGAGTATTTTCGCATTGGCCCTGTAAAAATGAATATACTTACTCATCCAGTATTATTAACTTGAGGAATTCGTCTTAGTATCGTCATTGCTGCGGATTTGTCTCACTTTAGCATTGAGTGACAAGTTCTGTAACAGCGGAAGATAGTTTGTTGTCTGGTCTAGCCTAGACCGGGAGCTGATTTGAGAAAAGAGACAAGACTCGCCTCGCTGATGACTTTATAGTTCACAAGAACTTAGCGTTATTCTAGTCCAGGTTTTATACCAGCAGGCAGACGGACATGCCTTCAAGAGGATATGCAGTTACACAGGTTTCCCAGCCATTGCATGTTTCAACATTGTCCTTTCGCGAAGTTTCAAGGTTACTCTTTTCATATGCAATGTCTTCAGTAGTAACCTCTGTATGATGCGTATGGTACTGGTTATGCTACGGATAATGGTTTGTTACTAAAACAAAGTTCCTGGGTCCGGCTCACATAACTGTGCACTCTGAACGGACTAAGAAGGCACAGAGTAGGTTCTACACCAACAGAATTGTGAAATTTTAGTTTTTAGGTTCTCACAACGTAGAATAAAATGCGAATTTCATTAATGTTTCGAAGGAATTTAACTGTTTATAGCTCTGCTGGCAGCCTGATTCTTGCTGGATATTTGCTTGGCTTGCTTGACCATGAAGATGGAGGCATTAATTTTATTAAGCAAAGGATGTCTTGTTTTTACAAATCGTTTACAACACAGCATGTGCATATATAAACATACAATACATGCACGGTCCCTGTCAATGGAAACTTTATTCTGCTGAGGGTGCCTTGTTCTGCAAAAGTACGTATTTTACAATGCCATACAACACACATATATACATATATACACGCAGTATATACAGGGACTCTTGTTAGTTTAGATTATTAAGTAGATTGTTCCCTGTCGTTTTAAAAATGCTGCTACTCTCCGTATCCACGGTAGCCGATATTACAGCCGAGATTCGAATCTCCCAAGCTCCGAATACAAGTCTAAAGCGTTACCGCTACACTAACCTGCTTTGTGTGTCACTGAGTTCTGACTTCTACTACCTTGCTCAATATGTATTATAATCTGGTGGATTGTTACCAAAATTATCTTTCTACCTTCACATGTATTGTACTTCGCCCAGTCCTCTGCCATATCCGTCTTTGCATAACAGCTGAAGAATTCCGGTAAGTATACATCTTACTGAAGAGTGTTGAGACTGGCCGTTCTCGAAACATATCCTTTTCACCTGGGACTCTGTCCAGTTCTCCGCTAGGTCAAGATGCTGAATGCCTGAGTCAGTCTGCAAGGTAGCATGATGGAAGGTAACTTCATCTCCACTTGAGAAATATATACTGGGTGACTAGGAAATTCGTAACCGTCTGGTATCTGACGGACACATTCAAATATCTTCGTACTCGGCGTGCTAGAGTTCGTACTCCGAGACTGATTGTCGATTGTATTAGAAACTTTCTTCTTAATCAGTACTTGCGATAACAATAGAAATATTGAGAGTACCTTGTATAAAACAGCACTTTGTCAATTAAACAGCTTAAGTAGTTTTAACAAGGAATATGGAAATTGTTTTATTTCTAACAGAGAAAGTAACCATTCTGGATAGGACTTTCCCGATAGGGTAGTGGTTGCCAATCGAGAGGGCGAGTTCAGACTTCAGGGGGTTCCGGGAGAGGGGCGTGACGACTTGAGAAAACATTCAATTTCTTAATCAAGATGAGCCGCAATAATTGTTTCATCTTTATTTAACACTCACTTCCTTACTTCCTTAAGCACCCGTTACAATTGTCAGGCCGTCTAAAAAGATAAAGGTAAAGGTGAAGATGTCTCTATGCTCAACTAATTAAGCACTACGCCATGACAGCGTATGGGGGGAGTGGATTTATTAGATCCACGTTTTATTGACCTCGGCGCTAGTTGAAGGTGAGTGGTGAGCTTCACTCCCCGGCCGCTTTACCCCTGGGAAATAGTCCCCGTTACCCATTCAATAGGAGTTTGTGTGGACCTAGGAGCCGGTCTGGACGACGTTGAGAAGAGAAAATTTTTGGCCATACCGGGACTCGAACTCCGACACCTTGGTCATCTAGCCCGTAGCCAGTCGTTGTACCTGCTACGCTATCCCGGCTCCCATTATCAGTCTGCGTAGGCCCACTAAAAATCAACAATTTTAACATTTTTCGACCTCCAATTAATCACTCTTTTGAAACTTCGAAATTTTGCTCTCAGTCTGTTATGATCATACACAATAATATAAATATGAGCGCCAAGGATTATTTTTTATTGCTAGTGGGGCGGGACTAAGTTCCTTGTACTTCGGCCACTTCTGGCCTATTGTACCAGCCCCAGCTGATAGGTGAGGGTGATTGTGGAGCAATTGGTGGAATAAAGATTGGCAGGGGAAACGGAAGTACTCGGAGAAAACCTGCCCCAGCGCCACTTTGTCCACCACAAATCCCACTTGACCAGACCCGGGATCGAACCCGGGCCGCCGCGGTGGGAAGCTAGCGACTAACCTCTTGAGCTATGCCGCGGCCTTAGCGCCAAGGGTTATATTTATGCCAATGAAGAAATGGGGCAATTAGAATTTGATGAAATCCAAAGGAGGCTTCATATTTAAAATTTTGGGATTGTCGTTCTAGAGTAACATTAGGAAAGAGTGGGGTTAAATCATCCCATAGCTTTGTTCGTTGTAACTTGAAAATGCTCTAAACAAAAGTTCATTTGCATGAACTCAAAGAGGTATCTGTACCATTGTTGGGAAAGCGCTGACATAGCAGTAAATTCCTTTGCTCCCATTCAGAAAGTTCTCACTTCGAATCCCGACCGGGATACCGGCTACACAGACTGAGGATTTCACTCCCTCCAGACAAATGCTGAAAGAATATATCAGTTGTGAAATAACCGCTTCCTTCCAGATCCTCTATCATCGAACCATTCTACGCTCTACTGTGAGGCTACTGATAGCTTTCTAAAATTGTTACTCTTCCATGTTCTACCACGAATTGTCTCTGCTACAGGCATACTGTATCAAAGTCTGACGAGCTAAACGAAGAACTTAAATCTAAACGACTGTTACTGTCAATAAAAAGTCTGTGAACGTATAATAATTACAGTCGTTGTAAATAAAAGTGGAGCCGGGATAGCTCAGTCGGTATAGCGACTGGCTACTGGCTGAAGGACGGAGGAGTCAGAGTTCGAGTCCCGCTGAGGAAAGAATTTTCATTCCTCCATATCGTCCAGACCGGCTCTGAGGTCCACCCACCCTCCTACACAATGGGTACCGAGGACTCTTTCCTCGGAGGTAAAGCCGCCGGGTCGTGAAGGTGACCACTCACCTCAAACCAGTACCGAGATCAAGAAAATGTGGATCTACAGATCCACTTTCCATAAGCCTTAATGACGTAATGCTTTATTGGTTAAGCATAGTGACATTTTTTTTTCCTTGGCTCTACAGCCCCAGTGGGCCTAGGCCTACCTCCGTGAACTTCTCCGTTCTCTTCGGATTTTCTAGATCTTACACATTCGGTAGGACTCCTTGGGCCGGTGATCAGCTCGTCGCAAGGCCTCTACCTGTACACAAACACAGAAAATCGCACATATACAAACTTAACATCCATGCCCTGAGTGGGATTCGAACCCACGATCCCGGTTTCCAAGCGAGCGAAGACAGTACATGCCTTAGACCGCTCGGCTACCGTGACCGGCTATGGACATCCTTACCTTTGTATATAAAAGTACTTGGCTAAATCCGTGCTGTTGAAATGTTTGCTCATTTTATGTTAGTAGTGGTAGTAGTAGTAAATAGTAGTAGTATGAGTAGTAGTAGTAGTAGTAGCAGTAGCAGTAGCAGTAGCAGTAGCAGTAGCA
>NW_019739942.1:842520-849732 GCF_002891405.2 Cryptotermes secundus
ATAATAATAATAATAATAATAATAATAATAATAAAGTCAAGGAACCTGCAGAACCACGTCTGTTTTGAAATGCAAGTCCCGCTGCATGAAGAATGCCATCAGAACGCTGCATGAAAGAGATAATAATACGTTTTAGAGAGTTGTTTTATATTTATAAGGACATGGTTTTGCAAATTATGAGAGCCGGTAAGTACCTCGTGAAGCCCTGCGCAACCGAGGTCGTTGCAACACAGCAGCAATGACTAGACTTTTTCCTGAGTTTGCCGACTCGAATTCCTCACAGGCCTTGGATGTTTGTAAACTGTTTGGCATTGTATCTCTTCGCTGTATGAAGTGTGGGATGTTATCCCTATGAAACGGAACGCGTAATGCCCCCAGTAAGGATGTTCAGACCTCTATAGAAGTTGTTTCTCCTAAGTGGATCGTTTTCCAACAATTCCGTAGTGCAGAGTCTAAGTAATAGTCACTCAAATAGTCAAGAAATTTCCCGCTTCTTGTGAAACTTGAACTTCCGGTATTGTGTTCAAAAGAGCCCACCACTAATCCCTATTTTGAGCTAAATAAATTCTTAAGCTTTCACTTTAACTCATTCAGTCATATATTTAGCTTTCTGCCTTTCCAGTTTTGGGTTCTGATATTTCGCTGGGCCCTTGCATTCATTTTCCCACGCACTCCTTCAAAAAATTATATAACATTCTTATTCTTTAATTATTTTTATCAGAGGCACCGTTCAACACGAGACAATAGATTCTGACACGCGCATTTGTGTTTTTTTTTTTTGTGAGTTGTGTTCACGTGTATGTGTAAATGAAAAGCGCCGTTCAATGTTTACAACAAGTATGATACAATTATATCATTATCATATCATTTATTTTCACGGAATGTTTCCTGCAGAGAAGACTTTTGCCTTCTTTGTTTTCCTGTGAAGTAAAAACATCCGGTTTCTACATGTCTTAATACTATATATTTGCATAAACCATACGTGAATGAAGTTAAGTTTGACTGTGAAATGTGACTTACCATTCACCCTGTACTCTTTTCTGCCTGAATGCTTTACCGCCTCTAATTCCTGTGTGTACTTTGAGGTGAAGGAAGCTGAACACATGAAGTGGCTCCAAACGACTAGCAGATAAACTGCAAACACACGTAGGAACCTGTCCCAAAACCGACTTCTTAATGTGTTACTGCCGGTGCGCATTCATACTTAGGGATTTCAATAAATTTCCACTAATGAATAAAATATATTAAGTGGATACGTGTCTGAATAAACTGAAATACAAATAATATATAGGCCCACGTACCAATGAGTATACACTTCATGCAGGTGCTCGTATATCGCTGAAATTCGGCATAATTCGCTCGTATCAGATACATAATAAGGTTAGCTCTCTTTTAGCACAATAGATCATTGTAGATCGCAATGCGGGGGGCGGTTTTTATGGCCCACTCCTACATATATAGCTCTCTTTTCAAATTTCGCTAAGGGAGACCATATTATTTTTGTTTCCATTCATATTATTTTGCTGTTTTCTTGCTCTAAAAGCAATACTCCTTGTAATGGATGAGGAAATATTTAACGGGCTTTTTGGGAGGAACCGGAAACTTGCTGTAAGCGGGAGGAACTGTCATCACCGAACTGCAAGAATGAACTGTAGGCCGGATGACAATTCATCCCTCCAGAACAGCGATTCTTACGCTTTCAGTCGCGAAGTGTCTTTCGTAAAATAATATATGTGATAGCACAAGTAATTGCCAGTCGAAACGGAATGGGCTTAGTTTCTTTTGGCCGAAGGGAGTCGCAAACAATCGCAGAAGAAAACAGTTCGCTGAAAGAGAGGAGCCGTCAGAAAGGAAAAATGGAGGAACACTGCTCTAAAATATTAATATGATGCTATGCAAATTTTTCGGAATGGACTTAGCTTCTTATAGCCGAAGGGAGTCGCAAACAATCGCAGAGAAAACAGTTCGCTGAAAGAGAGGAGCCGTCAGAAAGGAAAAATTGAGGAACACTGCTCTAAAATATTAATATGATGCTATGCAAATTTTTCTTCGCCTGTAATAATCTCTCGGTGTAATGTGAACGTTAGTTTGATGTGAGAAACCTTTACTTTATCCGTTAGATTACTGATGGGCGGAGCATATGGAACTCATAAAGACAATGAGACTTGCTCAAATGCAAATCTCAAAGGGGAGAAAACCTGTGAGACCTAGATATTGATGGGAGGATAACATAATGGATCTTTAAAAACCAGTATGTGATGGCATTGAATGGATTCAGCTAGCTCAGGATAAGATCAAGACTTTACTAACATTATAATGAACCATCCGGGTAGATGAAAGAGGGAAATTTCTTGACTAGCTGAGTAACTGTCAGTTTTCGGGGGAGAACCTGACTCATGGAGTATATTATTTAGTCAGTCAGTATGGGTATAATTTATAAATTACATCATTATTTGTGCTGCATCCGTATGCGTGTACAGACTGCAAGCCAATCGAAATGCAGCAGGTGCAAAGAATGCTGATCTGTTTCTTTGATGTGTAAGGGAATTATCCGCTGCGAATTTGCTCCTCCACAAAGTCAGTTAGTGTTCTGTCTACATGTTTAAGGCAGCTGATTTATCGAAGAGAACCAGACATTTGTCCAGTAAAGTTGATTTTGGATCATGGCAATGTACGAGTATTTTTTCTTTCCTTTGGTTCTACAGCCCTCATTTGGGCCTAGGCCTACCTTCATGAAACTCTCCGTTTCACTTCGATTTACTAGATCTTAGATATTCGGTAGGACTCCTTGGGCGGGTGATCAGCTCGTCGCAAGGCTTCTACCTGTACACAAACACAGAAAAACGCACACAAACATCCATGCCCTGAGTGGGATTCGAACCCACAATCCCGGCTTCCAAGCGAGCGAAGGCACTGCATGCCTTAGACCGCTCGGCTACCGTGACCGGCAATATACGATTATATATGTATTTTGCTTCCCATTACAAATACAAATTTTCGAAAATTGTTCTTATTTGCTTCTCTTGGCCCCATATGGTCTCTTCATGTTCCGAAAGTAAGAAATCAAGAAAGGAACTCGTTTAGAATAATTTTAAGCTGTTCAGAACAGTGTGATAACTTTGACACGATTTTTGGAAAATGTTTTCTAGAATTATTTTTAGCATATCAGAGATACTGGAATGCATGTGTAAATCAGATGGCGACTACTTTGATGCTGACCGTACTCATTATAGAGAAAATATATATATATACGTATGTCTCCTAGAAGGCATCCTACAGATGATCTTTATAGTTTGAGAAATTTATTGTGAAGCGGTCAGGAAAGATAAACAAATCAACACTTAGACAACGATCTACAACTGTCAGCCTTTATTTTACCACTTACCGGCCCTCGATATGCATACTTTTGGTAACACTGTAAGTGTCAAGTTGTGTTCCAGTTCCATCCATACATTATTCAGCAAAGGGAACTTTTCCTTTACACAAATAACCTGTTACGCAAAACTGTTTCCTAAAATTAGTAATTGGATGGCTTAGAAGGTGGACCGACTCCACATCCCGTCCGATAGTGTCCCTGCACTCGTTTAACACATTTGGCTTTGTTAAACCACAGGATAAAATTTCGCACTTTTCATAGATGTTTCCGTTCTCTTCGCTGTAGCGTACCTGGCAGCAAGTCATTGCAACTGCATGTGCACGCTTTGATTCGAAACTTAGATAGTTGTAATTTAATATCTGAAATATCATATGTATTATCGTGTTTGATTGTTTCAAAATAATTTCCGATGTCATAAAGATCGTCTGTACTCGCTCTATAAATAAGGCTATGTGACAATCAATGCTGCTATTTGCCAATATATAGCTGGGCTCCATAGAGACAGCGTAGTTGCCGAGACCCAATTTGCGCTTGAAGAATGCCTCTATCCAGTCTTCCTGGTGATGTGAAAGCAAGAGTAGTTACTATAGGATTCTGAGGATGGTGTATAACACACAGAGATATTAGGTTTTCGGACTTTATCCATCATCCTGGTTTTTTTAAGATGACTAAGAAATACACGACGTTTCGGAAACTGGATCTGTTTCCGTCCCCAGGTGAGGGAAAACACCTATTCCGTTGGGTCCCTTAGACTGGACTGAATAAAGTCCGAAAACCCAATATCTCTGCTTGAAAGCAAGAGTATTTGAAATAATATACAGACTACAGCTTAAATTATTCGTAGAACTGCTGGTGTTATTATTCTGAAGGTATGGGTCAGAGTATATGTGGCGTAACTTCTGTGTGCAGCTGCTAATAATTCTTCTCAGCAAACAGTATTCGTACCACATAAACTAGGGCACCAGAATATTAATTACCATTTCCTTAAAAATTGTTAGGAATGCTATAAGCAGCAGATAAATAATGACAGTCCGATTTACCTTGGATTGCAAAGAAGACCTTACTTTAAAACATGTAACCTTCGCGTAAGTAGGCCTACTTTATAAAGCAACTGTTGAACAATTAATAACTTTTATTCAGTCACCGTAACAGTTAATGCGTGTCTGTATCATGGGAGCAGTTCTTGTCATCCTTCTCTGTGAAAGTCTGCTAAATGGGTCACCCAGACTTATTATCATTGTCCTCGTACGTATGTGACATATTGGATAGTTCTCCGCCATAAAGAAGTGCACTAAATGTTTTGCTGTCATCGTACATAATGAGAGCAAAAATACGAGTAATGTCTTCCCTGGTGACATGTCCTTTGTTCTTCGATGTTCTCTCTCTTTCTTTACCACCATCGTCAAGTACGTTCATACCAGTCCATATGGACCTATGTCTGTCGGTCTGTACGTCTGTTCATCTCTGCTAGAAGGAGTGCACGCATGATTTTACAATGAACTCGTTTTTCAGCACTTGCGTAATGCTAATAGAAAATCTTGTTTCTTATAAGGATTTCGTGTTAGCTCGTTCTCATTCTGAAATTCAGTTAAAAATCGCAGATGTAATCATTATAAACTGCGTAATGATGATTATTAGGGTATGGGTATTATTATTGTTATTGTTATTATTATTATTTATACGTTTCATTTCTCAGTTCTCAATAACACTTAGATTTATGTTAATGAAATTATTATTATTATTATTATTATTGCTGTTGTCATCATTTGTTTGTTTGTTTACTTGGCTGCATTATTGATTTATGTTAATGAAATTATTATTATTATTATCATTATTATTATTATTATTGTTTGTTCGTTTGTTTGTTTATTTGCCTGCATTATTGTGTTTTCCTCCAGTGCTTGCCTGTAATTTGTCTTTGACTTTATGTTGTGTTTGTCCATAATATAATTACCTGTATCCACCCTGTGCTCTGTCTGTAATTGGCCTTGCGGCTGTTGACTCGGCACATAAATAATAAAGGATTGGCATGAAAAGGCGGTGGGTGAAGACAGGTGGTTGAGGTGGCGTGGAATTAAAGCTAAGAACTGAAGAATAAGAGGCAGACCAAACAGACTTTGGAAAGAGGATTCTGAGGCCAGTACAGGCATTAAGCTATCTGTTCCTTACTGGCAGGAGGAGGGGCATTACTGTTGCAGTTATTGTTCTTGTATTAATTCCTGTAAAATTCACAGCAGCTATTGCATAAACCTCACAATTTATTATTTTAGTTAACAGGTTTTAAAAATAATTCAGTTCGTTTATTGAAGTGCTTGATGGCAGCCATAAAGCCAGTTACAGGCAAGAGCGGGAATAAAACTACAAATAATACCGAATACTGCCTTCGAAAAGACCACTACAACGTCTTCTAAGTAAGTAAAAAAACAATAAAGCTGTGCCTGTAACAGGCCGTGAAGGCCCGTAGGGTTGTGAGATGTTGAGGGTCCCACATTATCTAGACAATCGGCTCAAAGATGGCAGTAAGGTTGTCAGCCTTACACGCCGGCCGCACTTTACTCCCCAGGAAAATTATTTAATTTTCTACCGAAATAAAATTTACAATTACCTCCACATAACATATCGTTCTTTGCGAATGTAGAATTTTATTTATATTTGGAGGAATCCGACATACACCTCCTATTTGACATCAGGCAGATCTGTTCATCTCAGCTAACGACTGATGAAAAAGAGAACACGTGAACCCAATATTAAAGGTAGCAGTGGAATATTAATGAAAGAGAGAACCAGCTTTCAATGTGCTCTTTATAGACAAGTTCTAATTGAATAGATGGCGTTCCTTCTTCCTATTCGTAAGGTCCTTGATTCCGTTCTCAGACTGTTCGCAGACTATCTTGATTGAGATTTTCCGTGGATTCCCTGAGCCCAGCCAGGACAAATGCTGAGATAGCACTTTAAAGTAGGACAGGACCGCTTCCTTCCAAATCCCTCTCAGCCCAGCATTTACAGACTACCAGTAGGTTGAGGTAGCAATACGCTTATACTTGCATGCTTGCATCTGAGCTGGTTTTATGGCTATTCTGTTGGATGTTCTTGGTGGTTTTCCTCAGATCCTGCGGACTAATACCTGGACAATACTCTTACATATACACCCATTGCTAGGTAACGGTTGGTAATCAAGTTCCCGCTAAGCGAGATTCTTGGTATACAGTTGGTTGTTAGGTGCGCAAGAATAGATGGGGCTGTTTTTTCTGTGTCGTCCGCGCCACGCCCAGCGCTGGTGACGGACTGATGAACTCACATTCTGACACATGACACGTGTTTTCTGTTGTGACCGTGCCAAAGAATTATAAGAGGTTCCAGAATAACCGAGAAGGCTATCCAGGAGAGTTTTAGTTGAGTTCCGAGATTCCAGGGTGATTGAAAAAGAAATGGCAAAAGGACTTCATAGTGATTTGAAGTGCTAGTTTCTGTGTTGAGATCCGTTGCCAGGAAACGACTACTGAAGACGGAGAATTGTAGTGCGTGTGTAACGTGAACACTAAATCGTGTTAATATGCAATAGCGCTCTAATAAGTGTGATTAAGAGAACGTGTTACCGAAGTGCTAATAACTCCCATCATCCGATCTTGAACCCGTTATATTTGTCACGCGTACGTCCCTACAAGTGATAGTATTATTAAATGGGTTACAACAACATTGTTTTTAATTCTTATCTACCCCACCACCTTCCTCTTTGTTAGATACCCTACGAACTCGTTAGCAAGATCATATTAACGCCACAACATCTATAAAGTTGAGAAGTTATTTTCAAATATAGAAAGAAGCGAACACTACGG
>NW_019739942.1:850234-876114 GCF_002891405.2 Cryptotermes secundus
TACTACTACTACTACTACTACTACTACTACTACTACTACTACTACTACTACTACTACTACTACTACTACTGCTGCCACTACTACTACTGCTTCTACGACTACTACTGCTGCTCATACAACTAGTGTTAGTGCTGATGCTACTACCACCACTACTACTACTGCTACTACTACTGCTGTTGCCACTGCTACTACTACTGCTGTTGCCACTGCTATTGTTACTACTCCAATTTCAGTTCTACACTAGCTTTTCATATGTGTGCGCATTGCGCTCTTGTTACATTTGCATTCACGAGCTGAAAACTGTCATATTAATATTACCGTCATCTGGTGCGTGGCGCAGCGTATTTCGGTAGATGGGTACCAAAGTTTCGGAGCAACTTGATTTCTCCATCTTCCAGATGAAACCTGAAGGAGGAATCATCAGCTTTCTCCGGTACTTTGGTACCTACCTACAAAAATATACAACACATCCGAGAAGACCATGATGGTAATATACACAGCTGTAACAAAATAATCAGATCTCACATTCCTTGTAAATATTACCTTACCCATCAAAACAGATTATGGAATGCAGGAACCATTATAACCGCCTTTACTCCTTGAAGGTTTACCGTAACAGGAAGTTATGCCTGTTCCTCCATGATATGTTTGCAGTGTCCGTCTTTTAGTGCACTCAGTTTCACTTGGTATTTCACAACATGTTTCGGCACTATAGTGCCATCATCAGGTGCTCCATTTACGTTAATCTATTTCATTGCTTGCTATTATGTCATTGTAAAATTTAAAAATGTTCGTCAATTATAATAAATATTTATATACCGTATTTACGCATGTATAGGCCGCACATTTTTTGCCAAAAATTCAAGAGGAAAAGTGGGGTACGGCTTATATTCGAAATATTCGAAATCACACTTCATTTAAAAAAATTATATTCATAATTAGTAATACAGGGTGTAATACTCCTGAAATAATTTTCCAAGAAAATTATTTTTTTCTATAATTTCTGTCTGAAAATTGTGCTGCGGCCTATACACGCACGCGGCCTATGCATGCGTAAATACGGTACTAAAAAATTTGATAAGATTATTTATCTTATCTGTCCCAATTCTGACACCGCACATAGTTCCACCACTATGGGAGTCGTTCCTCTTACTCTCAGTGTATATCGTGTCTCGTGTTGTGTGTTCCTTCTTTGGTTGCGGCTGTTGTTCCTGTTCCTGATGTACATCACTTCTTCCAGTCGACGAGTATTTTAAACTTGTGCCAATTTAGCATTTACTCATATGTCACTTAATGTCTACGGGCACGCGGTAGTATATTTGGCGAGACGCTATGCTACAAGCAGGAAGGTCGCGGGTTCAAGTCCAAATGAGGTTACTGTTTTTCAATTGACCTCATCCTTCGAGCCCTGAGGTCGACTCAGCCTCTAACAGAAATGAGTACCGGGAATGTTCCCGTGGGCTAAAAGGCGGCCGGCGCGTAGAGCTTACCTTACCGCCATCTTTGAACCGATTGTCTAGAGAAAATGCCAGAACCTTGACGTCTCACAACCCTATGGGCCTTCACGACCTGTTACAGGGATAGTTTTATCTCATTTAATGTCTTCCCCGTATGTTTTCTGAACATTGCTGCATAATGGTAATACAGCGTTGGGGAGGCATGGGGATTTTCTCCCTTATTATACATCAATATAGCTGTTTGTTCCTCATAATTTTGTAGTCCTAATCCTTGTCCAGTCGCAATATAGCGCAGCCCTGCAGGTAATCATTTTTCCCGTGAATCATATGGTTAATACTTATAATATAGCTTCACTTCATTTACTAATCTACGTTTTCTGCAACTCACTGTTTAGTATTTTCTTCACTTTAATGTGCCTTTTAGTATAATGCACTTAGTAGCATCGCCTCTTGAGTGTTTTGTGGTTCCTTTTGCGGCCTCACATCTGTCGACCGGGGTGCTTCCTCATTTTATCATGCACTTTGTATAATGTTCGGTGTTCTTGACCGTGTCCTATTCTTTATGGATTCAGTTTCACCATAGCATCTTTTTTTTTATTATTCTTAGAGGTGTGAGTCTGAGTTCACTTGGTACTGCAACCACTATCTGTCTATTGTACCAACCCCAGATGATAGATGATAGTGATTGTGATGCAATCGGTGGAATGGAGATTGGCAGGTGAATCGGAAGTAGTGGGAGAAAACCTGCCCTAGAGCCACTTTGTCCACCACAAATCCCACATAACCGGACCCGGGCTCGAAACCGGGCCACCGCGGTGGGAAACAGCATCTAATCGCCTGAGCTATGGCACAGCCACCAGGGCGCCTTGCTTCAGGCCATTTTACATAAAGTTTTGTCATTGGTTAATCATCATCAACATCGCCGTAGTTGATTTATGTATGGTTTGTTTAACGACGCTCTCAGTATGTTAAATTGCCTAGGGTCGTATTATTCGATTCTTAGTGAGCAATAATTTGGAAAGGATGCAGAAGGAATTGAGTTACTGTCCTGGCATTATACCACTTCTGTGATCAGAGTTCCTGGTTACAGATCCAGAGGTCCGGGTTAAATTCCCGGCGCTACCAAACTTTCTGAGAAATAGTGGGTCTGGAACGGGGTTCACTCAGCCTCGTGAGGATAAGTGAGGGCATATTTCAAGGAGATTGCGACTCCGGTCTAGAAAACCGAAATTAAAGGCCGCTGACCACGCGACGCCCTCTATCCACTAAAATTCGCACTAACTTCGCCGACAAGATGCGGTTGCTCGGTCGGTATAGTTCGCTTGCCGAATAAAACCACGGAGTTCCTTTCAGTACTGTCATGGCATTTGACTGAAAGAATTGAAGGAACTACGATAAAATCAGGATCGATCAGGACCTCCAGTTTTCGGTCGGGAGTTTAACCCCGAACGTCCCAAATAGGAAACTCCCGGCTCCACCTCGAGGTTGGAGTATTGTTGCAAACTTACCCTAACGGTAGTCAACAAAACAAAGACCAACGACAAGTGATATTTGGATAAATTTGATAAATTTCAGTGATTTTGCCAGGTACCGTCTTGATATTGACCTTTTTATTTTATTATTATTATTAGAGGGGGTAGGTTTCCCCATGCACTTAGACCAGTTATTGGTCCATTGTGCGCCCCCCTTTAATTTCTACTGTCCCAATACCCTACCCGTACTGCTGCGTGCTATCAGCCCCGTTCAGCCAATGAGGTCGGCCGTCGGTACCTGACATTTCCCCCATCTACCAGAGGCGTTGGAAACTACTTGGGCGGGAAACTTTTTTTTGCCTAATTTTGCTCAGAGGTCTCCTAGAGACATGAGGATATTTTACGTGCCGTAAATCTACAACACGGGACCCACGGCTCAAAGTCCCTCCCGGAGGACTTGTTCCCTGAATTTTTCCGTCCTTAAAAATTCCACGACCCCCGCCGGGTTTGAACCCGCATACCTTGAGTCATGAGGTGGGAACGTTACCCCTAGACTACGGAGGCCGCTTTTGATATTGACCTTGGTCCCATTAGTTATACTTGGCTACCCGAAGTAATTAAAAGAAGCGTATGCAATTATTTGAGAGCACGGACCGACCTAATAATAACAACAAGCGCTTCTCGTTCCTAATCAACAACAAATGTAAAAGTACTAGGAGCATTTGAGCGGACTTGCTGTGTTTTTCCTCAAGTTGTGAATCCTTCGTGAACTGGATTAAACATTCTGAGTCGCCAATTCGGTTCCGCGATTGGAGTCGTGCCCGCCCATTACCCACAGTTACTGTTTCGTCCTGGTCGGCTCTCTTCTACCATTCTGCTTGTAATTAAGGATTTCTACTTAATTTAACTTGCTGGACATTTCTTTGAGACGGCTTTGATTGTGAATCAGTCCATTACATCTCTGTCTTCAGAGAACAGAGTAGCACAGAAAGACGTGAATGTACGTACATACCAGAGCTTGAGACGAATCAAGGTGCCCCAAGATACTGAATCATTCGTCAAGGGAGTCCTACCGTCGGTGTAAAAAAAAAATTACGAAACTGAAGAAGAGGCTAGGGCCCAACAAAGGGCTGTAGAGCCATTAATGAATGAATGAATGAATGAACGAAGATTCTCCCCCTCTCTCTCTTTCCTCTTGCTCCCACTTTGGAACATAGGGCTGATTTCTCAGTTTCGTGATCATTTTACAGACGGTAGGATTCCTTGGACGGGTGATCAGGTCATCGCAAGGCCTCTACTTAAACACAGAATAAACACATACACATGCCAAACATTCATGCCTTGTGTGGGATTCGATCCCACAATCCGGGCTTCCGAGCGAGCGAAGACGGTACATGCCTTAGACCGCTCTGCTGCCGTGACCGGCCAATGAAGATACTGCACACCTTAATACTGTGTGGCCAGTAGACAGCGAGACTTTGACCGACTGGGGTTAGGCTAACCTCCTGGTCAGTGGGCATCGGGGAGCCTCTTTTTCCCAGTATCAAAGGAGCTGGAGCGTCAACATGACCGCTCACCTCAGTCTAACCCCGAGGTTTAGAATGGCTGGAGTTTTACTTCCACGAAAATAGCAATGTTCATGGCGCGGTGCTTGTTAAGAGGGGAAAATACATGTTCATGTTGTTATGATTACGAAATATGGGTATTGCTTTGTTGGAGTTCGGGATTAGTTTGATTTTAAATAATGTATTCTTCGTGAGTCTCTACATGTTCTACATCGATTACTTGCCCCGCTATTTGAAGTATGCCGAGAGCTGTACCACGCATGTGAATTTCCGGCTCGTACCTTGTTAAGGTACACATTAGGATAGTTTTACAGAACTGAAAGTCGTTTTATTTTGGGGGTGGGGGATGGACAAACTGGCCAGAAATTACTGCCTGTTTTCGGGCACTCCGTTGGGTATTTCAGGATTCCACCACGATTCAGTATTGCTCGTGCTGTACATAACTTGCACTGTTGGAAATGCTGATAATTAAAATGTACACAATTACTTGTAGTTACTATAGGATTCTGACGATGGTGTATAACACACTGATATATTGGGTTTTTGGACTTTATCCATCGTCCTGGGTTTTAAGATAACTAATAAAAACACGACGTTTCGGAAACTGGATCTGTTTCCGTCCTCAGGTGAAGGAACTTCCCCTGCCATTTCTCATTCCATCAATTGTTTCACATTCATTATCATCCCATCATCGGCGCCATGTACTCTCGATGCTGGCAGCATCGTTAAATAATCAACTTTAGGAATTATTTGTGTTTATGAACAAAATTTTACGAAAGATTCACTGGATCTAAAGCAATTGTTATGATACATTCTCTATATACAGGGCTACTATAAATGATTCTTTCATTTTTAAAACGCTATATTTTCCAAAATAATAAACATACAAATATGATTCATATATAAAAAGAACCGTAAACTCACCAAGTTTGTATTATATGCACCAGTTGGCAGCACGAATTCAGTGCCTTTACAAATGGCGACAAAGCAAGAAAAGAGTTTTTGTTTGTTGGAATATGCGAGATGTTCGTCTGTTATAGCAGTGCAACGCGCATTCAAAAGAGAGTACGGAAAAGAACCGCCATGTAAACAGAGCATTTTGCGGTGGTATCGTCAATTTAAAGACACGCTGGATTGGGCGTGTTGGTGAGAATTACGTAGCTCTGTTCACTTGCCCCCCCCCAACCTGATCTAACCCCTTATGACTTCTTTCTTTGTTGGTACATTAATGATCGTGTTTACATACCCCCACTGCCAAGAACACTAGTAGAGCTGAGGGAACGCATTGATGCTGCAGTGATGACCATTGACAGGATGATGCTACAAAATGTGTGGAACGAGCTCGACTACCGCCTGGACGTGTGTCGTGTGACCCAAGGGGCACACATAGAACATTTGTAGAGTGTGAAGAAAACTTTGTGAGGTTGCGGTTCTTTTTATATATGAATCATATTGGTACATATAATGCTTTGGAAAATATAGCGTTTTAAAAACGAATGAATCATTTATAGTAGCCCCTGTATTTTGTCAATTTTCAGCATAGTACAGAGGCAGTAAAACACGCATCTTTTGAATATGAAGAATGGCAAACATTAGCCTGTACACTGAGCACATTAGTATTTCAAAACAATCACAAGAATAAATGTATTGTTCGAGATTTGATTTTATTGCCTGTTCAGCTGTTAAATCAAGCGTAATCTAATGTAGACTTGCCTCGGTATAAGGTGCTTCCGTGAAGCGCGCCTTGAAGAACTACTCCAAATAAGTTTGCTTTCCGTCCATCCGTCCGTCCATCCGTACATCTGTCCATCTGTGTGGAGACTCTAAAACTCTCGTAAAGGTTTTATTACGACGTAACGCAGGTATCAGGCACATTCCTTATTGAAGATGGAACAAGTTTATCCAAGTACTGCCAGAAAGCTGGGGTACAAGTGACCTGATTCCAGAATAATCTGCTTGACACCTCGCATCTAACCAGACCGAGTTCTTGTCTTTCCTAAGGACAACTCATTCTGTTCATTGTGAGGCATGGGTGGATTACAGATTCCCTACGCGGCAGAGTAGTTAGTTGAAGCATTTTGCTACAAGCCGGAAGGTCGCGGGTTCGGGTCACGATGAGGTGGATTTTTTAATTGACCCAATCCTTCCAGCCGCACTATGGCCCTGGGGTCGAATCAGCCTCTAACAGAGATGAGTACCAGGAATCTTCCCTGGTGGTGAAGAGCGACCGGCGCGTAAGGCTGACAATCTTACCGTCATCTGTTAGCCGATTGTCTAGTAAATGTGGAAGCCTCAACGTCTCACAACCCTATGGGCCTCCATGGCTTATTACAAGGATAGCTTTACCTTTATCTTACCTAGACGACTAATTGATTTCAAATTTCTCTGGGCTGTTATTACCATCCAATCAACATCTCGAGTTCTTCATCGAAGAGAAACCACGGACCTTCACCGAAATGTAATATTAAGGTTTTCTCAGAAATAATTAATAATGCGAGCACTACGCCTATGCATGGTAAAAATAGAGTAATATAGTATCTTAAATAAGTATTTAGAATATGAGTCAGTAACTAAATTCCAACATACTCAGTTCGCTAGGACGCACCATAGCTCAAGCGGTTAGTCGCTGGATTCCCACCGCGGCGGTCCGGGTTCGATCCTGGGTCTGGTCAAGTGGGATTTGTGGTGGGCAAAATGGCGCTGGGGCAGGTTTTCTCCGAGTGCTTCAGCTTCCCCTGCCAATCTTCTTTCCACCAATTGCTCCACAATCACCCTCACCTATCATCTGGGGCTGGTACAATAGGCCAGAAGTGACCGAAGTACAAGGGACTTAGCCCCACCCCACTAGGAATAAAAAAAATACTCAGTTCGCTGATGCAATTTTTCTGACGAATAATTTTTTTCGTCCGACACTTTCATTTACACACAGTGTGAAGAAAATACGTAAGAAGTAATCCGAGAGATCCGAGCCACTACGTTTTATCCAAATTTGGCACAATTCTTGTACGAATAATTTTACGTCAGAGTCATAATTATTCAATTTAATTCGAATCTTGATCGGAGCCTTTTATCCTGACTGATGGTTTCTAATTTGTCGCGGCAAAATGGAGGACAGTTCCTTAAACGGAAAGCCATCACTTTTTCCCCTTTAAATTTCCTTGAAATATTAATCAAAATTAATACAACCAAAAGTGAAAAAGAAAAGGGACAAACAAGAGGAGGAAATATAGGACCAAGATCTTCCGATGTACTCGTGGAAAAAACTGACTCAGTGATATTCTGCTCGGGAATTGAACCGTTGCCTTCGCGCTGAAAACCGGCTTATAACGGCCTTAACATGCCCCTAAGACATTGCACCGTCGAATATAATTAGCGCTTTCTGGACGCAGGTGTAAAGTGTCTGTTATGAACGAAAGAACAGAAGAGACGGTAGTTCTTGGTGCTGTGTTTGTCTCATACTAGGAAGGTACATTTATCGAGCCCTCAGACTGGGCTTGCTCTTGGGCACTAAAGGGAAATGCTTTGGCAGTAGGTCAGCTACCTTAGAGAAAAGACATGATGCAGAAGTTACAAGCGGCAGTTCGAAATAGTTTCATACTTCCTAAGGTCCACCTTACTTCTCTTATATCTTTCGTGAAATACTGAAGTCGGTTTCGCCAGAGGCATGGCTGCCGCCATGTACGTCACTATCACTTTAATATTATTATTATGTAATCTTTGTAATTATTGTTTGTGCCTTATTTTACAGCGCTCTCAGCAGATCAGAGTGTGGATGATGAATTGAAAGGGATATGTAAGGAAATTCTTACCTACTTCGAGGTATATTCTTGGAGGAACGTAGGAAAACCGCGAAAACAAAGAAAGCGTCTCTAGGCCGATATTTGAACCTGGAACCTTCTGAGTAAGAATCAGGAGTGCTGTTTACTCAACAGCCATGTTCGGTCTGTATTATTTTGTATTTTAAATAAAGGGCAAATAATACTTCTTTAGGCAATACATTTATAAACATACGGTGAAACTATGTATATTTCTGGGTTGTACGTTTAGTACGGGCGAAGGATACCGTAGACCAGTACAGTCACCAGGGCAATTTATATTTGTAATAACGTTTTACTTTTAAAATAATATGCAACAAAGTCAGATATAAACATTAAATAATTAATTAAGTCTCAGGCTGATCACTGAAATTGCGTGCGTCGTAAAGTCTAGGTTCGATTTCAGAAAATTGCGACAAAGTTCGAAGTGATTTTGTCTTCTTAAAAGTCTTTTGCCGTTCCCATGTGACATTCTTGCAGAGAAATTCAATTTCAAACAAAGCGAGCAAGCAGGATCATCAAACGTCAAGCAGGTGATCGTTTGCTAGTATAGTCTATCTATACCGACTGCAGTGAAATTTCAACATCTGAGTGACTGCCATGTGTAATCATGTGACATATTGCGCTGGTCTCGACTGCATCCTTATGTAGACAAGGACTGATCCACAACCATAATAGTAGACGAGTTGGCAGTGACGTAAGCAAAAGTTCAAAGTAAACGGGTAGAAGCAGCAGCTAGGTGTGTAGCAGGTTCTGATGACGGCAACCAAGACTATCATCTCGGTCGACTCTACAGTTACCTGTTTCAGTGGCACATCTATATCGAATCAGATGCTTATTTGCAGTGAGTGACAGAGAGAAAACGCGTGCTGTAATTACTCGAATAAAAATTGAGAATATGATATTGTGTTCTTCGGCCTGAACTGTAAAGTTTTGCACATATAAAAGTGAGGTAAATTTTTCCCTGTGCTTAAGTAGTTAAGCACTGTATCATGAAGATGTATGAAGAAGTGAAGATGTAGCTCCAGCTTTCTTTAGGTGAGTGGCCAGCTTCACGCCTCTGATGAGATTTGTTTCCTCGTACACGAAATTCTTATCTCTACAAAATTTGAATTAACCTTGTTTACCACATCGTCTAGGAATAAAAAAGGTAAAGTTATCCCTGTAATAAGCCGTGAAGGCCCATAGAGTTGTGAGACGGCGAGGTTCCCAAATTTTTCTAGACAATCGGCTCGCAGATGACGGTGAGATTGTCAGCCTTACGCGTTGGCCGTCGTTTTCCCACCGAGAATCTTCCTGGTACTCATTTCTGTTGAGGTAAAGCCGACTCCAGGGCCATAGTGCGGCTGGAAGGATTGGGTCAATTGAAGAATCCAGTGACCTCATCAGGAATCAAACCCGCGACCTTCCGGCTTGTAGTTATAGTGTCTCAGCCAACTACACTACCGCGTGCCTCCACATCGTCTGTTAATACTGGGGATAGTTCTTCATATATCGTGAGTTATGGCGATTAAAAAGAGCTGTCACGTGTGCATAGTACGAGACTGTATGTGTGTGGATAAATGTAGGGTACACATAGCAAGATAGGCAAGACGAATATACTGCTCTTTTTTAACTAATTGCTAATGACTGGGGAGAAAGTAGGTCTTGGGCTGTTTCAAGGAATTAGTTTCAGAGCGCGAGTGACAGTCTCTCCTTGTTTACAAGCGGTATCAGAATCATCCATGTCCTTTCTTCTGACTGTCAACAGCAAATTGACTGATTGCAGTAAAATGCTGTTGAAAGGTTACCCTTGTGAATGAATGAAACTAGGTGTAGCTCTCCCTGTAACAGTCTGTGAAGACCCATAGGGTTGACGAGGCTCCCACATTTTCTCTAGACAATCGGCTCATAGATGGCGGTGAGGTTATCAGTCTTACGCGCCTTCCGCGCTTTAAACGCCAGGAAAATTCGTGGTATTCATTTCCGTTCGAGGCTGAGCCAACCCCAGGGCCTTAGTGCGGCCAGAAGGATTAGGTCAATTGAAAAAAACCCACCTCATCGGAACTCGAACCCGTACCTTCAGGCTTGTAGTATAGTGTCTCAACCAAGTAAGCTACCTCGTGCCTTCTTGTAAATGAACAGGCTTCGTAGAATTTTTGAATGAGAGCCACTTTAAATCGACAAAATTTTAAGGGGCCAAGCAAATGTTTTCAAGATACACGTTCCTAATCTCGTACATGAATCCAGCCCATAAACCATACTTTAATTTTTTTCATTAAAAGCAGTCCTAGAAGGCGGAATATGAGTCCCATGGGCGATAAATTGGAGAAGGACCCGGTGATAAATGTGAAGAAAAAGCGCAGTCTCCTATCGTCCTCATTATAATATATCGACCACAATTACCCTCAACTGCTCCGGCTTCCCACCACGGCCTTCCGGGCTCGATTCCAGGTCAGGTGACGTGGGATTTGTTTTCCAAAAAGTGGAACTGAGGCACGTTTTCTTCGAGTACCTGGTTTCCCCTGCCAATTCCCATTTAACCAAATATATTACACTCATCAGTTATCCGGAGCTGGTTACGATAAGCCCACAAATGGCCTGCGGACCAAGCTGACTCTGTCTCACTGCACCCTACTCGTACAAATTAAAATTAAAGATTAATTCCAGTTATTGAGGACTTGGGCCGCTCCATAGCTCAAGCGGTTAGTCGCTGGCTTCCCACCGCGGCGGCCCGGTTTCGATCCCGGGTCTGGTCAAGTGAGCTTTGCGGTGGACAAAGTGGCGCTGGGGCAGGTTTTCTCCGAGTACTTTGGTTTCCCCTGCCAATCTTCATTCCACCAATTGCTCCACAATCACCTTTACTTATCAACTGGGGCTGGTACAATAGGCCAGAAGTGGCCGCAGTACAAGGGACTTAGTCCCACCCCACTAGCAATTTGACATAGTACGCTCTGAACTAAAATCATCCGATGAGCAGGTCTTCCTAGTTGCTTCCACGATGCACTTTGTGCGAAATTCCATGGGTCATATCAGATGTACTGTGTATAGGAAGCAGCAGCTCTTGGGAACCTTTGATAAGGTTCTCCCCTACAATCTACCACACATTTCTGATTTCCCTCGCCAGCTGTTCACTCTCACAGATACATCATTGATTGATACAACGTCACTGAATAAGACAAAAGAAATAATTCAGTTCCTGGAGCAGAATACTTTCCACAAACTGAAATTTGCTCATTAGCTCAGAAAATTCCCAGTCATTCAGGGAACCGTAAGATTGATTTCTGTGCTCCCAAGTATCGGCCGCTGAACCATATTCTCAGCCAAATGAAACCAATCAGTATCTACACACACCATTTAATTAATTAATTAATTATGGCTGTATTGCTGAGGTCTCCGGGAAGGCAATAGACATGTTGGGTTTGTATGATTCTCTACTATGTGGTTGTGACAAACTTGAAGTCTAGGCTTGTCGTTGTCATCGTCATCGTCATCATCATCATCATCATCGAGATGTCGAGGCGTTCCGTTCCTCTAGAGTAAGGGTCTCCAAACTACGGCCCGCGGACCACATCCGGCCCGCGAAAGAATTGTGCAGAAATGCGCCAATTGAACTAATTTTACAGTGAGTATTTGTAAATACGATTCCGAGCTTATTGACCTGACATATTATACTGCAGTTCGATGGCTTAGCTGTGGAAAGGTCCTTTCGCGTTTCTTTCAACTCAGGAATGAAATTGATATATTTATTACCGAAAAAACCATCTCGAACCACTTTTATCAGATACCGAGTGACTTTGGAAATTAGCATTTTTTGCTGATCTGGTGAACCATATGAACCATTTGAATTTAAAGTTGCAGGGTGAAAATAACTTAGTCTGTGATTTATTTGCACTTATCAAGGCATTCAGAGCAAAGTTGATACTTCTGGAAAGCCAAGTGAAAAATTGTAACTTTGTTCATATGCTATACTGTGTAGAGTTGCATAAAAAGGGTGAAGCAGAATTTCCTTCCTCGTTTGCAAATTTAGTCATTTCAGATTTGAAAGAACAATTTCGGAAGCGATATGCTGATTTGGATTCCAGTGCTCAGGAAATTAGACTGTTTCAAAATCCGTTTTACTGTGATGCTGCAGATGTCCCAAGTCAAATTCAAATGGAAATTATTGAACTTCAGGAAAATTATCATATTAAAGACATATACAAGGAAAGAAATTTGATCGAATTTTATAAATTTCTGAACTCTGAGCAATTTCCAAATTTAAAGAAATTTGCTTGTAAATTTCTCTCCATTTTGGGACGATATATCTGTATGAACAAACCTTTTCCCAGATGAAGTACATCAAGTCGAAATACAGGGAAAATTTATCCGATGAACATTTAAAGTCGCTACTTGTGATTAGCGTTTCAAAATTTGAACCTCAATTTAATCAGATTTTAAGAAAGCAAAAAGAGTTCCATCTTTTACATTAATTGTTTTATTATAATTTGTGATGAAAATATGAGCATTTGCTGCTACTGTCTGTTGTCATTAATATACGATAATTTATTCTCACGTACTTTGTATTTAGTTTATGAAATACTGTGCTTTCAATAAAACTCATATACCTAGAGTTATTAATTTCTCATTTTATCCGGCCCATTGAAAGTGCTGAATTACCTAATGTGGCCCGCGGTTCGAAAAGTTTGGAGACCCCTGCTCTAGAAGACGCGTTGACCCTTCCAGCGTAACATCAGGTGTCCAATGGATCGTGACCCTCTAGGTGTATAGTCCATTAGCAGTTTGGGTTCTGTCCTTTCAACGCTATGAACCGAATTAAGTCTATTCTGAATTGAATATACGTATTTAGTCCGTTTCTAATCACTGTGTTTCTCGTTATTTGATTCTTCAATGCGTATCCCTCCACATTCCTAAGACATTTCATTTCTGCTCTTTTTATCTCTGCCTCTGCACTTTCGTCAATTTCCTGTTTCAGAGATGTATGTTAATGTTGTTATAATATTTAATCTGTGCTTCTTTCCTTCCCTTCTTATCCAGTACTGTCCTTATCGTCTCACGTACATGGTTAATTTTACTCAGGTCCTTTCCAAATCTTAATTTACTTACTTACTTACTTACTCATGGAGCTGAGCACTTCTTGAAGAGCCGCCAATTCTGCAGCTACTCAAGAATTTCCCAGCATTTTATGGAACCCGAAGGTTTATTACCATGTTCACAAGAGCCATCCACTGGTCACTATCCTAAGCCAGATCAGTCCAATCCATACCACCGGATCCTATCTCTCTAAGATTCATTTTAATATTGTCCACCCACATACGCCTTAGTTTTCCCAGTGGTCTCTTTCCTTCTGGCTTTCCCACTAATATCCTATATGCATTGCTGTTCTCCCCCATTCGTGCTACATGCCCTGCCCACATCATCCTCCTTGACTTGATCGTTCTACCTATACCTGGAGAAGAGTACAAGTTATGAAGCTCCTCATTATGCAGTTTTCTCCAGCCTCCTGTCACTTCATCTCTCTTCGGTCCAAATATTCTCCTCAACATCCTGTTCTCAAACACCCTCAGTCTATGTTCCTCCCTTAATGTCAGAGACCAATTTTCACACCCATGCAGAACCACAGGAAAAATTGTAGTTTTATATAATCTAATTTTTATGTTTTTGGATAGCAGACGAGAAGATAAAAGGTTCTGGACCGAATGGTAGCAAGCATTACCCGAGTTCAGTCTCCTCTTAATTTCCTCCTGAATCAGGTTTCGATCTGTTATCGTTGTTCCCAAATATCTGAACTGTGCCACATTTTCAAAACATCTGTTTCCTATCTTTATATCATGATTTTGCCCTGAATTTTGGTGATGAGAGAGTAACACACACTTAGTTTTATCTGCGTTTCCTTTTAGGCCAACTTCCTTCCTTGAGCCTTTCCAAATCTTTATTCTCCAAAACTGAAATAGTACACTTTAAGTAATGAAAACGGTTTATTTGCCCAATAGGTCTATCATATGTAACAGCTTCTGTTTGTAAAAGACGTTTTCTTTCTTGATTGTCCTGGTATTTTTTTCCCCCTTGGCAGTACAGCCTCAGTGGACCTAGGCCTACCTCCATGAACTTCTCCGTTCACTTCGAGTTTTCTAGATCTTACACATTCGGTAGGACTCCTTGGGCGGGTGATCAGCTCGTCGCAAGGCCTATACATGTACACAAACACAGAAAAACGCACACACAAAGTAAACATCCATGCCCTGAGTGGGATTAGAACCCAGGATCCCGGTTTCCAAGCGAGCGAAGACAGTACATGCCTTAGACCGCTCGGCTACCGTGACCGGCGCGTGGTATTGTTCCTTATGGTTATAACTGCAGTTGATGTACCTTCTTAAAGTATACTAACAAAAATAAGAATACTACTGCTCGCAACGCTACTCGTACTTCTCCAGTGAGAAGCCGGGATAGCTTAATCGGTGTAGCTACAGGCTATAGAGATGGATGGCTCGGGTTTGATTCCCAGCATGGGCAAGAAGTGTTTCTTTACTCCACAGCGTTCAGGATCCTATCTAGTGACTACCGGGAACTCTTTCCCCAGAGTAACGTGGCCTGAACGTGAAACTGACCACTTACCTTCATTTAGTGACGAGGTGAGGAATACTGGAGCTATACTTCCATTCCCTCATACATGTTCATGGCGTTGTGCTTAATTAATTAAGCACTCGGACACTTTTACCTTCAGTTATCCATTAAAATATGATATAGTATTCAAATATACTTCACGATCGTTTAAAAAATCATAGTTAATTGTAGACTCCAGTGTAACATTAACGTCCACCACAAGCACCGAAGCGCAATGCCAGAGCAGATCGTATTTGGAAGAACGTTGCTTTGTTACTGCAACATCCTCCTGGTTATTGCATTGATGTGAGACTCTTGTTCCTGGTGACTCATGTGAGACCTCAATCTCAGACTTATCAGTGGGACAATGCTCCCAGCGTTTGACCCAACGCATCCGAGTTCCTCAATTACGCCACTGGACCACAAGAAATATCGTGCGGACAACAGGTCAACGGCCAGCGATCATATTGCATCCTTACCGTCGGTAGTGTCACCGGGTCGTAACCGACATGCCGCAGGGGGGCCGTGACCAGCGTCAGGAACACGCAAGAGAGGACATCAGTCAGGAGGCCGCTAATTTTCTGCTAGGAGAAAGAGAATAGTCAGGCTCCTCGCAGTTTAACCTCCGCGTCGTACTATCGAGTGCTGCTGAGCGAAACCTGCGCTTTTGTTGAGAGACATATCATTCTGTTTCGTTACGAATAAATAGGATAAATAGGAAATGATTTTCCCCCGGATAATCTATAAAATAAATGTGTAAGAAACGTGTGACTTTTGATTACAAAACGACACATACGTTTATAAGTATATTTTACTCATATGCTATAGGTAGAAACATGAATATGGTTACAGAGAGGTTCCTGTCTTAATTCTACATATTAAAACCAAAAACAAAATAAAGAAAACCTTCTAGAATATTAAAATACATGTTCAAATAATTGATATAACCTCCGTCTCAAGTGCAAACAATATATTCTTGTGGAGCACACGTAGTAAAGAATAGCAGCGGCACGCACACAGAAAGACCACACAGGATAACACCTATACAGTGTGGAAACAAGAACTAGCCGCTGCAGCACTTCAAACACAGGGCGAATAACCCTAACAATTTTAAAATTTTAAAATTTGGACAAGAATTTAAAGGTTTAAAATTAGAACTAAAGATTTTATTATGGTGCTATTACAATAAACTCAAAATTAACGTGTGTGAAGTAATCTACGGGTGGACAGCTATCAACGAAGTAGAAGTTGATAATGACAGGGAGAGTGTTTTAGATGTTAAATTTTGAACTGGGTGCAGTGTGACAGCGACGTGAGTGTTATACACCTGATGATGGCCGTCTGAGGCCGAAACATGTAGTGTAGGGAGCAAGATCAAAGACACAAGAATATATTGTTTGCACTTGAGACGGAGGTTATATCATTTATTGTATGGAGTGCAACAGGATGCTTAAATATAATATTACATGTTCAAACGTGAAATAAATTCCTTTCGTTTTGTATTTGAAAAAAAAAAAAGCAATTTAACACGATGTTTGTCTTTTAGCATTGGACACACAGTAAATTTTCTAAACAATGCCCCTGGATAGACCTGAATCCGGATAATCGGGTTATTCGGGAGTTCCAGTTCGTCGGAATCCTACTGTATATTAGAAGTTAGAAAAATGATTCACGACAAGAAACCTGGGACAAAATATGTCAGTGTTATACGGAATATGGAGGTGTGATGTGTACAGCTTGTGGCCTTTAGCCACACCGCACAGCGAAACGGTGTAGGTCTGTCATTGTGACTGGATAAATAGAACAGCTGAATTGCAGGAACTTTTCTGTTGCTGTGGAAGCTATAAGCGAAGTATTATTGTGTGAGGTTAAGGCGGTAGCCTACATGCATGGACTAAATAGGAACGTTAAAACCATAACTGCAATGAAGAGTCGGTTATTCACGAGAGTGCAGTGCAGTAATCGTGATTTTGTTCGCAAACGTATGAACTAGTTCGAACGATCATTTTAGTTTAACTTATTGTGCAAATGATATATATTCATATCTAAAGTTTCCAGATCTGCCCTCCTTACTACAAAATGAGCTTTTACATGCTCGGTAATGTAAAATACACGTAACAAATTTATCTTGAGCAGTAACACTTTACGGATAGATAACCAAAATATTTTAATTGTGTCGATTGTTTTGATACATGTACAGTTTTAATCTGATATGTAAAAAGCATAACATTCAAGGTTAAATTGTTTAAACGTTTCAATGAAATCACTGTTATAAGTTCACCGTTCTATTATGTGACAGTACCCAATTGGCGTCTTTGTCAATCTGAGTTAGACTGATATTTTCACATATCCTAGAACTTTTCTATGATCTGAATCATTCTATAGCTGAGTAATAGCTCATTATTCTTCTTCTTCCTCTTCATTTTCTTCTACCTCTGGTATTAGGCCCTCGGGTCTGTTTCCCATCAGAATTAATCTGAACTGTGGATCTTACGGACAGTCGGTAGAATTCCTTGGAAGGGTGATTAGCCCTGTCTGAAGGCCGCTATCTACACAGAACAACACAAACACAGAAGAAACGGGGACAGTCATCCATGTCTCTAGTGATATTTGAACCCACAATCCCGTTGTTTGAGAAGGCGAAAATATTTCATATTTAAACCGCGCGGCCACTGTGATATGCTAATAAGGAATACGAATTCATAATTAAGTCCCAGAGGTTTGCTACAGTTGCCAATAAACGAACACAAACTATAGGCCATCTACCCCGTTGTCTTGCTGACAAGGGAACTAATTATGTCTGATACAGCCACCCTGTATCCCTGTATTCCAGTGCTGAACTGACAGAGGCGTACAGTCTAAATACATGGTGAGACTACATTCTTATATGTTTTAATTATCCTGTGTATACATGTATGTATGTGTATACTCATATTAATATATTGTCACGAATATGGGTTAGTATGATTAATAATAATGAGTTCTGGATTTGACGATTGGGTTTATTGGCATTTCTTTACAAATACAGTTGATTATAACAACTCACACATTGAAACCCTTCGTAACGACGTCTGCCTGACAAATCAATCATTAAACTCGGACCGACCTCTACTGCTCACTCGCTTTCTACAACTCGAATTCACGAATCCACTGCCTTCATAATTTCCACGCGGCCCGCATAGAAAGGTTCCATTACTGTGTTTCACGAATGAGCTGTCTCGGAAACTCTCGGGGACGCTTTGATTCTTCCACGCGTGTTCGCTACCGCGAAACATGTTTTAACAATCCGTTGTCTAGTAATGGATTATTTATTTACAATATAAATAATTTTAATTTAACTACATAACTGCTTACAAACTTCCAATTAATTTGCAGGATAATATGAAACATACTGTCATGAATAGTAACCAAATTATTTATAAAATTAAAACAATCATGTCGAATGGAATATGAAGCTAGAAATATTTCAAGTTTTTGCACAAGAGACATAGACTGCGATAACTAATCTGTCAAATCTTGTGGTTAAAATGTAAAAATATATGTACGAGTGTATATGTGGAGGGGATATTTATTGCTTGTTTTGAAGTATTAGAACTGTCTTTAGGGGTTGAGTAAAATCATGAAAGTTGTTCAGTTATGAAGATCAGTAGCAGATTTAATATAGGCATTTTCCGAATGCAAATCAAGCGAACTGTCCTACAGGTAACACTATTCAGCTGATTTGATTTCAATAGGTCCTGTCTGTACCATTATCAGCATCATCTTGTCGGCTTCTCATCTTCGATGTAACAAAAGACAGTCATCACTTTTCATTCGAGATGTAAAGGTTTCAGGACGCAATTCATGCTTAGGACTACCTTATCCTTTGAGTGCAATCACCGCCTTGACAGAGGAGTCTTGGGATATAATGCCTTTATATTTATACCGGTGTTTGTAGGGTTTATGAAGAACCCCGTTCATGATAAGTCATTCTGTTGGGACACATTGTCCAGCGAGGAGGCACTACGAGTTGATCATACAGTGGAAAATCAGGAGCAAAGATGTTTTCGTGCTATAAATCTAAAGTGTGCGTCACCAAAACTTGTTTCACTGAATGTCATAATGGGACCATGAAAGTAGCTTGTTACCAGAGAAATATGGGGACGTGCAAAGACGCAAAGTTTTCCTACTACAGCCGGCGTCAACATGTCACTGGATATTGTTTTTAAGGGCCATTTACTTTTTACATTGCCGACAAGCATGTGCGTTCAAAGTATAAAAAGACATTCTCTTTCTCTGTCCACGTAACACTGCGCATCACAGTCTCCTACATTCCTTCACATGTATTTAATATATAGGGCATGATCCTTTTCCATAGTACAGCCAGGCAGGGCAGGCAACATAAAGAGGCGTTGTGTAAAGCGTTTTATTGGGCGACCTGTCTTAGGTACGAGGCCTGACGTCATAGGCCTGTTCAGTGAAGCTGCCTTAACTGATTATAATAGTGTCACGTGTTTGAGTGACTAAAGACGGGGTTCACATTAGTAATTGGATTTATTGACAACAGTTAATTATAACACTTTCAAGATTACTGAAATTATAACACATAATTAAAGTCTTCTATATCTTGCCTTAACTAATTGTTGCTAGGTAACAGATCTAAACAATGATTATTCCTCTGCAAAGTTTTCTTTATCCGTTACCTGGCAACGGATTTTAACACAGGAACTATAACTGTCACACTCAAGATATCACTGCACTACAGCATACATAAAGTCTTAAAATCCCACGTTAAGTCTTCACAGGCCGACGTCTGGTCCTTCTTCAACTACGAACTTCCCCTATCTCCTACCGAGAACTGACTGACTGGTAGCGCCGATTATCTTGAAGATAACTCCTGTGCACGGACCCCACGGAAAATGCCGTCTTCTTTTCTTAAGGATGCATGTTTACAACTTCCTTGCCTGGCAATAGACGTCTTATTTTTTCGTTCATTTGTTTGGCGCGGACCACATAGAAAACAATTTCCCCTTTACTGGCAATGTGTTTGCATGTCACAATATTAGTGTAGAGTGGTAACGAATTGACTACCTCCCTGGTACAGAATCTTCGTTGAAATTTTGATAATCACCCACCTGTTCAAGATTTCCCTTTGTTTTATGGAATTCGAAGTTTCATCACCGTTTTCAAAAAAGGTTACTATCTTCTCCTCGTTAATTTCTCGTCACTGTTCGTGGTGATCCGAAATGAATGTTTGAAGGACTGGAGGGGCATGAGAGGAAGAGAACCTCTATAAAACTTAACTTCATCAAAGCTTATTCAAGCCTGTGACGGTATAAACAGATCTGAGTCCTGGTTCTGTTCGTATGCCAAAACGGGTACAGTGTAGCGCCGTAACATCGAATTTTGTTGTTGTTATCTTTTAACTTGAGGATGAAATGTTAATTCAATAATTAAGATATATTAAACTGAAAGAAAAGAAATAAGTTGCTTTAATAAACAATATGCTTACTATTGTGTCGTGATTATGAACTTCCACAGTGTGTGTGTTCCCAGTAGTGAAAGACGCAATTGATGTGCTCACAACTGCAGATACGACTATTATGATGACTGGAAGGGCCGTGTAAGTTCTGTTGTTAAAATAAGCGTAATTAGTTAAACAGTTGAGTGAAATAATTTCGTTTTCTTTCCATGTTCTCCAGAGATGACAACAATGTTGCTTCGTGGTTTATCGTGACAGAAACGCGTACTATCAGTTTCATTTATGTAGTGTATAATAAGTTGTTTTAATTATATATATTCAATGCTTTAAAATCGTCTTCCAGAACTTAATGTCACGAAAACTCTTCTGGTAATGCAGCTCTAACTACTCTGGAACTTTAATCCTTTTGGATGTAAAAGATGACTCACATATGTAGCCGCATAGGCCTGACCAGCTGGTGCTTTCATCAGAGCATAGATCTTGCATATATATATATCAAGACGATCATTTAGTATGGGCAGCTGTGAACGAATGGAACTAAAATCACTGTGCCACATTGCACAATGCTGAGAAACAGGGGTAACTTTACCACACGTGGCTACAGGAAGCCCTCACACGAGTTAATGTGTCTAAATGTGCCCGGTGGAGCCCGGACCTGTCTTAGGAACACAGCGCACATGTCCGTTGGAACGAGGATGTAGGCGCTCCGTGTTAGTGGGAAATAAACATAGGTCCTATGTGGGCGTCCAACCTCGTGACCTTCCAATGGTACCTGGCCGCTTACCGGCATTAACCCCACAGGTCCCGACGAACGTGTTGTTTCTGTAGCCGAATGGACAAAACGGTGACTTGTGAATACACGTGAGCTCCGGAAGATGAATGGACAACATGAGGTTCTCGACGCCCTGAGGGCGAGCAACTCTTTTCTCTCGGATGCAAAACACACCTTGGGAGAAATGAATACTTTACAAGAGACTGAGTATGTAACTATTCCACGGAACAGACTCCAAGTATAATTAGAATGATCAAGTCAAGGAGGATGCGATGGACAGGGCATGTAGCACGAATGGGTGAGAAGAGCAATGAATATAGGATATTGGTGGGAAACCCAGAAGGAAAGAACCACTGGGAAAACCAAGACGTAGGTGGCGAACAATATTAAAATGGATGTTAGAGAGATAAAATGGGATGGTATGGGTTGGATTGATCTGGTTGAGGATAGAGATCAGTGGAGGGCTCTTGTGAACACGGTAATGAACCTTCGGTTTCCAAAAAATTCTGGGAAATTCTTGAGTAGCTGCAGAATTGGCGGCTCCTCAAGAAGGGCTGAGCTCCATGAGTAAGTAAGTAAGTAAGTAAGTAAGTAATTATGTAAGAGTAAGCCTATTTCATGCGAAGGTGATGGTCTCTCAGAGTGTTAAGAAATTTTCCGCCATTTATCTAACCCGAAATTTCGTTACAGTCTTCACAAGAACCAGCCACAGGTCCCTAGCCAGATGAATCCAGTCTATACTCTCATACCCTGTTTCGATAAGAACAGTTTTAATACTGAACCGCCATCTAGCATATATATCCCTACTGGACTCTTCTATTCAGGTTTTACTGTTAAAATTTCGTATCTATTTCTTATATTGCCCATGCGTGATACAAACTCTGTCTTTTTCATTCTGTTTGAGTTAATCACTCTAATTTCATTTGGTGTAAAGTATGCCCATAAATTGCAGAAGGCCCTCATTACATGGCTTTCAAATATAACTAACTTGAATTAAGTATTTATGCGACTTTAAACTACTTAAACACATACGATTTTGTATGAATGCATACAATATATGTTATGTACGTGCATTTTTATGTATCGAAGAAATATGTGTGTGTGTGTGTGTGTGGTGTGGGTAATATGGGTCCCTGTACGTAGGTCTTTATGTTTGTAGGCTTGTACGTAATTATATAGGCTCTATAATGAACATCAGTTGCTTCCATAAATGCAACAGAATTATCCTCCTAAAATGAAACTATTTTCACTCTGTTAATGTATATTCGTATATATTGTCCATTTGCAATTCATCTTGAATATTATGGCTTTCAAACTTAAATATAATTACAGTACCAAAGATTCGATCATTGCTTTTACCGGTTCTCACGGTCCCTTTGCTTGCAGATTTCTTATATATTTTTTCTTCTACCCTGAAGATGGAGGCGATACGTTCCTCCGAAACGTCGGTTAACACCACATATACACGGTGCAAAATCCCAGAAGACTGCTTTCTTCATTAAAATAACAGGCTGATATTCACATTCACCGGTCTTCAGTCTATCGAGTCGATCCGTTTGGCGCTCAGCGCCATGGTAAATTGTATCAATTTCACCGCAAAGAATTCTTTCTGTGAAACCACAGAGAATGAGCTCTGTTGTGTAATATACCTTCACGTAGCAATCATGGTTGTCATCTGCGTAGCCACGTGACGGATGTGGGGGCGGCTGTGTCGGTAGAACCCTCTACAAGAAACGTAATTCCTGTTCTCCTTCTCCCTTACAAGCAGTCACTAGAGGGGCCATGAGATCTATATAGAAATGATTTAATACTTGGCGGTCCTTTGATGAAAGAAGGAGGGAACAATATGCTGAAGGTTCAAAGCTCACACAGCAGTTCTGACAAATTACTGCTCAAATTCTATTAACTATTCCAAAAACACCTGCGATCTTGTTTCAGATATTTACGTTATATCGACACACTGATAATCCTGTGTGTACTTCACTAAGTCTGTTCAGAAAGTCAGTGAAATGCATTTTAAATTAATCTGCGTTTCACAGGTTCCCACCATTTCGCCTGTACAGTTAACCTTTACAGCTGTAGAGGTTAAAGAGAAAAGCGTTAGGTAGCGGGTCTTGAAGTTCTTAACTTCAGTGTCAGACACCTGAATAATAATAATAATAAAAAAGAGTAAAAAAGGTAAAGATGTCCCTGTCACAGGCCGTGGAGGTACATAAGGTTCTGAGACGTCGAGGCTCCCACATTTTCTAGACAATCGCCTCACAGATGTCGGTGAGGCTGTGAGCCTTACTCGTCGGCCGGCCTTTATCCTTAAGGAAGATTCCTGGTACTCATTTCTGTTAGAGGCCTAGTCGACCCGAGGGCCACATTCCGGCTTGAAGGATTAGATCAATTGAAAATCCAATTATGTCATCGGGAATCGAACCCGCGACCTTCCGACTTGAAGTATAGTACCTCAAGCAACTACGTCATCCCTTGCTCCATCTGAATAAAGGGCATATGAAATTAATAAACTAGACTCTTTGCATGAAAAGAACATTGTTTTATGAAGAAAGCAGTCTTCTGGGATTTGGCACCGTGTATATGTGGTGTTAACCGACGTTTCGGAGGAACGTATCGCCTCCATCTTCAGGGTAGAAGAAAAAATATAAGAAATCTGCAAGCGAAGAGACCGTGAGAACCGGTAAATGCAGACTGTGGCACTGTGCCACACGGTGCCAAATCCCAGAAGACTGCTTTCTTCATAGTCACTGCCGTGAAAGCCTCAAATCTTACAACATTGTTTTATATTGTATCCTATCCACGTTTCATCTACCATTACTATTACTAAACCAAGGTACGTATAAGAGTCATGCATTGACATCCGAACTGCGCGCAAGAGAACAATTAATTTGCATGGATGTTTTGTACACGTTCATCTGTCCATCTGTAAGCGGTGTTTTTTTCTCCTCTTGCTCTCACTTCGGAGCATAGGGTTGATTTCTCAGTTTCTTGATCATTTTGCAAACGGTAGGACTCGTTGGACGGGTGACCAGCTCGTCGCAAGGCCTCTACTTAAAAACAGGACAACACAAACACAGAAAAACACGAACACACCCTATACACACACTAAACATCCGTGCCCTGAGTGGAATTCGAAACCTCGATCCCCAGCTCTAATGCTATAGGCCTATAGAAAAATTGTTTTAGTAACAAGTATGCACGCCGAAGGGTTCTGCTATAAACGCGCGACCTATTCTCAGCCACCTTATTGTCTTTTGTGAACTGGTGTCAGTCGTAGCGTCATAGAAGTGTTATAAAATGGGAAACATCTAAAAGATGCAGAAAATATCAGGTGATCCATTATAAATCTGTTATCTCGCAATTAAGCAGTAAATCTGCCTATCATTTTTACACAGAAACAGCTGCGAGGCCATTCTTTCAAGTGCAGAATACTGAATAGGATTGAAATATACGAGTAACATTGCAGTTCATCTTCTAAGCTTTCGGAAGCAGTTATTTATATTTACACACATTTAACTCCATGGATATGTGTTTCCTCTAACTTATTACGACATAAGTAAGGAAAGAGCCCACACAAAAAACAAACTCCGTGGTTTTAGTCCTCAAGCGAACTATACCGACCGAGCAACCGCCGCTTATCGGCGAAGTAGATGCCAACTTTAGCGGATAGAGAGTGTTGCGTGGTCAGCGCAACGAATCCCCACGGCCGTTCATTTCGGTTTTATAGACCGGGGAAAGAATCCATAGCATTTTAAAATCTGCAGATAGAACTCTAGTTCTTAATTGTTAACGATTTATACTGACGTTGCTATTATCATATGCATACACTGTTTATATCCAAGAACTAGAAACGAAATACTGCTTCTAACACATATGAATTCACAATCAAGAAAATCTGTAAAACCATTCGGTCCTTCTGATAGCTGTTCCTGATTAAATGTTGTCACTTTCCATTTTAAGGAACAACTTTTTGCCCCAAAATTTCGATGCTGCTGTATAAAATCCTGTTGCATTATTTAAAATAACTAAGATTCCAAACCTATCTTGTTTTAGAGATCATTTGAAACTCAGACACAGAAGATGGCTGAAATACGATAGACAGTGACGGTTTGACATTCCGAAACTTTTTGCCCCCCCACACTCGCAAGAGGCTCGCAGTGGTTTAGATTTCGCTCCAGAAATGGCGCTCACTGTTAAGTTTCGTACATTGGCGGCACAAAATATGCGAGGAGAGAGATGTGTTACTGTGCTTCCTTCATACTTTGCAGGTTTAGAAATCTACAGATGTTTTCACGTTGCAACAAACCTGATACAGAAGTAGCCCAGCAAGGTGGACTTTCAGTTGGATCGAACGTCGTGTTCGAGTTGTTAGCACTCCATTTCGTTTTCTGGAAGCCCTTGTTTCAAGTCCCGGCCTGGAGACTCTCTACCTTGAATTTTGTCATGATTTTCCTTATTATTGTATACCGATGCAACTTAAGTTACAAAGGTCTCTTTATTGTTACTTTTTCCTTTCGTGTCTAACATATGGCACGTTATATACGGTCTTTAATGTAGGCCTGTTTCTTAGGTATGTCAATCAAACTACCATATTTATACGCGCATTATTAAATCTTTTTAATTTTATTGCTAGTGGGGTGGGACTAAGTCCCCTGTACTGCGGCCACTTCTGGCCTATTGTACCAGCCCCAGATGATAGGTGAGGGTGATTGTGGAGCAATTGGTGGAATGAAGATTGGCAGGGGAAACCGAA
>NW_019739942.1:876381-920859 GCF_002891405.2 Cryptotermes secundus
CGAACTTAACCGTCTTTAAATTTAATACTCCATTCGAAAAAGAATTTTTTCAAACATGTCTCTTTATTTACTTACCAAATCACAAAATATTTGCAGTGATTTTAAGATTAATTTCGATATTGTACTTTTAATAATATATTCTCTACGCTTGCTTCTAAGCAGTTACATCATTTTCAATAACAGAAATAAATCTTCCGACGATGACTATGTATCCGAAACATTAAGAATCTGTACGTAGTGTTAAAACACTGTGTTATTTTTGTGTTTGAGATGTTGAATTGTATTTAAAATAAGTATAAGATATTTTATTAATGGAAACTTGAAGGTATGCAATTTGTAACTTTACTCGCAGTGATATAAGGCCCTGTTATTTTCAAGGTTAAGACTCCTCGTACGGTTAAAATATTATTAGAGATAAATAGGCCAAGGCCCTAAAATGATTACTCGTTGAATGGATGCGAAATATGTATTTCCGTTTCAAAGATATAACCATCAAATCGCTGTAAAATTTAGTATTGTGATAATAATTATAGGACTACCCACGGATGTGGAGAGCACCTCTTTACATTTTCTTTTCCGAGTTATTAATGTTTGCGTCTAATTCCCTGGGAAATTTCGCCTTGTATTCGATCGTAGGTACACTTACAGATTTTGTGTGAATAATTTTAGTGAGGCTGTGTGATCTTCACACATGTTACGCCCTCGAAATCCGCTTCCAGACGTCTCCTTTCTCTTCCTTTTAACCCAATATCTCCTTATCTTATTCCGTGCTGTTCATGGTCACCTGTTTTTATTCGTTATATTTAATGGCCTTTCCTTCTTTTCTTATGTGCAAAATATGTTAAATTGTTTAATCGCCCCAACTCTCTTACACATTTCAGTATTAGTTTTATTTTTTTTTTGTCCGTCCTTGTATATTTGTGTCATTTATGCTGCTTCTGTTTCTCGGTTGACCCTGTTAGTGTATAAGCATGTTTCACTACTGTATTTTTGTCATTGACACAAATGTTATGTGCCAATTGGGATATATATTCATAGACGTTATTTTACTGGATAATCCGTAAATTATTCAGTTTACTTGTGTAATTGCTTCTATTTCCTCTCCATATCTTACTCCCCGTTAGGTGTAATTAGTTCTCACGGGGAATTGAAATTTACAAATATATTGGCCGCGTCTTTGGCTTTATATTTGCCACGCTTTCAGACCCTGTAAATATTGTATAAGAATTTTGAAGTAGCCCGTGTTGTATTTACCTTTACATAATCATCACTCTAAAATTTCCGATGTCCTCTGCATAAGATGAAAACATTTAATGGGCAGGACGATTCTGAAGTTATTCCTCATTTTGCTTATTAAAATAGCCCATCCTTTATTTAATTTTATTTAAAAATGCCTCGCCATTTTTTCTGAATGGAAAGAATTGGGAGGAACTCAAAATAAAGTACAAGGGTAGCGGAGCGGGGTAACGTTCCCACCTCGTAACTCAAGGTACGCGGGTTCAAACCCGGCGGAGGTCGTGGAATTTTTAAGAGCGGAAAAATTCAGGGAACAAGTCCTCTGGGAGGGACTTTAAGCCGTGGGTCCCGTGTCGTAGCTTTACAGCACGTAAAAGAACCTCATGTCTCAAAAGGGGACCTCTGAGCCAAATTCAGGACATTTCCCGCCCAACAGTAGTCTCTAACGCCTCTGGTAGATGGGGGAAGCATCGAGATACCGCTGAGCCAGTAGAGGCCGAACTCGCTGGCTGAGTCGGGACTGATGTCACGCACCGGTACCGGTAGGGTATATAGAGACTGGTAGAATATCACAGGGGGGCGCACAATGGACCAACATCTGGTCTAAGTGCATGGGGAAACCCACCCTCTCCAATAACAACAACAACAACAACAACAAGGGTAGCGGAGTCGGTATAGCGATTGGCTACTGGCTGAACGACCGAGGGGGTCGGAGTTCAAGTCCCGGTAGGATCAAGAATTTTCTCTTCTCGATCTCGTCCAGAGTGGCTCTGGGGTCCACCCAACCTCCTGTTCAATGGGTACCGAGGTGTCCTTCTCCGGGGGTGAAGCGATCGGGGCGTGAAGCTGGCCTCTCACCTCCAACTAGTGCCGAGGTCAAGAAAATGTGGCTTTGTACACCCACTTCCCCATAGTGGTTAATTTGTTAAGCTCAGGGACAACTTTACTTTACTTAACAATAAAATTTGTAAACTTACATTACAGCTTTCTGCTGTCCAGTTTACTGTTACATATTGTATTCATATATTTATCGGCTTACGATATTAATTGTAGCGTATTTAGCCGTAATTGCTTATCTGTGTTTTCATATCCAACTGATACGAATAGTGAACATACTCATATATTCCCCCTTTTAAATGATATAATGATACAAATTCCGTCCCAAGTGCAAACAATAGATTATGTTATGCTTAAATATAATATTGTAAACAGTCCCCCTTTTAAAATTGAACGCCTCAATTTCACTGACGATTCAATTGCATATTCGTTTTTTTTTAAGTTACATTGTATTGCGATACTGTTCTTGTGAGGGCGAAGGCAATTCAAAATACAATGTTTGAACTGCTATTTATCGCTGATGATTTCGGACACCAAGGGCAGTTATCTCGGCTATAAACAAAATTATATTGTTACAGAAAAAAGAACAAATGTGACCGGTTAAGAATCACTTCAGCTCGTGACTGAACGCGCGGGTACTACTGCCCGCCCGAGATGTTATCAGTCCAGTGGGGGCTACTCCAGCAGGTCGCGGCTTATAACAAAGAATTTTTAAAGACTTATAAAACTCTTCTAATATCTTGCATTTAGATCTGAATTCGCAGTGATGCTGGCTGCATTTCAGATAGACTGCTTTATACTTTCTAGAATGTTCCTTTTTAGATGGCCCTCATTGGAATGTCATCCAGAAACAGTTCTGTAACAATGTGTTTGCACGGTTTGTTCAGGTCATTATTGCCTTAAATTAGATGATGGATCCTGCTACATCCCTCTACTCTCCCTCTAGCCATCTAGCCCCCTCTCTCTCTGGGACTGATTTATAAAGCGCCGCGTGTCGCAGACCAGAAATTATCCAGTTTACACTCAATGAGACATGCCTTAAATTTCACAAATTATTCACATAGAAGGTAAGTCTAAATCTAAGAACTCAACAAAGCTACAAGTCGATGACTTATTTATTCAGTTTACCGAGAAAGTCTTATGGAGATTTCGATTTGCAGAGAACTGGTTTTGATAAAGTAGCGAACCAGGATAGCGCAGTCGGTATAGAGACTTACAGATTGGACGGCCAAAGTGTCGGAGTTCGAGTACTAGTATGGGCAAGATTTTCTCGTTCCACATCGTCTAGGTCGGTTCTGGAGCCAACCCAGCCTCATATCCAATGGTTATGGGGGGGCTCTTTCTCTGGGGGTAAAGCGGCTGGATGTTGAAGCTGACCATTCGCCTCGACTAGTACCGAAGTCAAGAATACGTGGGACGGCAGCATTGAACTAACCTAATCGTATCGTTTTGGTTTTATAACAAAAAAGAACTCAGTTTATTCAGACAACCGAACGAAAGCTTTAACTTCACAGACACACTAATGGTTCAGACCCCTGTACACTCTATCGACTGTGTTCAGGTGCGAGAATTCATTCACCTATGCTGGACAGATTAGGACAAAATTAGAATTCTATAGTGCAGCATCTTATTTTCCCTCCTAATTTGAAAAAGCCAGAGAACTTCTATAAGATGAAAGTTAATGATTTCCATTTGAATGAAGTTCCCTTTGTAAGTAGGCTTCTTTTATTATATCACATTTAGTAAAAATCTAGTTAACTCTCTTGTACTTTTGGTTGTCAGTTTTGGTCTGTCGACCATGCGAGAAGGTGTGAAAACATGTGACAACCAATTAGGCGACAAAAAATTCATCACATCTTCTAATTAGTATCCATAGTAATTAAACACCTGGTCACCGGCCGCATCACCTCACATGCTGGAGATGCAGCCAAGCCATAACGATCGCGTGTAAGACGCAAGAGACATTGTAAGACATGCGCTTAATTAAAAGACTCCATGGGAAATTCGTAGGTACAGTTCGGCACAGAAGTAAGGTAAAAATAAAACAAAGAATTCGACGAACGTGGTAGAATAAGACAAAGGAGTAGGTTCGGAATATCTGCTGTGATTATCGTCACGATACGTGAAGGAACTTCGGTAGTAAACTCAGAGACTCGTCTCTTATATTCAAGGACTCAGCATAATCATCTCCTATACGTCAGAACATATCCAGAAGGCTACGATATCCTGACACATGGCTTAGAGAAGAGACATTTACAGAGTTCTGGTACGTAAGCCTAAACCTCTCGAGAAGCGACCTCTAGGAAAACTACGAGTAAAACGAAGATTAGACAACAGTATTGAAATATAGATGGGTGATAAAGCAAACTAGAACCAATAAGCCTATGGTCATGTGAGTTGAGTGCACTTAAAATTTCAGATCCTAATGTCAGAGAACTTACATACCCAGCAGGCCCAGCAGTATAACACACGTAGTCACAGGAGTAAGACACAACACAAAGCACAATACACATGAAAGTAGGAAGAATACTCCGACAGAAGAAGATAGGTGTGACTCGCGTACTGAAACACGACATAAGGATGACAAATCCTGAACAGTTTTAACATTTTTAATATTTAAAATTTAGCAATATATATGACGAATATATATTTTAGTTATTTTATTATAAAGACAACAGGGCATGTAATGCAGTAGTTCTACGTACATCGAAAAGCACCTGAAGATGGCACTTTAGTGCCGAAACATGTAGTGCAAGAGAGAAGAGTAAGGTGAATAAATGTATGCACTGTAAGACGGTCAGAATAAATCATGGTCAGAGAACTTATTAGTACTCCACTGTGTGGTTTGGTTTGGTTTGGTTTGGTTTGGCTCGGGTCGAGTCTGGTCGGGTCTAGTCGGTCGATCTGTTTCTTTTGTGATATTCATGGACGCTTTAAATATTCGAATAATAACGAGAATATCTGTGATGTTATTCTGCTACAGTTTGAGTCCAAGACAATGCTAGTTTCAGTCCTTGACGTTTAATCGAACACCTACTAAGTTATTGTATTACAATGTAAAACTTGATGTGAAAATGTTCGCTGATTAAAAAATGATTTTAAATTATGAAAAAAATTAAAACATACTAGCTGAAAATGCTGTCATGTCCTATGAGGTACTTTTTCCAACAAAATCATCAGCTGAACGGTGTTCTCATCATCTTGATGACTTCCGCTTAAAAAAATTATGTTGATGCACAGCTAGTTCCAGGACAGAATTTATGCTGTTCCAGTACCCAACAATAATTTACGCTTGTGCACCCTTTTATTTCCGGTTAAAATGAATATTTTCTCTGCTAGAATCGAGTTCTTCTTGGCATTGAGAAAAGAGGACTGCCGCTTTTCTTCATCCTACATCTTTCCCGTCAGACACCTAACATTCTTTGCAGACACTCATTCACTCATTATAACAAGTTTTGGTTAAATGTCTGCTCCGACCTGTCATTGTTGATTTTATTTCCAGATGCCTCTCTTTCGGATACCAACTTTTCCATCCTTCCGATCAAACCGGCCAATAATAATATAAGGTTTAAAAAATTTTTGTTTCTAATAATGTAGCCAACATCTCATCAATCTCCAACCTGTGGAGACAGGTTTTAATTTAGTATTGAGTTGGTATAGTGATGGGCTATGGGCTGGAAGACGGGGTTCAATTCCCGGCAAAGACAAAGAGATTTGTATCTGCTCCACAGCTATGGGTTCCACCCAGCCTCCTGTCCAATAGGCGCCTAGGTTTCTTTCCCCTGTGATGAGGCGGTCGGAACGTGAAGCGGACCACCCTTCTCCATCTAGTGCCCAGGTCAAGAATGGTGGAGCTATGCCTCTACTCCCCCATTCATCTTCATGGCGTGGTGCTTTATTAACTAAGCACGAGAACAGTTTTGCCTTTTACTGTTGTGTCTGTGGTACACTATGGGATTGGCTCCTAACTTCGTGTTATCCGACAAGCTAGGTTCTCCTGGTAGCTATCCTACCGCGGGAACAGCTCGGTTTCATCAGAGCACTTTCTTTCCTACGTCATGTTTGGTGTATAGCTGCCAATGTACTTGTTGCTTGTTACAGACGCACAGTGATCAGATGCCCTTCCGCTGCGAGTTCTGCAGCCGGCTTTTCAAGCATAAGAGAAGCCGTGACCGACACATCAAGCTGCACACGGGCGACAAGAAGTACAGGTGCACGCACTGCGAGGCTGCCTTTTCCAGGAGGTGAGCACTTACTGCACTTTCCCTCTCCTAAATAGGATCACGTAGTTTGTAGTTACACGTAGTTTAGTGCGGGTATGAAACTTAGTCTCTGACATTAAGGGCTAAACATAGACTGAAGGTATTTGAAAATAGGGTTTTGAGGGAAATACTCGGACTGAAGAGCAGTGGTATAACAGGAGCTTAGGAAAAAGTTGCATAATGAGGAGCTTCATAACTTGTACTCTTCGCCAAATATAATTAGAATGATCAAGTCAAGAGGGACGAGACTGGCAGAGGATGTAGCACGCAAGTGGAAGGAGTGCATATATGATTTTGGTGAGAAGTCAGAAAGAAAGGAAGCTAGGAAGACCTAGACGTAGGCGGGTGAATAACATTGTAGAGAAATAGGATTGTGTGGTATTGATTGGATTCATCTGGTTCAGGATGGGGCTCAATGAAGGGCTTTTGTAAATACGGCAATGAATTTTGGGGTTCCAGAAAACTTTGCGAAATTCTTAGGTAGCTGAGCGACTGGCGGCTTCTCAAGAAGAATTCAGTTACATGGACATAATTATATTGAATTAACAGATGCAAAGTTGCGAAGGCGAACAGACCGCAGTTTACGAATGTGTTGATGCTATGGGCACCGTGTAACCATAGGCCAATCTTAATATCGTAGCATCCCGTAGGTTATCGAAGGAATACAAAGGCTTTCAAGAAGTTCTTTTGAAGAAGCGTTTTTCATGAAAATTGTGACAGCTGACGACAGAGAGACAATCACTGGCAGAACCACCCACTGGCACGCTTAGTTCTGCGTGAAACCAGTGCGTGCGCCCATTTCTCGGGAAATTCTCTTGTCATATCATGGGGAAACATTATGAGTTTTTATGGGAGAGAGTGTTCCACAGTCTCTCATGCTATAGAAAAAAAATTATGAAGCAGGTGAAATAAGAGTGTGAAGTGTGCGCAGAGTGAAGTCTATATTATCTATGCGATATCTCGAGTATAGTAGACATCTTGTTTGCTTCGGTATCCTTTGGTTTGTAGATACAAATTTATTGTTGCAAAGCTGTTCACACTGTCTCAGAGCAATAAATTCACTGTACCGACAACTGAAAAAAAATTTTAGGTCTCAATGCACATACGTCTAAAATGCCTATATGATTGTATCAGATAGTTTTTATGATCAGTCGTTTTTGAATACAGAAATACGTGTATATCGATTTGGAATTCATATATCGTTAGATCAACAAGCCTGCCTTACTTGGTTATATTTTGAGTTTGCTTTTCTATATTTTTTTTACCTTTTTCTTTAGCTGAAGTTGAATTCGACGACTAGGCATACTTTTAGTGCATACTGCCGTATAAAATTTAATATGTTGGTTGAGGCACTATGCTACAAGTCGGAAGGTCGCGGGTTCAAGTCCCGAAGAGGTTATTGGATTTTTTTTAATTGACCTACTCCTTCGAGCCGCACCTTGACCCTGGGGTCGTCACATCCTCTAACAGAAATGGGTACCAGGAATATTTTTGGGGATAAAGGGCGGCCGGCGCGTAGGGCTGACAACCTTGCCGTCATCTATGAATGAATGAATGAATGAATGAATGAATGAATGTATAAGGGGTGGGCCTTCTTGGCCCTTGCACCGCGACCACAGTGATCTATTGTGCCTGCCGCCATCTATGAGCCGATTGTCTAGCAAATGTAGTAACCTCAACATCTCACAACCCTATGGGCCTCCACGGCCTGTTGCAGGGATACTTTTGCTTTTACATAAATCCTTTCAGCTCCAATGGAGTTGAAACGTGTGGATGGACTACGTAGTTCAGAATAAATCCAGTGAGGTTATAATTCTGTTCAAATAATAAATCACTCTACTACTTGTCTCAGAACAGAACATGACGTTATATTCTTCAAATGCACATCTTTAAATGAATCCGCTGCTTCCATAAATATCACAGTAAAACAAGAATGGGACTCATTAATTCATATTATTGGACGAGCATTTAATCCAGGGATATAAACAGTGTGATGAGCAAATATGCGATTTATTATTAAGTTATTTAATGACGCTGTTTCACCTAAACAATTTATAGTGTCCAGCGAGATGTTTGAGTGGTTGAAAGCTAAGGGTGTGCAAAAAAAGCAAAAATATATTATTTGTGTGAAGATACTAAGGAAAACCACGGAAACCGCTAATTCGGCCGATGCTACAACTTGACTTTCAAATGGAAGTCACAGTGTTGCCACTACACCAGGTATGTAGATCTGGCGTCAATATACTCTGAGAGATTACCTGCCCGTATTTGTAGTGTGCAGACCGCCTCTGTGGCCTAGTGGTCAATTCCTGGCTACAGATCCAGAGATCCCGGGTTCGTTTCCCGCCGCTACCAGATTCTCTGAGAAGTAGTGGGTCTGGAACGGAGTGCACTCAGCCTCCTGAGAATAATTGTAGAGCTAGTTCAAGGATATAGCAGCTCCGGTCTAGAAAACCGAAATTAACGACCGTGGGGATTCGTTGTGCTGACCACGGGACATTATTTGTAGTATGTAGACCGCCTTTGTGGTCTAGTGGTCAGAGTTCCTGGCTACAGATCCAGAGGTCTTGGGTCCGATTCCTGGTGCTACCAGATTTTCTGAGAAGTAGTGGGTCTGCAACAGGGTGAACTCAGCCTCCTGAGAATAATTGTAGAGCTAGTTCAAGGATATAGCAGCTCCGGTCTAGAAAATCGAAATTAACGGCAGTGGGGATTCGTTGCGTTGACCACGCGACACCCTCTGTCCGCTAAAGTTGGCACTAACTTCGCCGACAAGCGGCGGTCACTCGGTCGGTACAAGTCGCTTGCGGACTGAAACCACGGAGTTTGTTTGTTTTGTTTGTTTGTATTTGTAATATGCATCCATCTTATGATAGTGCTCAGATAAGTGTACCAAGGTGACACACACACACACACACACACACACACACACACTAGAAAGAGATGATGAACAAAGGGATAAAGAGTTCGCTTGACAGGTGTCGTATACATTCGTCCTGTAGTATAATGTCACCCAAGCAAGAGACAATCTTTCCCGCACTTGCGTAGTCTGCAGATCTCACTCAGAAGCAATATATCATTGGGTTTGACAGAATTGCGTTTTAAAAATCATTCATACGAAAAAAAAACCTTCTTCCCTTATCCTTTTCTCCACATGTTGTTAAATACGTATCTTAGTTTTGCTGAAGTAGGCCTGCCAGTACACGTTGCCTTCTTACCAATTGAAACTGGACTAATGATAGATCTTCTCTCAAATTAGAAGGAATATATGGTATTAAATAGCCGGTAACGGTATTCGAGCGGTCTATGCACTGTCTTCGCTTGCTCGGAAGCCGGGATCATATGTTCGAATCCCACACAATGGATTGATGTTTGGTGGGTGTATGCGTTTATTCTGTGTTTGTGTTGTCCTAATCCTTAATCCTTCTAGCCGCACTATGGCCCCCCTGCCGACTCAGCCTCTAAGAAATTAAGTACCAGGAATCTACCTGGGATGTAAATGGCGGCCGGCGCTTAAGGCTGACAATCTTACTGCCATCTGTGGAACTGTAGCCCTTCATGGCCTCTTAACAGCGACAGCTTCTTTTACCTTCACCTGAATTTTTCGAAATATAATCTCAAAGCCTGCCGAAGTTGACAGAATGTTGTTAAATGAATGAGGCAATGAACAAGAAGCGAATAGAAACGCACTGATTTGCAGAAATGTAGGCCTATATGAATGAGGTACTTAATACACATAAAATCATGGTTTTTAGTTTCTTGGGATGAGGTGAAATTAAGTCACTTGGTACGTCGGCCACTAATTTGCGTATTGTACTATCTCCGGATGATAGATGATGATGAACGTGGAGCAGTAGATGGAATGAGAATTGGCAGGGGAAATTGAAGTACTCGGAGAAAACCTGCCCTAGTGTCACTTTGTCCACTACAAATCCCACATTACCTAACTTGGGCTCGAACCCGGGCCGCTGCTTTGGGAATCTGGCCACGTAAAATCGTGATTGAAATCCTGGAAAACAAAGATAGGAGCGAACTTCCATCTGCTTAACAGCTAAANTGTGGAGCAGTAGATGGAATGAGAATTGGCAGGGGAAATTGAAGTAATCGGAGAAAACCTGCCCTAGTGCCACTTAGTCCACTACAAATCCCACATTACCTAACTTGGGCTCGAACCCGGGCCGCTGCTTTGGGAATCTGGCCACGTAAAATCGTGATTGAAATCCTGGAAAACAAAGATAGGAGCGAACTTCCATCTGCTTAACAGCTAAAGCAGCAGGTACGCGACTCCGAGGGAAAGTATTCCCCTTGTAACTGGCATCCCGTCAAGCATTCCAGTCGTCAAATCTAATTGACATTATAGATAGGATCTAATTCTCGAATGACCAATCGCGGAATGTCAGACGGTAGTTGTAATCGAATATCAGATGATGGGCTCTGAAATACGATACATTCTCAGACAGATTATTAATGAAAAGGCTCCTTCTGTAGAAGCTGTAGTTAGATCTCTGTCCCTGTGTCTCGATTATGAAAAAAGTGTAAAGTATGTAAGATAGTGTTTTGTCTCTCCCTGAGATCTGTTTCTAGGCGGACTCTGATGCAGTTACATGGTACCAAATTTATTTTTATAATCCAAGCGAAATAATACTTTTTAAAAGTAAGGTTGGAACTGCTTTTGTAATTTCTTTTAAAGATGCATTGTGTGAAGATATCCACTGTTTACTTCACAGATAACTCATGAATCTTAATGATTTACATTAGTACCGCAATAGAGCGTACGCCCGAAAAATTAGAAATGGACTGAATAGAAGAACGGTGTAACATTTATGCGCATGCTGAAGAGATTTTCCCTTAGTTACATGATTGGATTATGTTACGTATTCTAATATTACGATGGGGAAACATTTAATCTTTTGTAATGATTTACTTATATACAGGCTTCGAGATTACTCAACGAATTTAAAAGTACGAAAGCTGAGAAGATGTTCACAGTCCTGTGCTCATTCGGATGAGGAAGGGATTCAAACCAAAGCTCTCCCTAACACACGATCGGCGTATAGATCTCTGTGGTCGCGGTCCAAGGGCCAAGAACGCCCACCCCTTATACATTCATTCATTCAAGTTCCATTCATTTCCCATGCTCAGAGTCTGTTTCCATTGAAACCATAGAGCTGACCCATCATCTCCTCTTCCTTCCAAAGGATCACTCCTCAGGAGCTTTCTCCATCAACATTATCGTCTCTCCCCTTCCGAGCTCTATTCCCAATTTATATTACGTAATTCTCCATTTCTTTGCCCGTACAGTATTATGCGACTTGAAGTATCTCATTATGGATTTATATTCTTACTATATTTTAAGAGGATTCAAAGGCCGCGCTATAGCTTAAGCGGTTAGTCGCTGGTTTCCCACTGTGGCCGCCAGGGTTCGATCCCGGGTCTGATCAAGTGGGATTTATGGTGCACAAAGTAGCGCTGGGGCAGGTTTTCTCCCAGTACTTCGGTTTCCCCTGCCAATCTTCATTCTACCAGATTTTCCATCATCATAATCATCCGGGGCAAGCTACAATAGGCCAGTCAGTGGCCGCCGTGCCGAGTGGACTCAGTTGGAATCCACCCCTCACTAAGCGAATTTTATTTTAAGAGGAAACATTTCATTCACACGCGAAACAAGTGGTAAAATGATTCTTTTATATACCCTAATGTTTATATTCCTGGAAAGTAAACTAGACCATAATAGTTCCATATTGAACAATACCATGAATTGCCTTTTTGTGTTATCACAAAAGCATAACCCGTTGTGAAATTTATAAAATAATTATAGAACACGTTGGGAAAGATGCAAATCGAATATTCTGTTAAAGAATTTCATGAGAATTGTTTTATTATCTGTTGAAAGGAAGAGTGTTGGTGTGACCTCTCAAAGGCGAGACTTAAAACATTTTGTGTGCACGTGTACATGCTATGTGTGCATCAGTGCACATGCCTGGAAGTCGCACTGGGAGTGCCTGTTTGCTCAACCTGAAGTATATAGTTATTCCTACTTTTTTTCTTGGGGAATTTAATGATATTCTTCTAATCGGCGATTAAAGAAATGTGACATAGGGAAGTGTATTGCTATTGTGTTATACTCCGTAGCGGCCCATATTAATGTAGGCTCTATAAGCCGAATTCTAGAAAACCGAAATTAACGGCCGTGGGGATTCGTTGCGCTGACCACGCGACACCCTTTATCCGCAAAACTTGACACCGAACTTCGCCTAGAAGCGGCGGCCGCTCGGTCGGTATGGTTCCCTTGAGGACTGAAATCACGGAGTTTTATATAAGCCGGATTAGTTCAATCATTATAATGACTAGCTACGGACTGAATAGTCATGGATCGATGCCCGAAATGAGCAGTCATTTTCTCTCTGCCGCCGTATGCAGGACAACCTCCTATGCAAAGTTTACGGGGATTAATATATTTGAGGATGAAGTTGCAGGATCGTGAAGCTGGACATTCACCTCTTTCATGCTTGGAGAACAACTCCTTCATACGGTTCGTCTCCATGGTGTGGTACTTACATAAGCTAGGGACAACTTTACCTCTGTATGTGAGTTTATGTGTAGATAGTTACTAGTTCAACGTTCAGAAATTCTATGTTAATGATGTATATTTAATATAACATAAAGTCCTTTTGTTTCCCCCTTTCATTCCATCGTGTCTGCATGGTTTAGACAGAGATAGCTCATACTACATACTGCTTAATGCAAGATTCGATTTATTGATTCATTTTTTCCTTGGCACTACAGCCCCAGTGGGCCTAGGCTTGCCTCCATGAACTTCTCCGTTCACTTCGGCTATTCTAGATCTTACACATTCGGTAGGACTCCTTGGGCGGGTGATCAGCTCGTCGCAAGGCCTCTACCTGTACACAAACACAGAAAAACGCACACACACAAATTAAACATCCATGTCATTAGTGGGATTCGAACCCACGATCCCCGTTTCCAAGCGAGCGAAGACAGTACATGCCTTAGACCGCTGGGCTACCGTTACCGGCTGGCGATTTATTTAGTATTTCAAAATTTTCTAACCATGCAGTCACAGAATAAGAATAAAAGCAGTGTGTGCGATATCTTTCGATAACATTTCTTTTTGTAGAATCTGAATTTAAATATAAATCAGAACAATTCAGTGTTTGCTTCTTGCAGTGCACCAACTTCCACGTGTTAGTTAAAGGCGTAAATTTCCGTTATTATTTACGTCGTTTTTAGCCAGTTTTCCATATTTTGAAAAAAATTAATGTAGTCATGTGCGATCTCCATGCTGTCTGTGAATATATCCGTGCTAACTTTTGAATTCCTGAACCAATCTTTTGAAATTTGATACGTGTATCTTGGCACTTGAGCCCACCTCAGCTGCGCACCTCATAAATCCCTTTCATTAGTCTGTGTTTGTATGTAAAGCCCTCATATCTTTCATAGGTAAAGGCTCGGCAAATTGTATCTATCTTTTCATTTCTAGGCAACGGCTCTGAAAACACGTTCCAGCTGCAGCGAATACTTGCAACATTAAAAGAACAGTTGGGCGCGTGTGTCTGTGTATCCCCTTATTGTTGCTAGATAGCAACTCGGTGAAGAAGTTCACGAGGCAAAGAAGAATTGTTGAAGGCGTCGTGTCGTATCAAAGGAGAGTAGGCGTTATTTTCTTCCCAGAATTTCTTGTTTAAATTTAATAGTGATGCACATAAAAGAATAACCTAATGTGTGCTAACTGTATACATTAAACTATGGCATATTAGAGATTTGTGATACAATAAATATGAAATTCCATCAATTTAATAAAAAAAATCCAGTGGAAAAATTATATTTAACTAGGGCTGTTCAGAGGTCCAATATTGCCCGGTTCAAAATTCTGTGATCTATATCACATATATGCTTTACGCTAACTTCTCGTGATTAATTACATAGCTGTGCTGTGAGATATGCAAACGTAACCTGCGTGTTTCAGTCGGGGTTACGAGAAATATCAAAATCACTGAACAGGTTGGTTTAGAAATATTGCTCTGGAGGGACTTGACTCGAATCTCAGCCAGAGCATTGGTTATTCGAATTGATGTTCATCGTAGTTTTACTCAGTCCCTCAAGTCATATTATAGGATTGTATGTCGAGTCGACTACCACCGTTTCCTTCCAGATCCTTCCGAATTTATCATTCATTTGTCATCGTACTATTCGACGGTGCAGAGTCTAGATACTGACAGCGTTAAAAGAATCCGAAACAAATCCAAGAATCGTAAAGTTAACCTTAAATATTACAACAGAATATATTAATTAATTAACTAATTAACTAATTATAGTAGAATTATTAACATTTTCTTTTTTTATAACAACACGGAGGGGAAGGAGGGAAAGACTGGGGTGCAATGTTACATGTTTGCTAAAACAATAAGAAATTGAAAACCATTGGACTTAGATGGTTTTAACCCACAGAGAGAATACTGAGTAAAACTGCAAAAGGTAACTGCGCACTACCGGTTGGATGAATCACATTATACGTTGCGCCGTACAGACTCGGGCAGCCCCATTCATCAGACGGTGTACACGTTTACTGCCCTGTTTTTGTAGCGCCGTTGTTTCCTGCTCCTTGACAGTTTTAACTGCTGCACAAGACTGGCCTCAGCCTGCCATTTCTCTGAAGCAAAGTTCATCTATTGGATTGATGCGTCATGATCCACTTCTTTTGGTATATGGAAGCTATTCTAGCGCGATTTATTAACCCGAGTTGTTCTTGGAGCTGTTTGTTGTATATCACTTCCTGATCTTTCTAAGCCGATTGAACAGAATTACAGTTGTACATGGCGTCCACATGTGGAATTGCAAAAGAAAAATTTAGAAGATCAAGTTTCAGACTGACTTCCGTACTGTCAACAGTTCAAGCTAATAAGAGATAATAAAATCGTCCAGTTCTTCTGTTTCAAAATTTTGAGTGTCTATATGAATTTTCAAGGTTTTGTTATCTTTAGCAATTTCGTTGCGGATATCTTGAAATGGAAATGCCTTAATTTTATATATATATTTCCATGATAACTTACGTATTAAATTTTAGGAAAGTTGTTAAGGCTGAGGTCAAAATGCGAAAGAAATGCCAGAGATTTTACGGACATTAAACATCGGAAATGATGAAGCTAGTAGAGGCAGGCCTCAACACAATAATTTTTTGTTTGTAGCACAGAAATGATTTGTCGAACTGTAACATTTTACACATAGAGATAATTTTTAAACTTGCTATGGAAAAATTAACTGGCTCGACCCAACGCCGCTGTCTAGCAGGTAGAATTACTGCTTCGATTCAAATCTTGGCTCGGAGACCACCTAATCTGACGGAAGTTTTTCATAATTTTGCTCAGGTCCCTCCCAACACATACCGGAAAAGAATCTCAGGCGACAACCAATTTTCTCCCCACATCTCTTGCAGTTAATTTTCACTAATTGTGAGCTAAAGTGAAATAAACGATAAACAAAATGAACTTGTTGGATGGAAGGGGATTTGTCTAATTTCTTTCAGAGACATAACTCTTTTATCACATGAGTAATTGTAGCGGATCCGCTTGTAACTTCGTGGGAAATTGAATGCTGCTAATTTGCAGAACTTGTCACAAACAAACTCCGTGGCTTCAGTCCGTAAGCGAACTATACCGACCGAGCGACCGCCTCTTGTCGGCGAAGTTAGTGCCAACTTAGCGGATAGATGGTGTCGCATGGTCAACGCAATGAATCCCCATGGCCTTTAATTTCGGTTTTCTAGACGGGAGCCGCTATTTTCTTGAAACAGCTCCTAAGTTATCCTCACGAGGCTAAGAGGACCCCGTTCGAGACCCACTACTTCTAAGAAAATCTGGTAGCGCCGGGAACGGAACCCGGGACATCTGGATCTGTAGCCAGGAACTCTGACCACTAGGCCACAGAGGCGATCATGATTTGGCCACTCGACACCATTAAGTTTTGCTGTTTGAGGATGCATGGACATGTCCCGTAGACTGATTGACCAGGTAACTGACTGACTGTCTTTGGGTAGTGAATTTTCTTCGTTTTCGAGCGGTTTCTAGTTAGAATATTGACAAGTCAGTTATCCTGACTGAAATTTTCGTGATTTTCCACTCCCTTACTCAGGCGAATGTTGGAATTTACCTTCAGCTCTGCCATCATTACACCTGGTCTATTTGCTCTATCGTTTTTGTATCGGCACTATAGAACAGTTGACACATTGAAATTAGATAAACCAATAAACAGATTAATAAGTATTATTCGATTTACATATTGAGCCCATCCATGATTTAAGAGTAGGCTATAATAAAACGCTTCGGAATTAAATTCTTTTTATTTAATTTAATTGGTAGGTTTTCCGAAACCCTTTTCAAAATTTTAATTTTGACTTCCTCTCGGGAAGCTTGTTAGTTTTAATTTAAGGACACTGACCAGATGTTCTCTATGAAATATAGAAAGAAATAAGAAAACATTCAACAGGATAGCCGGTTAGCCTGACAAGATTCGAAGTGGTTACCTCCCCGGTAATATGTGTGTTGCTACTGAACTATTCTGCTCCATAGAGCATCTTGTGAAGCTGATAAAACAAAATTAGCAATAATATAAGAATCTAGGAGCCGGAAAAGTTAGTGAAGTGACTAGCTATGAATTGGACTGCTGGGGTTTGAATTTCGGAATTAGCAATGATTTATTTCTTTGTCATTACGCCAATATTACGAAATAAACTTACAATTTAGGATCCGGGCTTTACGAGTAATAACAGTGAGCAGTGAAACCTTAATATTGATTGCTTATTCTTCCAGTATATAGTTTTACTTACTGCCAATATGAGCATCAACTAAGTGTGAATACCAGTGAGTGAATTTGATATTTGTTTATTTTAAGGGGGGAGATTATCATGGCTGTAATTATTCGGATCATCTAAAATAGAGTTCGTCAGAATTTACACGTCACTTCCCTTTCTCATGTTTGCTACATTTTTTCTTGGAACTAATTTGATGAACACAGATACAAGCATTTCCTTCATGATGTGGAAGATGTCAGAAGTCTATAATAGGTACTGTGTACTTTTGCCACCACGTCAAGATCAGCTGTGTCGTGCTGAATTTAAAGGGAGGGGGCTATTTCCATGCAGACAAAGCGGCTGGAACGTGAAGATGACTGCTCACTTGCATCTATTATCCAAGTTAAAAGTTCCTGAAGCAAGCACAGAAATAAGTTTACGTTTATTTTTCTCTAACCGACGAAAATTAGCTAGGGAAACCGACGTACTTGGAAAAACGCGTCCAAGTGCCAATTTATTCAGCTAAAATCCCTCATTATCTGACTGGGAATGATCCCTGGCTGCCGCTTTGGGAAGCCGGTTACAAACTCCCTGCTTCACATTAATTAATAATCTTGTCATTCGATGCTATATAGCCTCGATACCGATAAGTGTCGTTAAATAACCGCTTAAAAGAAATTAAAAGATGAACCGAAGTGAAAAGAGATAAGGTAGAATATCTCGTAATGAGTACACAGAAACCATGTGAAAGATCGTCACGGGACAAACTCGACGGAAAACCTGTGCAAATGGAGTGTGTCCCAGAGCAGCAGCAGTGCCCAGCGGGCAAGGCAGGGCGATGACGTGTGGTCTGTGTGACAGCATTGTCAACAGGAATGCTGTCTAGCTCGTCTGGCAACTGACGCTAGCGATTCCAGAAAACTGCTAGGAAAAATGACAGACGTCCAGTTATAAGTACTTGTTTGTGAAGACAGCCGTTTATTGTACATTCTAAAATCGTCTATTCCAGTTTTTTTATTAAATTGTCTGTTGCTGTCGTGGTGGTACTTTATGTGTCTGAGGTCATGGATATCCCTTTCTAGACAAAACGACGGTACGAACAACGTTAAGGAATTCATCAGAGAAGAACTGGATGACAGAACATTCTAGTGAATGTCCACTCTACAGTTCAGGTTGGGCGAGCACAATAGGCTCTTAAGCATGAACTCCGGGACCCTAAGATTGTCGTGAGATATTTCTTTCAGTTTCTTTGTGTAAGAAAAAACATGTTTCACACAAATAGGTAAAGCTCGGACCGGATGGGTTGCATCCGGTACTCAATCGAGCAACCTTTTTCCGTGGTCAAATGTTTCCGTTCTTTTCCTCAGTCCCTAAGCTTACGAGTAAATCCTTGGATAGTTTCTTGAACTAGGACACGGACACTTCATCTCAAGTCATTTCCATATGCCGTAACCTACCCAATTTCGTGACATTACATATTCGTAGCACTACATTCTAAAGTCGCCACGAAATTAGGTACAATGGTCCACACTTAGTTTTAACGGTTCTCCGCGGACGGTCCAATTGTGGAGCCACCTGTAGAACACATGGGAGTGAGCCCACTTCGTGGCAACATTAGAATGTCGTGCCACAAAATAATTTGACACGAAACTGAAGAGGCTTGTCATACTCCACGTTATGCTAGGTACTTCTATGAGAATTACAGCTCCTCCAGAGGAGCACACTTCTTGATAAGCTAATAGTAGTTCAATTAATCAGGAAATGGAACGAAATGGTGTATTCCATTAATCAGAAGAACATGATGCTGGGTCAGCCTAAATTTACCCCTCAACCCTATCCCATTTTTTCAAAATACCTACAATATTATCCTCCATTCTACACAAGTGGGCTCTTACATTTAAGATTTTCGACTAAAAAAAGTGGGTTTCTCATAGCTGCGACGAGTTTCACATGCCTCCTTCATCTTATCTTTTTATTTTCTCGGTCTAATAATATTTGATGAAATTCCTTATGTCATTATCTCCATTTCCCTATCATTCCCTCCTTTCGCTCCAAGAATTATCCGGAGCACCCCGTTTTCAGACACCTTAAATCTCTGTCCATTTGTCGGGGGAAGGCAGAAAATTCCACACTCATACAAATGAAGACGGAAACTTAGTCTTTACGAAATGCCGTATTTGAGCGGAAGACAAGAGTAGTATAAAGAAAGCAGTCTTCTGGGATTTGGCACCGTGTATATGTGGTGTTAACCGACGTTTCGGAGGAACGTATCGCCTCCACCTTCAGGGTAGAAGAAAAAATATAAGAAATCTGCAAGCGAAGAGACCGTGAGAACCGGTAAAAGCAGATGGAGGCGATACGTTCCTCCGAAACGTCGGTTAACACCACATATACACGGTGCCAAATCCCAGAAGACTGCTTTCTTCATAGTCACCGCCGTGAAAGCCTCAAATCTTACAAAGAGTACTATCCTTTGAAGAAGTTTTATGAACAAGGCTTTTTGAGGAAGTGCTGCTGTGTAAAGAATAGGGGGAGCCGAATGTAAATTACAGATAGGCACCTGTATTACAGTGATGTGCTATTGTTTTCAATTATCACGTCACGTGGTCTGCAGAGCTCGAGGCTTTTCTCCTTTGTAATTAATGGTTAAGTGTGACGGCCGTTGTAAATTGACTTGCCGCTAAATACCAGTCCTGAACGATACAAGGGCCTCTTGTCTGTGGGTGGTCAGTCTACCATTCGCTAACAAGACTTCTTGCTAGGGCCTCACAGTACATCCGTACGTAACGGGTGATGTAGCCTGTTCTGAAGTGGCAATCTCAAGTAATAAATAGGAATTGAAAGTGTATTTCACACAGCGGGGATTTGTTGGGTTTCAGTGTCTTCTGATAAGAATCCGATCTTCTGTTCCGAGATTCGTAACCTACGAAGTTATTTTGAAATGCTGTCTTGTTGCAAGAAATGACATTCTGTCACTCCCTCATGGAGCTGAACCCTTCTTGAAAAGCCGCCAATTCTGCAGCTACTCAAGAACTTCCCAGCATTTTATGGAACCCGAAGGTTCATTACCGTGTTCACAAGAGCCCTCCACTAGTCCCAATCCTGAGCCAGATCAATCCAGTCCATACCATCCCATCTCTCCAAGAACCATTTTAATATTGTCCACCCACCTACGCCTTGGTCTTCCCAGTGGCCTCTTTCCTTCTGGCTTTCCCACCAATATCCATCCTATATGCATTCCTCTTCTCCCCCATTCGTGCTACATGCCCTAACCATCTCATTCTCCTTAACTTGATCATTCTTATTATACTTGGAGAAGAGTACTAGTTATGAAGCTCCTCATTATGCAGTTTTCTCCAACCTCCCGTCACTTCATCTCTCTTCGGTCCAAATATTCTCCTCAACACCGTGTTCTCAAACACCCTCAGTCTATGTCCCTCCCTTAATGTCAGAGACCAAGTTTCACACCCATACAGATCCACAGGCAAAATTATAATTTTGTACAATATATTCTAATTTTTATGTTTTTGGACAGCAGACGAGAAGACAAAAGGTTCTGGACTGAATGGTAGCAAGCATTACCCGAGTTCAGTCTCCTTAATTTCCTCCTGAATCAGGTTTTGATTTGTTATCATCGTTCCCAAATATCTGACATTCTATAGAGGAGAAAAGTGAAACAGTGGTTATTATTTCCCTCATATGACGTCGAGCATACACATTGCACATAATTGCACTGAAAGTGGAATACCTTATGGCATTAAATATACTCACTTTTTCTCTGAAAGTTTCTCTTCAGTAATAAACATCATGGCCCATCAAATATGAGCAGGTTATAACATTTGGACTAGCGTTATATAAGCCTGTTTTGATTCATTTTAATTTTCTGAAAATTTTGAATTTTTAAATTTAACAACTTTTTTCGGAAGAAGGACCGCCTCTGTGGTCTAGTGGTCAGAGTTCCTGCCTACAGATCCAGGTCTCGGGTTCGTTCCCGGCACTACCAGATTTTCTGAGAAGTAGAGGGTCTGGAACGGGGTCCACTCAGCCTCGTGAGGATTTTTTGTTGCTAATGGGGTGGGACTAAGTCCTTGCACTGCGCCCACTTCTGGCCTATTGTACCACACCTCGTGAGGATAATTGAGGAGCTATTTGAATAGAAAAACAGCGGCTCCGTTCTAGAAAACTGAAATTAACGACCGTGGGGATTAATTGCGCTGACCACGCGATACCCTCTGTCCTCTAAAGTTGGCAATAACTTCGCCGACATGCGGCAGTCGGTCGGTATAATTCGCTTGCGGAATAAAGCCACGGAGTTTTTTTGTTTTGTTTTTCAAAAGAAGTATCTGTGTTATGGAATTTGTTTTGCAGTTCTCCATTTTCTTTCTTATTCTGATCACAAATATCTCTCATGACTTCTCATCAGAACAGTTGTTAAGTATGCAAATTTCAGTAGGTGCTAGAGCATTGTGAAACAGTTAACCCGCTTGCCTACCCTCCGAATCTAATATTATTTATTACGTTGTTACAAACTTCTTAGATCAGGAAGGAACAGAATTTAATCTTCAGAAACTTATTAGTTAATTGCCTCTTTCCTTGTTCAGATACCAATCAATGTTACAAACGCTAAATAACTATTTTTCATGAAACTAAGTAAGAAGGAAATAGCAATAGAGACCACCAAAACCCGATACTTTTAATTTATGGTCATTATTTTAAAAATATTTTTTCCCGTTATGTTTGCTGTAAGTTTTACATATAACGACTATACGATCGACAGGAGCTCTATTCCTGTAACAGGCCGTGGAGGCCCATAGACTTGTGAGATATCGAAGCTTCCATATTTTCTAGACAGTCGGCTCACAGGTGGCGGTGAAAACGTCAGCCTTATGCACCGGCCGCCCTTTACCCCTAGGGAAAGTTCATTTCTGTTAGAGACTGAGTCGACCCCAGGGCCATAATGCGGTTGGAAGGGTTAGGTCAATTGAAGGATGCAATGACGTCATCAGGATTTGAACCCGCGGCCTTCCGGCTTGTAACATAGTGCCTGAACCAACTACGCTACCGCGTGCCACCGACTATAGGACATGATAATTGTCACCAATAGAACCAATATGGCTATCGTGCGAATTTGTCGAATAGGAAAAAATCCAATGCCCTTCACTGCAGAACCTTTCTTATGTGATATTTTAGAAAATATGAGCGATGACTGTAATTGCTTAATCATTGTGATTCTACACTTGAAATTTCTCTTATGACAGTTCACAAATTCTTATACGAATATACACGTACAAGCAATATTGGATATTAAAACCTGTACGTTCAGTCCTTTGGAACTGAGTTAAATGGGCTACAACAAAGAAAAGTCCTGTTAGTACGAATTTCTCTAAGATTACGATAGTCGAAGACAATGTTTGAAGATATTTTATAACATAGTTACAGACTTTCTCAACATGAAGTCTTGAAAGTCTTGGGGACTTTCTTTAGCTCTGAAAGGTGCCATGTTGAATAACTATTCCTTTGGTTAAAATTATTTTGTGTCCCTAATCTCTAACCGCCGGTCACGGTAGCCGAGCGGTCTAAGGCATGTACTGTCTTCGCTCGCTCGGAAACCGGGATCGTGCGTTCGTGTTTGGTTTGTGTAATCGTTTATTCTGTTTTTATGTTGTCCTCTGTTTAGGTAAAGGCCTTGTGACGAACTGATCACAAGTCAAAGGAGCCCTACCGTCTAAAAAATGATCATGAAACTGAGAAATCAGCTCTATGCTCCAAAGTGGGAGCAAGAGGAGAGAAAAAAGAAATCTCTAACCCCGGTAGTTCTACCTGAGAACCCAGTAGAGTAAGGCTCCGTTCACCTCATGACGTAAAAGAAGCCAGTTTCCTAATCATGATCGTTTTAAGACCAAAGATGATGAAAAAATAACATTATGGTAAAAAACTTTAAACATAATTGTTCCTTTTTTCATCTTTCCATAGTGTTATGATAATTCTGCATTGAAGCCCTTGTTTTCGAAACTTGTCATTTCCGCATTACTTGTAGTTAGTAAAGTAGTAAAAGGTAAAGTCCCTGTGCTTAACTAATTAAGCATTACGTCATGCAGGCGAAGGGTGGGGTGGATATATAGATCAATATTTTCTCGACCTCGGCAGTAGCTCGAGGTGGGTGGTCATCTCCACACCCCGGCCGCTTTACCCCCGGGGAAAGAGCCCGCGGTTACCCACTGTATAGGATGCTGCATGGGACATAAGAGTCGGTCAGAACGACGTGGAGAAAATAAAATTCTTAACCCTACCAGGACTCGAACTCAGATCCCTCGGTCGTCCAGCCCGTAGCCAGTCGCTATACCGACTGAGCTATCCCGGCTCACAACGAGAACGAAATATTGACAGGTTCCTGCCTGTATTATGAAATATTTGCGTTTATCGATATTACCTTCCCGTGCTTGACATCTGAATCTCGGACTCCAGGCTAAGACATGGATAGCAAAGAGAGCGTCTTTCTTCCGTCCTTACGCGACAATTCACTACCACCATCGCGTTCCCAATAGGCTTTATTTAGCCATATTCCTTCGGGTCGTGCATGACCTATGGTCACTGCTTACTGCTCACCTGCGTGGCGAGGTTCAGGGAAAACTTGGCTTAAGTAGGTTAACATGGCACTTCCTAACGGATGAGTGGGATGTGAGAGCATGGCAAGGATCTTGCAGCAATGCAGTTTATTCTTATACATATACATATAACAACAGATATATAAACACAAACCGAGTAAAAATTCCTTTGAGAATGAAGTGATAAATTGAAGAACAATGCAGCATTTTTTCGCCTGTTACGTACATGCAGCAAGAGGGGAAATAATAAGGGAATTATGAATCTGGCGATGAAAAAGTCCACATCTGAAATATTTCCTGTACGTCACAGCCGAGTGGATAGCACTTCTTCGTATTCCGGGTTCCGAATTCAAACCGACTTCCTGACTGACATAATCCCTCAGTCTGTTCAGGCAAATGCTGGGATACTGCCCCAAATGAGGCCACGACCACTTCCTTTCACATCTTTCCCATTTCATTGTCCACTAATCATTATCTCAGTGGACGCCATGTACATTGAACAATTACATTTTTTTGTTAAATAAAGTAACAATAAATATATGGGCACGCGGTAGCGTAGTTAGTTGGGGGGCTAAGCTACAAGCAGGAAGGTCTCGGGTTCAAGTCCCGATGAGATCATCGGATTTTTTTTCAGTTGACCTAATCCTTCCAGCCGCACTAGGCCCTGGGGTTTACTCAGCCTCTGACAGAAATGAGTACCAGGAATTTTTGTCGATAAACTTCTATATTTTGATTTTTTTTTTCAGAAAAATAAAACAATTTGCTAGCTCAGGAAATTTATTGAGATATGAAATTATAAACCCCGTTTTTTATAAAAATTAATCATAATCACGATAATGCTCGTAATAAGCATTAGCCTTCTTTGGTTATATCGTAGCAGACTTAAGTGCAGTGTCGTTAAGCATGAAACAGCTTTAAGAATGCAGAGTTAAACTATATAATGAAATGTAAAATTTAAGGTTTTCACGGCGGTGACTGTGAAGAATGCCTTCTTCTGGAATGTGGCGCCGTGTAGATCTTGTGTGAAGCGACGTTTCGGAGGAACGTATCGCCTCCATCTTCAGAGTAGAAAAATCCCGGAGCGAGGAACCACCGTGAGCAGGTGGCTGTAGACGACAGACGACAGACTGCGGCCACCTGCCCACGCTGGCTCCTCGCTCGAAGAATTTTCAATCTTTAAGATGAAAGCGATATATGTATTCCTCTGAAACATCAGTTCACATAAAATCTGCACGGCGCCACATCCCAGAAGATGGCATTCTTTATGTAAAGAAAGCATAAAGAACTGTATATGCAGATATAATTTTATTTTATCATAGCTGGGATTGTTTCTCTAAGAGAAACTCTATTATCTGTCTATCTTTGTGTTTATCACTTTCCTTGTTACATGATAATGAAACTGTAGGTAGGTGAGTTGTCGAAATTATTCGATTGGCTCCCTCAGCATCAAATCTAATGACAGGCGATGTACATCTCTGTCGTTACTGTCAGATAGCAGATGGTTGCTGTCACGTATACCCAAAATGAAATGAAATATTAAAAAGACGCCAACACTCGCGGTAAGTACAAGCGAAGTGGAGACTCTAGGTGTAAGGATCTGCAGAAAGAAGGACGAAAGAAGAGACAAACAGATGAACACAAAAGAAGGGAGTAACAACGTGTGACTAATGTTCGTGACACAGTGAGCAATTTGTTCCGTGTCTCCAAGCTGAGGCTTGACACAAGGTAGCAAAAACCTCCACTCCTTTTAGTTATGTATATGTATAGATGTGTATATAAAGTCAGACTAGCAGGGTGCCTCAGTGAGCAGGTGGCCCATGGATATCATGCTGTTAGTCGTTTAATAAGGAAGCTATCGTTCCGAACATATTCAGTGCTAGCGTTTATTTATCTAGGGCAATTAGCCCACTCCTTGAGGACAGTTGCCCGTTTAAAGAATGTAGGAATATCCTTGCGCCCTCCTGCATGTTATGCAGTGTTACACTTTCGGTGCGTCATGTTCTGCTGTCGCCCCTTAACGAGATGATAAAGCTAAAGGCGAAAATTGTGTCTCTAATTAAAAATATTAACTCCGGTTTAACAAGAATTATTCTATCTAAGACAAAAAGGTTAGCTGAAAGTTTAAGTGAGATGTTGCGTAGTTCAGCATCTTCGTCACAGCATTTCAGCTCTCATGTCCGTTTTCCAGAAGATGGCAAACCTAGCCTCAAAAAGTCACTCCGAAACCACAGATGTATTGATACCGCACCTTCAGCTTTCACCCTTTCTTTAATGATGGATTTACTGGGCGCCACCTGAATTGCTTCAGGTCCCTGGATAAAGATGGAATTCGTAAAGGTGGCGATAAACTAGGGACCCGGCAGCATGAGACATTCAGGTTCAATTATGTGGACGGAAGTCTATTCTCGGAAAAACGCTGCAGGAACCCGGATTTAATATTGAACGGTTATTTATTGAAGAACTTGTTTATTAAACGACTGCCTCTGTGGTCTAGTGGTCATAGTTTCTGGCTATAGATCCAGAGATCCGGGTTCGATTCCCGGCGCTACCAGATTTCCTGAGAAGTAGTGGGTCTGAAACGGAGTTCACTCAGACTTGTGAGGATAATTCAGGAGATATTTCAAGGAAATAGCGGCTCCGGTCTAGAAAACCAAAATTAACGGCCGTGGAGATCCGTTGCGCTGACCACGTGACACCCTCTCTCCGCTAAAGTTGGCACTAACTTCGCCTACAAGCGGCGGTCGCTCGGTCGGTATAGTTCGCTTGCGGACAACAGAACACGGAGATCGTTTGTTTCTTAGTATTTATTAAACTAAGTTTACCGTGGTCGGCCAGCTACATAAATCACAGAAGGGGGCACCAAACACACTCGAAACATTCCGAGTTGTGTCTTAAGTGGTTTTAGCAGGACGTTGCCTGGTCACTCCAACGCTACCAAAAATAAATACGAACAATAAATGCCCCAGCCCCTCATATGTATTTCATATTGCGTTTCAGGATGTCGGCTTTGAAGCCTTCTCCAGGAAACTAATGGTTTCCTATTACTGTCAAGCAGTTGACTTGCTGTCGTCAGCGAACCTAAGAAAAATCCCGAGGGACGGGGTATTACATGTGTATAACATTGCATTCCACTGCTACATCTCACCGCATTCGTGATGAACGTAACGCGGATTTAAATTTTGATCAAGAAACACAATAAATAAATATTATTTTATGGTTTTCATCTAATTTCAAGACAGTACGAAAGATCAGTGCCAGTACATTCTCCTGAACACATACAGATGTCAAGAGTACTAATAAATTAATGATGTGGAATTAGAGAAAAATTTACATTTTTCACAGACGCTGTATTATTATTTATAATTTCGAAAGAAAATATATTTAAATTTCTTTTAAAGAGGAAAATAAAGAACATAATAAATTCGGGGAATGCTTGCTACCCAGTAGTAGTTAGGAACGTTTGCCCCCCTTCCCCTTTTCCTACCTAAAAATATAACCCTTAATATGTGCAAAATTTAATTTTACTCGCTGTTTTATTTTGGTTTGGAACTTGGTTTCTCGCCCTAAGAGAAGAATAAGCCCTAAAACTTTGTGACGAGTGTACATTAGTACAACTATTATGTTTCTGGACATTAACCATCGTCATGTCTTCATCAATATGTGCTCTCTCTCCGTAGACAGGGACTAGCTCTGTCGATTGGGTCCAACTGAGTAGGTTTTACCTGAAGACGGAGACAGTATCCAGCCTCCGAAACGTTGTGTTTTGAAAAATAAAAAGGACAGTGCTTTTAGACTAACACAGGACTATGGATAATGTCCAGAAACACAATATTTTTACTGAGGGAAGGATATGGCACCGCGCCATAGCTCAAGCGGCGGCCCGGTTCGATCCCGGGTCTGGTCAAGTAGGATTTGTGGTGGACAAAGTGGCACTGGGGCAGGTTTTCTCCGAGTACTTCGGTTTCCCCTGCCAATCTTCATTCCACCAATTGCTCCACAATCACCCTCACCTATAATCTTGGTGTGGTACAATAGGCCAGAAGTGGCCGCAGTACAAGGGACTTAGTCCCACCCCATTAGCAATAAAAAAAAGGGAAGAGTATGGATTGGAAACTTTTGAGAGCAGACTTCTGAGTATTTAAGAGATAAACTATAAAGGAGGGTTCAGAAATTCCACGAGGAGCGTCTTCATTTGAGCTTTTCACCTGATATTCTAGGGCGATCAAATCAAAGAGTATTAGATAAGTAAGAATTGTAGAACTCACAGGAGAAATGAAAAATAAGTATAGAATTTTACTAGAAAACCTGAAGGGAAGCAATTACTTTGTGTACCTAGGTTGGATAGGAGGATAATATGTATGTATATACACGAAATGAGGTGTGAGGATGTGCACTGATTTCAATGAAGAGGAACAAATTTCAGACCAAGTAACAAATTTGTAGTTAAATCTACAATTCATTTCCAGTTCGCGGTGCGTTCCATATTGAAAACATCCAATTAATTTCGTTTTCTGAAGAACATTTTCTAATTGCTCGATGCGCCTCTCTGAAATTCCTCTGATGACTGAGTGTACACTTTTGTTTTGATGCCTGACTAAAGAGACAGGGACCAGCAATTGGCAGGTAACTGGAACATCGAATGTTCTGGCTGCAGAGAACAGAAGGATATCTATGTTCGCTAAGGCTTCCGGATATTCACATTGTTTATTGCAGTGATCACCTGAAGATTCACATGAAGACGCACGACAACCAGAAGCCATTCCAGTGTACAGTGTGTAACAGGGGCTACAACACAGCAGCAGCCCTTACCTCGCACATGCAGAACCACAAGAAAGACCAGCAACATCAGCAGCAACAGAATGGCCATAACAACAGCAACAGCAGCCGCGCTAGCAGCAACAATACGCCTAGTCCCGGAGCTGCCTGTCCTTCCTTCCGCTGCTTGCAGTGTGGCGAAACATTCCGGAAGCCAGAGGAACTTCAGGTGAGGTCACGCTTTTTACAGGTCCTGCCCTGACCGCAACATTGTTCCCCAACTTCTCTCATTCACGGACAGGTGACCTGTCGGCCTCACGTTGTTCAGAATAAGAATTAAAATAGATGAAAATGTTTGCCTGTAATAGGCCGTCGAGGCCCATTGATTGTGAGACGTCGAGGCTCCCACATTCTATATACAGTCGGCTCACAGATGGCGGCGAGGCTCTAAGTCTTTCGCGCCCGCCGCTTTTTACCCCCAGGAATGTTCATGTAATCATTTATGTTAGAGGCTGAGTCGACGCCAGGGCCATAGTGCTGCTGACATAACTAATAGTCTGCAGTCTGGTGGTTACTATGACATCTGAACATATATCACCGACATAAGAGTTGGCGCCCAAATATGGTATTGAGAACGAAGACTGTCATCCCCTACATTGAACATATGCGATTGAAATATATGCATTGGAACAAATGAAATCATTTTAATTGCCTGATATATCGGCGTTCCAAGTATCTGAGTTTTTTTTTATACAGCTTCTCTCGCCATTTCTGAGGGTTCCAAAAGTTCATGCCCTCTTTCTAAGATTTGAGGCTTTCCCGGCNTTTCAACACAAACTAGTTACCAGTAAAAGGAACAGAAAGGAAATGAGAAACAAATAGAGAAAAGTGATCATTTTCGCAGTTGTAAATAGAACACAAAGTAAAATTTGCGGATCGGTGTACATAAGTCTCGAACCAGTGGACAGGAGACACAGGATGAGAAGAGTATATCCCAGAAGTCTGCAGCTGTCTCCTTTTTTCAGGTAATTGCTTCTCAAGAAGCTTTAGGAGCTAAATCTAATCGCTGGGGTTGTTTTCTTAAAAGTACCCACCACAGACAAATCCTAAATCCACTAGCTTATCGTGCTGTTTAAGAAGCAGGAGTAAGTTCCTCGTTTGCAAGTTACCATCTCCTTTCTTTCTTTTTTTGTATTTCTGCACTAAAACTTAAACGTCGAAGCACCTACCATTGAGGTGTACGGGGTGAATGTTGCAATTTTATAATTAAAATAATAATAATAATAATAATAATAATAATCATAATAAAGATGAACTGCTTAAGTAAGCTTTCAACATACATGGAATCTGGAATTGAGAGTGATAAGGTAAAGGTAAAGTTATCGCTGATCTTAATTAATTAATTAACACGGCATGAGCACGTATGGGGATTGGAGGTATAGCTCCACAATTCTTAACCTCAGCTGAGAGTGAAAGTGATACCATTAATAATTAGTCTTTGAGGCCTAAGGAGATCTTTTCAGAAGTATTTAGAAGGTATCCTTTTTAAACATAGTGCAGAATTGTAGAAAACAGCCACTGTGTGAACGACATACACGTATATCGTGATCACAGCAAATCAAGGCGGACCTCGGTGAATACGCAATGAAACTTAGTTCAACATAAAATTTACATGATCTTGACGATTTAAAATAGTAACTTAACATACACTTCCTAACGCAATGACACCTTTGTATGCTGTCACCGTTTCACACAGTAAGAATTCCATTTCAATAATTAAATCTGAACGAACATTTTACTTGAAATGCAATCTATACAAAGTAAAGGATTTTTCTGATAACTGACAAATATGTCAAAACGGCATTTTTTAATATTATAGAACATAAATTTTAAATAAAATTCAAAGCAGAGAATTATCCAATATGGAACCACTTGTGTGGGGCCGTGCACAAGGCTGACCCCGTAGCCGGAGTGTGGGTTTGTTATGTAGTGAAGAGAAGAGAAAGAACTGGTTTCTTTTACGGAAATAAATCTAAATATGATGACCACGGAATACAATGAGGTAAAGCAGGAAACATTCGTAAAGATGAAAACCGTACCACTAAGAAACAGAGAGGATGTGAATTCTTCGGACCAGCGGAAGAAACCACCAGCCAAAAGAAAAACATGTGTGATCTCCATAAGGCTTTATGTATTACGCGGCAGGAAATAATCTCATGAGTGACGTAAGCAAAACAATAACAGCAACAACAACAACAACAACAACAACAACCAATTCTGGGCAAGTCGACCACAGTGGCCGCTCGGTCTAAGGCATGAAATGTCTTCACCCTCTCGAACTCTGGGATCGTGGGTTCGAATTTTTCTCGTTTATTCTATGTCTGCGTGTAGATAGCTGCCTTGCGACGAGCTGATCCCCCGTCACAGGAGTCCTACCGACTGTCTAAGATTAAGAAACTGAAGTGAGAAAAGCGTTTCACGGATGCCCTATGCTCCATTTGGGAGCAACATGGATGGATAGATAGATAGATAGATAGATAGAATTCTGGGTCGCCGTTCGTCTAATGGTTAGCGTACTCGTTCTAGCCTAATATTCAGTAGGTCTCGGGTTTGATCCCTGTGTTCAGTACTTACCTTAAAATATATAAGGCAAAACAAATCTGTTAGTATAATTATTTCAAATTGCTTGCAGAAGGCAGCAGAGCCAATTCAAGATTTCCACGTGTATCCAGTAGCATATACACAATAGACAATGATTAATGTAATATTGTAAGGCTGAATACTGACTTGTATCACCAGTCTTCGAAAACAAACAGCCGACTTCAGGAGCTGTATCCTTCTTGAGAATCCAATAGTGACTCGGCCACTTACGAAATTTTCAGCAGTTCATTGAAACCGAAAGTTCATTACCTTGTTCACAACAGTCCCTCTGTTGGTCCCTAGCCTGAGAGATATAAATTAAATCCTCACCCTCCCATACTATTTCTTCGAGAGTCATACCAATGTCCTACCATCTATGTGTAGATCTTCCTAGTAGTCTATTTCCTTCAGGCTATCCTGCCAAAAATTCGTATGTACTTCTCTTTTTTCATACATATGTTACATGTCCTGCCCATTTCATCCCCCCTTAAGTTGAGCATTATAGCAATATTTGACAAGAGTCACAAATTATGAAATTCTTCGTTGTGTATTTTTCTCCAACCTCATATTATTGCCCACCTCCTGTGCCCCAGTGATCTGTTTCGCACCTTAGTCTCGCACACCCTCAGTTTATGTTCGTCCTTTAATGTGAGAGACCAAGTTCCACGCTCATACAAAACTACAGACAAAATTATACTATTGTATATATTAATCTCTTACATGTTTAGATAACAAGAGAAATGATAAAAGATTCTGAACTGAGTGTTAGAACCCGCCAGTTCAGTTCCACCCTCGTCCCATCTGACATCTCGGAATCCCCCCAAATCCAACTTACACTTGGCTGTTTCTGTTGCTAATATTATCAGTGAACTAGCCCTATGCATACGCCTTACGTTCCATGTATCAGATCTCCTGCCCATTTTCCGTTGCTTTTGTCGTTCCAAATAAAATTCTTCAAAACACGAGGACGTGCGTTCAGTGGAAAACCCCAGTCAGAATAACCAGGAAATACACTTAAGAGAAACATCATCATAAGTAAATCTACACTTCAAGAAGCGTCATTGTGAGTGCCTAAGACAAACAACCGCGATAATAACAAAATTTATATAGTGAGCATTATTCATAGCTTAAGTGCATATTGTTAAAAAATATCTTATGTGACAGTGTATCCTTATCGTAGTGGTGCGCCTCTGAGGATGATTCTTTTGAATCGAAACATGTAAGGTGAATGAGGACTGAAGTGTTGTAAACTTGTATGTCACACTGGACTGAACATTATCCACTCTGTAATTAATAGTGTGACGGACCAGAATGAGACAAATCAAATGACGACGACGTATGTTACATTTCATAAGAGTTTGGTTTATTTTGCCGAGGTTAGCACAAGTCCAATCCCAAAGCGGGACGGTCACCCCTTGTCGGCTGTCCAGGACTCCCAATTCAGTATATTCGTAGCTGCCCTCCATTTCTGAAAGCCGTTTCCTCCGTCCTCAAAATAACATGCGCCATGCCGTTGTGACGGAGGACCCACTTAAATTACGGTCACTCTTCGCCAGCTGTTCCTTTCCAGAATGTAGCCATGCTCTCGTAATATTTTCATACTTCCCGCTTTCGTGCGGTGTTTCCGTTTGGCAGCCATGTACAGCGCCTTATCAGCTCCATGAGAGAAACCCGCTTTACTCAAGAGCTGAAGAAGTTGCCCATCCAACACGGCTGTGGGGTGAGGTATGGATACAAATCTCTTTAGGGGTTACACAGAAAGCATGAGTTTCATCTACTGCTAAACCAGTAGGCCACCCTCTCCTTTTCTTTTTCAGATGCTTCTCGCTCAGACTCCATTTTATTTGTGACTAAGCAGTCATGGTGTCCTTTCTAGCAGTAGTTACAACCCCTTGCGAAATGGAAGTATATCTTGTGCAGTGGATTAACTATGGCAAACAGTAATGTAATTCTAAAGAACGTGTTCTAATACATACATTCATAAACACTTAAAGGAAATAACTTTAATATAGAAAATTTCGCTGTGTTGCCTCTGTTGTATGATATATTTTTAAAGCTTTCAAGACTTTACCAATTTTATAATTATCGAAAATATTACCAAAGTAACAAAGGTTTCTTGCCAAACATTACTTCGGTAGGTGTACGGTAACATATCTGTGGACTCTTGTTCTTATCTGAGGGTCTGTGGAATGCCAGTATATATGTATTTGGGCTAACTTGCCACTGTATCTGGAGGACAATTATGGATTCAACACCAAAATTCCGAAATATAAGAACTCAATTTATAAGAATATCTAGTTATTGAAAATTTGACTGCCAAGGTATCAGTGCAGTTGATTCATGAGTCGATGTACAGATGCGTGTTTTCATGAACCATTTTCAAACTCCGCAGTCATACAATGAAATTTCACCTACACTGTTAGTATAAGGGCACATCTACATACACCTTCACCGAATTAAAAAATCAAAACTATTACATTAAACTTCATTATATTATCAGTGGTAATCAGCTTATCATATAACCACGATAACTTAAATAATTTTAGTGGAATAAGACTAATTTGACTACATTCTAATTATAATATATTCATTTCTTATTTCTCATTGAAATTTACGGGCACACTAAATCCAGATATTGTGGTTTCCAGGGTCACATGGTAACGCAGCACAATGTAGAGACAGGTGGTTCGCCCCTGGGACCCATCAGTAGAGGGCTGCTAGGGGGTCTCATGCTTGGTGATTCCCCTTTGGCAAGGTCGCCATCTCGAACCTTATCATTCCCAGCTCCAAAACTGGCTTGCATCTACTGCACTAAGGATAGCTTCACCACTATGGAAGCCCTGCAGTTGCACGTCCAGGCTATGCACGGTAAGTATCCCTGAAGCTAGCAGTACATACTCATATTATCCAAATTATTGCCATACATTAAATTGCACTGTGCAATTTTTTTGTAAACCATGAATGTCGGGATTGGTAATTGTGTTTTAAAGTGGGAAGCCATACATTTTTGGGAGAATTTTAAATTATAATTTGTGTTGTTATAAATAATGTCAACATAAAAATAAATATCATAACTTTGCACATGCCATTCACTGTAGCTGAACATAATTTTCTAACAGATGTAAAAAAACTCCGTGATTTTAGTCCGCAAGCGAACTATACCGACCGACCGACAGACCGACTGACCGACCTCCACTTGTCGGCGAAGTTAGTACCAACTTTAGCGGATAGAGAGAGTTTCGCGTGGTCAGCACAACGAATCCCCACGGCCGTTAATTTTGGTTTCCTTAAAATAGCTCCTCAATTATCCTCACGAGGCTGAGTGGACGCCGTTCCAGATCCATTACTTCTCAGAAAATCTGGTAGCGCCGGGAATCGAACCCGGACGTCTGGATCTGTAGCCAGGAACTCTGACCACTAGACCACAGAGGCGGTCTCTAACAGATGTACCTCTTGCAAAATATAGAGATACTGGAAAGAATAACTCTGTTGCATTGGGTGATGGTAAACAACCATAACTAGCATGATAATAAATTAATGGGCTATTTATCATTAGTTAAAACTTGTTTATAGCATGAAGACTTTCGTAAATAAAATATTAATATCTGAGTTCCACAGTTTTTTTAAACTGTCAGGAATAGAGAAATTAAATTTTTCAAATTCATGTCCTTATACATTTACTTGCTTACTTATTCATGGAGCTGAGCCCTTCTGGGGGAGCCGCCAATTCTGCAGCTACTCAAGAATTTCCCAGCATTTTATGGAACCAGAAGGTTCATTATCATGTTCACAAGAGCCCTCTACTGCTCCCTATCCTGAGCCAGATCTATCCAATCCATACCATCCCATTCTATCTCTCTAAGATCCATTCTAATATTGTCCACCCACCTACGTCTTTCCTTCTGGCTTTCCCACCAATATCCTACACGCATTCCTCGTCTCCCCCATTCATGCTACATGGCCTGCCAACCTCATCCTCCTTGACTTGATCATTCTAATTATACTTAGAGAAGAGTACAAGTTATGAAGCTCCTCATTATGCAGTTTTCTCCAACCTCCTGTCACTTCATCTCTCTTTGGGTCCTTATACATTACAGTTTTAAAATCTGACTTGGTTAAAATAATTATATAATTCTAACATCTTATAAATTCATAAGCTGCTGACCAACTTGTCCGCAGATAACACTATCTAAGTACTGTATTTAATCAACACTATGCTCTGCTCATTTTATGTTAATTCAAAATTAATGGATAAAGGTATAACACACCCAATAATGATTATTTCGATCATTGTAAAATGCCAGCTATCTCCCACAAGTAAAACCCCAGTTTATAAGAGAATTCTGGCAACTACTTAATGAGTAGAATATAGATATTGTGAGGGATTCTGTGGAAAAGTGAAGTGTCTCTCAATTTGTAAAGTAAGTCTACCACAGAATGGCAGGTTATTAGTACAACAAACTTAATAGTGCCAACATTAATTTTATGTGAAGATTATGACCCTGTGGAATACTTAAATGCCCAAGTTCAGCTGGTCACAGCTGGCATTTCATTGTATTATCCTGCGTGCAAAGATCTCACATGTAATTGAACCATATGTTTTAAAATGATGATAAATCATTTGCAGGAATTGATCCATGTACCTCCTAAGTAAAGTGAGACAGGTTACCAATGCATCAATTTGGGAACACTTGTATTTTACACTTCTTTACTCTTGGTTATTCTGGATAGGTTCCATACTGAATGGTGAACTACGAGACTTCACCAGTCTGTCACAGCATCAGGCAAGTCCAAGTCCCAGCCTAACACCTCACCGTCTGCTCACATCACCAAATGGAGGCGGGAACAGCGCCAGCAATAACCACACTGTGACTTCAACAACTCTCATGCCTTATTCCTGCGACCTGTGCACAATGAGGTTTGGTACCATCCAGGGTCTCCAGAAGCATGCTCTTGCTGTGCATGGCCTGATGAGTCCAAACAACATGGGGATTGGAAGCAAGGATCATCATAATGAAGCAGCTGGAAGTACCGCTGGTCTGTTTTGTGTACAGTGCTCTCTATCATTTCCATCAGCTGCTCTGTTTGCTGAACACTATGTCCTCTTACATGCATCTAGCAGTGCAACTGGGCGACTCATGATTCCATCTTCTTCAGCCCCCGAACAACTAAAACCTACGGATCTCAGCAAGAAGGCACATCGACATTCACAGCACCATGAAGAGAGATCACCACCAAAGAGACATAAAGCCTCAGTGGAAAATTCAGCAGCACCAACAGTCACCATGCCAGATACCCCAACTTCTGCACCAAGTAGTATGGTAGGGCTTAATGTTTGCAATTATACATATGAAACCTGTATATATTTAAAGCATCTAATTTAATATCTTTGTGTCTGGCACTAGGTCAATTCATCTTTAGCCTTGTGAATGCGGTGTAGGGAACAATGAATTAAAGTTCCACATACTACTGGAGTTCAGCAGTTGATGGAGGTGATTTCTATGTTCTAGCCACTATTCCTCTATAAGTAACCTTGGATATGCTTCTTGTAGGAAGTTGTATAGGGACTTCAGAACTGGCGTGGATATGACGATAATGAGGAAACCCTAAATTCCTGGTATAAAACCCAGACATCACTTTACAGATTGATCTCACCAAAATATTTTGCATTTTGGGTTCTAATGCGTTTTCTAAGCTTGTGGAAACTATTTATATTTATCTAATTTAGAATTATGTTTCTTTGCATTATCATTTTTAAACAGGTGAATCAGTATGAACATCCAGGAACTCTACTCTGCAATCAGTGCAGTGCTGCTCTGCCTGACTTTGAATCATTCCGGACGCATCTGAAATCTCACTTAGAGGAGGCAGGTGGGCTGCGAGGATTGCTAGGAGGTGGAAGTGACATCATGGGGATGTTATCAAGCCAAGATAGCCGAGTAAGCAGTTCCAAGAGCCCAGCTTCTTCAGGGGCTCTTGCATGCCCACACTGTGGTGCTAAGTTCTCTGGAGCAGATGATCATCAAGCTTTCGAACAGCATGTTGCCACACATTTCATGGCCACTGCCACAGAGTATGGCTGTCAGAGTTGCCTCAAACTTTTCCCTAAACCTGATGAGTTGCAGAAACATCTGATGGACATCCATGCTCATCACCTCTATCGCTGCTCTCTATGCAAGGAAATGTTTGACACCAAAGTTGCAATACAGGTATGTTATGTAGTAAAAATATGCAATATGATAATGACAATCTTAACAAAAGTAAGTTTATGATAGATTAGGAGCAGAGTAGCTTAAAAAATGAATTATGTCATATTTCACCCATCCCTTTGTCCGAAGAGAGAGAGAGAGAGAGAGAGCATATGCGTTCGGTCATGCGCTCCCATGCAATCAAGTAAGTTACAATGATTAATCTTTACTGAAAATTCCCAAGAATAAAAACATTGAATATTTTACTTACCAAAAGTCAAAACGATTTCATACTTTCTGTTTGGATTACAGGTTCACTTTGCAGTGAAGCACAGCAATGAATGCAAGCTGTACAGGTGTACTGCGTGTCCTTCATCGAGTGCAGTATTTCGTTCAGAGCTGGACTTTGGTCTGCATGTACGATCTTCTCATGCTCCACTTCCTTTGCTCACTGGGGCAGCCAATAAGACCCCAACACAACAGCCCTTTCGCTGCCTGTTTTGTCACCTCAGCTTTGGCACTGAGCTTGAAATGCAGTTCCATTTGGCAGCACATTCAAAGCAGTTCCACTGTCCACTGTGCCAAGAAGCCTTCCATGTGGAGTTTCTGCTGGACAAGCATGTGCAGACACATCACAGCTCTCAGGTATAGAGCCCAGCAAGATATGGAAATTAGTTGAAGTGGGAAAGATTTATACACATTCCACATGCAAATTGCATAAAGTGAATCTGTCGATCCATTTATTGTATTTCCCAAACCACCTAATGTATTTCATTTAAATTTGGTGTGAATGTTTCATGCTGAAATCCTTTTGGACAAATTCAAATTCTGTGGCAGTCAACTATAACTCCTATGTGGTGTGAAATTCAAATCAAACTTGATACTATTGTAAATGGTGTGGTAAATTGGCTGTTCAAATTGCAATAATATTAGATAATTCTTGGAAGAAATTGCTTTGGTATGAAGAATTCTGATACAGATGTTTAACTGAATATGAAAGAAACCTGTGTTTAATATGGTGGACCTGTAGTAATACCATTCAAGCAACTAATAGATCCTTGCATAAGGTTGATTATGATTGTCTTTGCAATAGTTTATTATAAGCTACTGTAAACCGCCAACTCAGAAGACATTATCAGCATATGTTAACTTAAGTGGTTCATTTGTAGGTGCTGAATGGCAATGGAACAAGTTCAACTGAGAATCTGAGTCAACAACAGAAGTCTCCTAAAAGTAAAACATCTGGAGTGACACCATCAACAACACTCCCCAGTAACAACAACTCATCAGGGTCCAGTAACAGTGCAAGCCGCAACAGCAATAATAATGAGAACAGTAGCAAGAAGATTGACCAATCTAACAATAACTGCTGCTGTGATATCTGTGACCGTTGTGATTTTGGAAGTGAGGCAGAACTCACAGCTCACCGAAAATTGGTACATCATATCAAATCAGCAACAGGGAAGAACGGTGCTGTGAGTCTTCATTGTGCATACTGCAGTGAGAATTGTAAGTCACGCACTGAACTGGAAAACCACATGAAAACACATTCACAGGGTAGCAGTGGTTCAGGGAAACACAAATGTAATATATGTGATGAACTCTGTCCTTCAGCTGCTGTCCTTGCTGAACATAAGCTGACACATTGCAAGGTGATATCTGGGAGCATTTGCACACTGTGTAAGGCTACACTTGTCAGTGAGGACCAGTTTTACACACACCTTCAGCAACATAGTTCAAACAGTAATAACACTAGTGCTCAAGGGAATACAAACAGTGTGCAGCAGCAAGTGGTTTTGCCCACCCCTTGTGTTGTCTGCAGACAAACCCTTATATCTGACATAGAAGTCAGGATGCATGCCAGGTTCCATCTCAAGAACTCTGCCGCGCTTACAGTCACAGAGCCCATGTATCAATGCTGTCTGTGCCTGAAACAATTTGAAATGCAGAATCTCATTGCTGCGGGTGGTAGTAATGGAGTTGTACCAAGCATTCAGGGAACTTCATATGTCTGCAAGGACTGCTACCACTGTCATAGCAAAACATCACCATCACAGCAGCAACAGCAACAGGCTACTCAACAGCAGCAACTTGGACATCCACTGCAGTTGCAAGAACAAATTTTCCATTGTTCTGAGTGCCAAGTGAAGTTTGAGACCAGCACAGCTCTTGAAGCACATCTAGTGTCTGTCCACAGGAAGACCTACCAGTGCATCAAATGCCAGGTAAAGAAAGTTATAAACACTGTATGCAAAACACAAATTTCTTCACATTTTTCTCTATATCTGTCAGTAGTCTATATTGTAAAATGATTTATGGTGTAGGTAATACCTAATTGCTCTTGAAGTTGCCAATTTAATTCTCTTTTCACTGAATTTTAAAATTATTTATGTTGTACATAATACCTAATTAATCTAGAAGTTTGCAGATTTAATTTTTTTTCCAATTGAATAATATTTGCTAAGAATATGATGTTGCATGTAGATAGAATTTATAAAAGATGGTCAGAGAGTGTAATGGTACAAAAATTCGTAAGAAGTTCATACCATAACACACTATATACAAAAGGAAATTTACTGGGGAAATAAAAAGCCGCCTTGCATTGCTAACTTTAATTTCAGTTCTATATGTCTATGATTCAGAACTGACACATTTATTAAATTGGATTTGTCTCACCTGCTATTGTTTATGTTACAAATGTTACTATAATAAATAATATGTGATTGTTTATTATGCAACTCAGTATGAATAGCAGTGTTCTTATTTCATGGCCGAAAAATTAGCCAACTGAAAATAATAGGGATGACATCCACTCCATCTTGGTGATATTTTATGTGTAATATCTCCCGTTTTTATAAAAACAATCCAGTTCATGCAAATATCAACTATTGACATATTTAAATATTTTTCCATGCATATCTTATCAGTTAACTTTAAATATTTCTTGTGTTCTCATATAAATTTATATTAAATAATCAAAGGATTTTGTAATATATTTGCCTTCATATTATATTTTGCATTAAAATTATAGAGCTGTCAGTTTAAAAATTACCTGTGTTGTAAAAGGCATATGCATGCAAACGTACATACAAATGTGCATACACACACACACACGTCATCATTCAAAGTGTGAGGAGGAACATGTTTTATCTGAATCTCATAGTCATTTTTATTATGAATTGAAAATGTTGAGTCTCACAGGTCTATATCTAATCTAAACATTTCTTTATGAATCCAGAAGAGTTGTGAGACAGAGCATGAAATACAATTGCATGTGGCTACACATATGCTGACAGAAGGGAGCAGCCATGAGTGTCACCTCTGTCGCCGGTTATTAACTACTCCACTGAAGCTGCAGACACATCTCATAGAGCATACATTTGCTGGCTGTGGCAGCTTCACCTGCTACCTGTGTAGTGCTGTGTTCACGGCAGCACAAGGCTTACATCAACACATGCTGGAGCATGGCCTGGATGCAAGACCCTATGACTGTTCTCGATGCAGTCAGCGCTTCTTCTTCCGTGCAGAGTTGGACAACCACAGCTACAGCCATGATGAAGAGGAAGCAGTTGCTATGGCAAATCCCTCAGCATTGTTAGATGGAGGAGATATGGCAAGCAAGGTGAGACTTTACTGTAAATGATCAACTGTGAGACAGTTGCCGGCCAGTAAGGAAGTGAGCACAGAAGCAGGGGAGTACACGTTGTCAGGAGCAGCCATTTAATAATGCCTGGTGAAGGCACAGAAGCTTATAATGTTTGTAATTGTGTTTTATAGAGTGTGTATAGCTGTGAAAATATTATAGTTATCTGTAGTTATACCCGCAAGGTTCAATAAATCCAATTACCAATCCAAATACTGTTTCTAATCACTAACATATGAACCGAGAAGCGCTAAAGAGTAATATTAGTGGTGGCATACATACACGAAAATATTCAGTTTTAAATTTAGTGAATTGAAATTAGAAGGCTACCAGGTGAGTAGAGAGGAAGGCAGAATGCACAACAAAGATAGAACTCACACTTGTGGCAGTAATTCTTATCGTTCCAGTTACAGACTGGAAGAAGATTTCTATATTCCATTTGATACACGTTCCACATATCAAAATAATATTAATAATGTTTCTTTTTTTTACAGAGTCCCTACTATCACCATTTGAACACAAATGGAACATACGATTCTTCAAATCCAGATATGCATTACTACAGGACATTAATTCAAGAATCATCAAAACAGCAAAAACACAAAAGCAATAAAAGTCACAGCTCTAAAGGAGCAGCCATGTTGAAATGTTGGGAATGTAACAAAGAATTCAGCAGCATTCTAGGTCTACAGACACATCAGCGACATCACAGACATACATCAAACACAAATAAGAAAGTTCATACTTGTAATGAATGTGGAAAAGGGTTTGGGATGGCAAAACATCTTAATGTTCACATGCGATCACATCACGAAAACCACAATGGTGAAGAGCATACCTCTGAAGAAAAGAACACTGTCTCTGAAGAACACCATCAGTCAGAGGGAAACAAACCAGGATCTACTCATGCCTGTCCAGTATGTCATAAAGATTTCCCTGATGTTGACAGTCTCACCACACACATAACTTTGCAGCACTTTCGCTGTCCACAGTGTGGTGAAGCATTTGTACGTCAGCGTCATGTTGTTGATCATATCAGAAAGGTGCATTCAACTGAAGAAGGGCAGTACATTACTGGAGATCATTTGTCAACAGAAATGAATGATTTGGAGGTGAAAGAAGAGCCAGTTATGATTAAAGAAGAGAATGAAGATGAAAACATTGATGTCTCATCATTGACTCCAACAGATCAGCAGTATGGTGGCTCCCCTGAGCACCACGCTTTTGCAGAATGTGGTGAAAAATCAAACAGACAAAGCATTGAAACATCACACCTAAACATTCACAATCTTCCATCTTCTCCCAATGCTGCACATCCAAGCAACAGTATAAATGATGGCAATGATACTGATGATGATGAAACAAGCTTGTCTCGAACACCACCAGTAAATGGCGATAATGAACATTAACACTTGAGTTTAGAGTCATAGGTGCTGGCTTCTCATATGGCGTATAACTCCATAAGTTCCAATGCATTTGAAGTCAAGAGCTTTCATCGGAAATTCATAAATAAGGAGCTAATGAACATTTGCTTCCAAGTTTGACTTTTCAGATAATATAAATGAGTTCTCTTTTTATTTTATTTATTTTTGTATCAATGAACTCTGAAAACAGCTCATCATGTTGAAGGGAGTAAGAAATGACACATGATAGAGAGTAAAATTTCACGAATATTGTTCAGAGTACAGTACAGTATGTGCAGTACATTGTCATCCTAAAAGAATTAAAAAAAATCTGGTTGGGGGGTAATGAACGGATGACATTTTCTATTAACTAACAGAATGGTTGTTATTGTAAAGGTTTAGTCTTAAAGTAGGGACAAGGAGACATGTTTCCATCCACAATACAGAGGCATACTTTTTTGCATTAACTTCTTAGTTTCTGCAGTCGCCTCTTCCAATAATTTGGCAGGAGTAGTTTTGACAGAGAAGGAACCAGAATGGCCAATAGTATATAAATATATATTTGTTCACATTACTAAGCAAAAGAGCATATTCATAATGCTGATGAATATTTATATTCAAAGACAATTTCTGTATCATTTCCTGAATATTATTACACAACAGTTGTGGGCAAATCACTGTAGATTCTGAGTTTGGTGAAGGAAGCTATATTCTCAGAAAAGTACTAGTAAGTAAATCTTTCCATTGGTTGATGTCATACGCATCTTCTAATTTCAGCAGATCCAGATCCATCTTAATGAATATTTATATATGTTTTGTACTCTTTATCAGTCTTATTATTCCAACAAGATTTGTATCTTAAATAAACAGAGCAAATATTGTCTGTTTAGCTCAGGTAGAGTACAAAATAGCATATAATTAACATTTGAATGACTTTGGAATCTTTGCAGTGTTCCCGTAAGCAATAACTGAGAGTCATTTGCTGCAATATGACTTTATTTTAAGGGTATGAATTTTTTTAACATTGTAATAATTGTCCTCACTTTCCATTAAGCTTATCAGCAAAGCAAACTGAAGCAGCTTTTTGCTTTCCATTATACATGATGGTCACGTCTGTATGTTACGTACCTTATAAGTAGGGACCGGATTTTAATGCAAATGCATATTTCTTTCTTGCAACTAGAAAGTATGCTCGTTTGGATATATGTATGAATTACTTCATTTCTTAAATTTTGGACATGATTTGATGGTGTATATAAATGCATATTTTGCCTGTTTTATGAATAAGCATCATATTTTCGAAGATCTCTATTTATACTGCATATTTTCCTTTTAAAATGTTTTAATATATTTTAATTTTATGTTTTCAATTATGGTCATGTGTATACAATTTTTCTTTTCCCTATTAGAATATGTTGCATATTTGACTCAACATTTCATCATGATTCATGTTTCTGATGCAATACCCAGGACGGGACTTCCTCGATCCCTGTGCTCGTAACTTGCCTCATCCGCGTACCATCAAAGTGGCAGCGAAGAGATTAGTCGGAAGTGTCCACATGTAGCTGCTATCAGTGTAATACTATTCAACCGATATGGGACTTCACTTATTTATTTCCGAAGTCTCCATGAGGTTCGTTACGCTTCTTCATTTGAAGCTGGGGCCATTCACGTTAGTGGTGACTAGTGTGTAGTTAAGTTTGTTTAGCTTTCTGTAGTCGTGCCGAAAGTGAAAGTAAGTCAGGAAACTAAATTACAGCTGTATCAGCGGGAGTTCGAAGGAGAGATGATAAGTATGGATAACGAAATTCTTTATTGCTGAGCGTGTGAGAAAACAGTTGGTTGTGAAAAACGCTTTCAAGTGCTTCAGCATTTGAACACTAATATACACAAAGAGAATATTAAAATTAAATCCACGAAAAGTGCTCCTGTTCAAAAATTGCTTAGTGAATTTTCTAATAATAGTTTATCACAGTTTTCCTTTGATTTATGCGAAGCCTTTTTAGCGGCAGATATTCCGCTGTGGAAACTAACCAATCCCACTGTGAGAAACGTCATAGAGGATACACAGTGCAAAGTGCCGGATGAATCTACTGCGCGCC
>NW_019739942.1:921014-953203 GCF_002891405.2 Cryptotermes secundus
TTATATTTCCAAATATGACACATTTGACTTGCCTTGCCCATATGTTGCACCATGTTGCAGAAACAATTCGTGCAAATTTTCCACTTGTTGACAAGTTGGTGTCTTCTGTGAAGAAGGTGTTTGTTAAAGTGTCATACAGAAAAGAAGCCTTTAAAGCAATAGCACCGAGCGTTCCACTTCCGCCAGAACCAATTTTAACGCGCTGGGGCACGTGGCTGTGTGCAGCGAGTTATACCGAACATTTAGAAACAGTTAGGAATGTCGTGAATACATTTGATCCCAAAAGTGCAGCATCAATTCATATTGCCCAAGATGTACTAAAAAGTGCAGAACTAGAAACTAATCTTTCTTATATATCTGCTCACTTCTCTCAACTTCCATCCACCTTTTCCTCACTGGAGGCAAGCAGTAGCAATACTACTTTGTATCAGTCGTTAAGTGTGTTCAAAACCACTGTTTCCAAATTGAATTCAGTTCCTGGAAGAGTAGGTGAAGTAGTAAAGGAAAAAGTACACAGCATTCTTTAAAAAAATCCAGGTTATGAACAAATGTTGTGAAATTGAAGAAATTTTATCCGGTAAACGTACTGAACTGCCAAGTAAAATATCACTAACAGTGGACAAATAGCGGCTTTTGTACATGTGCCCCTAAGTTCCTGTGAGGTTGAAAGAAGTTTTTGCCGCTGTAAGGACATCTTACGAGACAAAAGGAGGCGACTAACTATGGAAAACCTAGAACATTTAGTAACTGTGAACTTCAACAGAAGGGAAGTTGAAAGTTCGGAGAGCTAAATGTGAGTACCAATGGTTTTTTAAATTTGTAATGAAATATGTTGGCTTTGTTGCATGATTTGTATTTAAGTATAGCTCTTTATTGCAAATGAACCATTCAGTGATTACATAAAATGAACTTAAATACTGATTTGTTGGTCTTAAAATAATGTAAAATCAATTTTAATATTTGGTATAAATTTTTATGTGCATATTTTAGTGCATATTTCGGAAGTTTTTCATGCATAAATGCATACATATTTAAGGGATTATAAGGGCATAAAAATCCGGTCCCTACTTATAAGGTATGCAGTAATATATCAGAGATGCACAAGGGGCACAATGAGCAAGGACGCTGAGAAGAAGGGAGTGTTTCACTGTAAATACATCAGTAAACACATCATCAAGCTTGAGAATTTCATATCCATATCTGTTGGTAGGTCTGCAGGCTTCAATTGGAAATTTGGTTTAAACATTATGAGATCTAAGGTTTTCTCAGTGGTGGTTATGAAGAGTTTTGGCCTCTGAGATATAACGCCATGTAGTCCGTTGAAAGTTAACCAACGTTTTCAGGAAAACATGTTGCCTCCAGCTTCAGGATGAAGCAAGAAACCAGCTTGAGAGCAGGCGGCAAGCAGAGCTCGCTGTCAAAGGACTACAAGACATTGCACCCCAGGAGATAGAATTCTCAGAACTCTTCTTGAATTAAATATTGTCTGTAGCTCATTCCACTGTGCTCCAGCCAAAGTGTAGTGCTATTAGAAACAATAGTATCCTGTAAAAGTATAGCTCTTTTGTTTCTAAATAATTATTGAGCCTACTTTAAATGCATCTCCTTCCAGTCCAGTGATTTGCCTTCCACCAAGTTACCATTACAGGAAACTTGAACTTGTTGGTAATATTGTTCTCTTGCTGCAATTACTCATAATGTATCCATATTTTAAAATCAATTGAAATCTGTCCCACTAAAATCATTTACTGACTTGTTGTGTCTTTGAGGTGACTGTATGTAACCTTTCACTATAAATCCAGATAATGCATGCACAGGTCCATTGTTCTGACTGTTCAAAGTAAGTGTTAAAATGGATGACATGTATTACAACATTGTGAGTTGGCCCTCCTGTATCTACCTTCTAGGTATCTCGCTCAATTTGGGGTGTATGGTTACTTTCAGTCTACTTGTTTTTATGTAGATAATTGATCATTTATTGAATTGAGGAATTTGTTTGGCTCCTGTTTTCATGTGATCAGAAAAGGAGTGTTATATGTGATGCTGAAACTAAAATTGTTAGTAATCTTGGAAATGGAAATGTTAGAAATTTATATCCAATGGCTTCACAGTTCAGTATTTGTTTCCAAGATCATTTTGTTGTTTTATTTTTAGTTGTGTTATGGGAAATTTCGTTTAGGTGCATATAATTGCATTGAAAATCAGTATTTAGTAAATATGTAAATAATGGCATTACTTAGGAGCACTGATTTCTTAAGAAATGTTTATTAAATTTAAAAAGATATATATGTATATGTACATATTACTATATAAAGTATGTGCGGTGACAAGATTTTTCATGTAGGGACCAAAAAATGGTTAAAAAGCTGGTGTCTTTGTTATAATTCCTTCTATTTGTAATATTTTGAAGGAAAACGGAGAAAATGCGAAGAAAAGTTAAAAAGAGTTTTCGAATTCAGATCTATGCACATTCCTGTCTTCAGCGACAATTTAAATTATTTTGTTCATCTTGTCATTATTATTGTTATCTTAACAATGTTTCTGTTTAGAGTTGGCAGTTTTTTGGAAAGTACATAATTGTACAACTAGTTAACATTTTGTGGGAAAATAATTTTGAAAAAGATGATACATTTTTATATGTTGGTTATTCCCATATCCTTGAGGTTGTTGTGTAGTTTTTGGATGGAACTTCCCACCTAATATATATCACACTCCCTCACACAACACAATATCTCCAGTCCTGATGCAATATTATTAAATGTAGTAGATATTTATATTCACAACAACGAGAACTAAATGGGACAGTTGTATTGTTTTAATGGAGGTGAGGAGGTTCCTTAACTTTTATTTAATTGAAAAACCAAAGTATAACAATAATAAAGTTTTAAGTAAAATGGAAAATGTTAACTTCCACATTTTTTTTATCTCTTCAAACTGTACTGCTGTAACATACAAATCCTGAGTCTTATTTAAACCCTACCTCCGGTCTGTGTTCCTGTTTCTTTCCTTTGTTGTAAAGTACTCAATATTTCCATGAAAAATTTGTTACAGTAAGTTAAACGGTGTTTTACTTTACCAAGATAATGGCTGATGTCCAAGAAATGAAAGATTTTAGGAAGGAGAAGATCTGGAATATTCTACAAGGAACTTTCAAAGCTGAGCAATTGAGGCACAGAACCTAAAATTTCTATATATTTGGTGCAAAGACATACTCCAGGTATCATCCCTCCCCCAGGTATTTAAAAATTAGAATTTGAGAAAACAAGAAAACATAATAGATATTAATACAAAAATATAAAATATGAAGAATTAAAAATATTTTTACACTAAACAGAAACCTTATCTCTAGATTTATCCACAAAAGTGTTATTAAATAGTTCAGACATAAATATATAAGCAAATTTTCAGGTTACTTACCCTTGGAAAAATTCCAGGCAGTGCCTATGATCAGAGCATAACTAGAAATACAATGATGTTTGCAGAGCATTTCCGAAGAACGAAGTACACTACACACACTAAATTTCATATATAGTTTTATTATTAAATATGCTTGTTAATTTTATAGTGCATTTAGATGTAGTCAAAATTACACTACACTTGAAATATTCTATTACCACATCAATAATCTGAGTCCTACACAAACAAACTTCACACTCATAGTTCACTGTTCACATATACAAATGCAAACTTTGTGTTATTTCCACATATATAAAATTACATACATTTTCAGTCAGATTCATGTTTAGAGTCAGTCATATCTTAGCAATATAGATTTATCTACAGATCAGAAAATGTGAGTCAAATGGAATTCTCTGTGTTGCTTTACACTGTTACTGGTTGTGGATAAACCTTTATTTTTGAGGTGGAGATTGTTGTATAATTTTGTACCAGCATAGTAGATTTCCTTTTTAATAGACTGCAAGATTACAAACTGGTCTCTCAAGAGAAGTGTTTTGTATTGAGTGCATGAACACCTGCAACTGCAACATTCATTATTTGTCAGTTACAAATATTATCAGATCTCTCATGTGCTCACTGACTAAAGGCAGTATGTGGAACTTCTTAAATAATACTCTGTATGATTCTTTCATGAGCATCTGCCATTAATCTAATGATTGTCTTCTATAGAAGAAATATTTTTATAATATCAGAAGTTACCCAAAATATTATACTACAAGGCATGACTGAATTTAAATATGAACTATATATATCATAATGTTAATAACACATAATTATGTAGTTGAAGATTGCTAGTATTTATTTTAATCAGAACAATTGGTATATAAGTTTTCATAGGAATGTCCACATTGTATAATATCTAACCCTTGGAATGAGCGAAATGTTGGAAGAATATTGGGTATTGAGACCCAGTTTATACATGTATGTAGATTATCGGCTTGCTTCAGCTGGATGGTAGTTCAGAAGGTGGGGAAGGGGGATATAAGCAGGGTGCCCAATAAGCTATTTGTTATTAGGGGTTATACTAAGGTTGCATGGACCATAAGTAGCTAATACCCTGAATGGTTTTGGCAATTTGTCCGCCTTCTCCCTGTTCACTGGAAGTCTGCACCAGGCGGTCAGTTGCTCCAAGCTGTTGAAGCTGCTCCATAAGCTGACACAGAGAACAATTAGTCCTCTTTCAATAGTTCAAGTAAATATATAACCATATTCATAAAATCCTCGGGGTATAGGGCCTACATTTTGAGGTTCTTCAAGCCAGCCGGCATAAATCAACTTTAGGAAACCACAACTAACTATTTGAGGGATCACGAGGAGGAATCTTGATGCTGTCAAAAGAGATTTTGGATGTCCACGAAATGTTTAAATTATTCATCATAAGTCTTTATTTGTTTTCTGATAATTGCGAAGCAAAGTAACTGAACCGAATATCTGTCGAGTGCCGAGGATTTCTGTATATCTGGATTGTATTCATACGTCACATTAATGGAAGAGTTCGGATGAAAATGGACGTCATATTTTCTAAAAAAATTGCTCAATATTCGTTAGGTATCTTTATAAAACATATTTTGCAGCAACAATACTTTGGAAATTCTATTGATGTTAGCACATGAGCAACACGGCTATTCCAAAATTAATTATTTCAGTTCGCGCTTTTTCGGTACATTCATACTGTGATCGCTCTAAATCACATGTTTCTCCTAGTTTCCAATCACCCAAGAAATATACTCCATATAATATGCCACTGGATCAGATCCAAAATTAAGAGTTAGTACGTGTAACATCTGCGTGACATTTGACTGATCGGGAATTTAATGCTTGTTTTAAAGTCTCAACGCCAAAATTGAACCAAAAGTTTCCTATTTTTTTGTTCCTTCGGTTTGAAAAATTAAATAAAAATAGCTCTTTTCCGGCAAAGTTCCAAACTTTATTTTTACTATATCTTCCACATTTTAAAAGTTGGAATTCCTCATCAATATGTTAGGTAATTAAAAATCGATGACTAGTAAAAAAATATAAAAATGATACTTAATTGGATTGGACACAAAAATAACTACATGATCCTGTGAGCCTAAGCAGTTTTGTCCTGCTTTGCAACTAGAGTATACCCCTTCTCTTGATGAGATAAAAGAGCTGGTTTCTATATTTAATATGCGTGGAATTTTATTTAACATGTAGCAGTAGCTTGTTTAATCATGTACGTATAATTGTCGCATCCAATTTAATATAATCGAGTAAAATTATCTGTAGAGAGGCAGAACAAACGTAAGACGTGGCTCCCCAAATTCCCGAGGCTGGATGGTTGGTTTATACATTGAAGACTTCTGGGCTATGAGCGAAATCACTGGCCTGTTATTCGATATTAATATAATTAAACAAGACAAGAAGATAAGTAATTGGTAGGCCGAGAACGTTACAGTCCAAGTTAATGTAAACTGTACTGGCAAGCGATGCACAAATAACAACGCATATTTCAGTTAATATTTATACTGGCTACAGTAGTAGTTCTTCGACTTGACGGTCTGTTGGGTGAGGCGTAAGTTCTTGAAATTAAGAATTTCCTCAACGATTAACTTCCTCCGCCCCTGGTGGGACCTCGGTCCTTCTATCTTGACAAAATCGCCGGGTGGGGTGCAAGATGCACAGAGCTCAGGCTCAGGTATGCAAGGGTGTTCTTTCTTTCCTTTCATGCATAACAATGGGCGAGGGAACGCTTTTCATATATGATATTCGCCGATGATCGCGATTTTGTTGCAAACCTGTGAACCAAGATAGATTTGAAATCAAAGAAATATTGTTATCGTAGAGGATTTATAGAAGGTCATGAAGCAAACGTTGAGCATCTTCGTTTAGGTAATCTTATTTCCTACAAAAATTTAATTTTCCAGAACAAGGTAATTTTATAGACGATTTTGCTTATTTTTATTATCACTTGCTTCCATATTTGAATGAGATCCAATTGGTGTTATGTTCATGAAGCCTGAATGTAAAAATATCTACATCTCACCACTTCTTTATAATTGTCGCCAATTGTATTTTACATCGTAAAAGAGAACTTTTAACAGTAAGAATCCACACGTATAAGTGTTATTTATTAATTCATTTGTGGCTTATTTAACGACGGACCGTCTCTCTGGTCTAGTGGTCAGATTTCCTGGCTACAGATCCAGAGGTACGGGTTCGATTGCCTGGACTACCAGATTTTCTGAGAAGTAGTGGGACTTGAATGGGGTCCACTCAACCTCGTGAGGATAACTGAGGAGCTATTTCAAGGGAATATCGGCTCCGATATAGAATGCCGAAATTAACGGCCGTGCGGATTCGTTGCGCACTAAATTCGCCGAAAAGCGGTGGCGTTTGCAAATTAAAACCACGGAGTTTATTTTGTTTATTTAACAACGCTGCCAGTAGCCCAAACAGTATAGCGTCCAGTGTTGAATTAGAAAGGATATGGATGGAGGCGGTCACGAATCATGAAGAGGAATTGCAGGATTTCTGTTTAGTTTAGTTTACTTTACTATGTATCAAAAACAGCATATGTCATATAATGTCAAAAGGCATGACGGATGCGAGTGACGAATTAGGAAGACGGTGAGATCAAGTGGTCGCGATTCGCTTTATTGCAATCTACTAAACCAGGGTTCAACCGAAGGATTTAGGAAACTTCAAAGACATTTATGATAAATTGCCTCCAGAAATCGAACACGAAATTCCTGAATATGAAGAAAGTATGATAACCACTACACCGATATTTTCGTAGCTAATATATGAGAATTTTCACATTCATAAATTCTGATTTTATGTCACATTTGATCCACTATATCCGATGTCCTTCTGTTAAACATCCCGTATTGAGGATTCTAGAATGATGAGTACACTGTTGTTCATTTCATATAGCTAAGTTATTTCTCAATTTTTTCTTAAAAAGAAAGGAGGCCAATAATCACATTTCTGGCTAATTTGAAGCTTTCCGTAGAAAGTATTCCCATAAAATTAAATGATTAATTTTTAGGTTATGAGATGTACAGTGTCTTCCAACCCCCAGACAAAAGACGATGAAGTTATACTCGTAATTTTAAATTAGCTTTTGCCTTCAGATTACTTGAGTCGGGAATGCGACGTCTTTAATTCTGGTAGAAGTTTAAACACGTCACAGAGGAACATACTCTCTTCTGTATCGGAAGTGTAAGCCAAGCAAGAAGTAGGCGGCAAACCTGCTTCTGGAAGACTTAGAAATGGCTATCACAATAAAAATAGCTCCTATCTGCTTTACTCCTTCCCAGAAGCATATGATGGAATCGTTGTGTGAAAGGAGAAATATACGTACTTGGTTCCCTCCTGAAGATGGGGACAGCAGTTCCCTCCAAAACCTCTGCAACCACAAATTAGATTGTATTGTCATAACCCAGCCGTAAACACTTAAAATCTCTTGTGATATGTTCGTATTTTACACTTAATTTTGAGAAGCCTCTTTACTACCAAGGCATAGGCAGTAGTTGTTTCCTTTCAGCTGACCTAACTTGAAGATTCCACTTTAGGAACCTTTTTATCACCCCTGTTCTAAGGCAACTCAAGTCCCTTACAATGAGTATAAATTTATGAATCCTTTATTCGTAATGTGGGGATTAAGTCTCCTCTAAAGCTTAAGTAGGGACAGCATGAGCCTTGCGGACCGTTCCTAGGCTAATCTTGACATATCTTACGAGCGAGCAATTTACCACCGCGAAATGATAGATAATACAAGAGGATAAGGTGCGATTACTTCGGTATTCAATAAGCAACTCCATCCTAAATCTAAAATATCAACATACTAAGCCTGTGGATTACAAGTTACTCCTGGAACCGAGAACCGCATAAATTCGTTTATGTAATGGAAGAGTTAAGTAGCGCCTGCAGAAGTTGAAACAAAAGAGAACGCAGGCTATGTTCGCCATCGAGTAAAGGTTAACTTCTAGAACACAGAGCAGGATTGAGTTAGGAAAACCGGTTGTTTTCCTTGATCCATGTGCCCTACGTCTGTTGCAAGGCGTGTGGATGTTGATAACACACGGGTTATGGCGAACATAAAAAAGTTACGGCAGATTTTAAGCTAGTCCTGCATAAGAGAGGTGTTAAGAGGAAGCTTCCGGAAGTAACAGTTGTAACCGTGGGCCTAATGACTAGAATAATGCTACTGGCTCCAAAGACACGGATTCCATTCCTGGTTCTATACGAAAAGTTCTGATGATAGGATTTTCTCATAATTCTCCGGCGGCTCTTACTCCCCACTCAGCCATTTATTTCGCTTTATATCGTCAGCAGAAAAGAACATGTGCATTTAGTGTTTTATAGAATTTCGCTAAAGAGTACACTTTCGATTATCATCAGTGGGCCTTCCAACTGTCATCATCTTCCATTCTTCGATAACATGTGACTAAACGTATCTTAACAATCTCTGGCATGTTGTTCTCCCTCTTTCTCATACAGGCATGTTTTTTTGAGGAAGAGGAAGAGTAATAATGCGACTGATCACGCTAGTACACTAATTTTAATTTTGGTTAAATGAACTCACGGAAATCATCATATTATAATTTTCAGATCCGTATCTTACGCGGTAACTACCTTCTAAAGGAAGTTATTGAAGGAAATATAGAGGGGCGGATAGAAGTGAACAGAAGACGAGGAAGAAGACGTAAGAAGATGCTGGATGACCTTGGGGACAGAAGAGGACATTTTCATTTGAAGGAGAAAGCTCTAGATCGCATCAAGTGGAGGAACTGTTTTGGAAGAGACCGTGGACCTGTCGTCTTGACAGATTACTGATGAATGAATGAAGTCATTTATAGACTAACAGCACTCGCAATTTCCCTGTGCTAAACAATAGCTTATTGTTGTTAATACTGAGAAAGTTGACTCTAGCAGTAATAAACCCTCCTTGTATTTAGGAGGAGCCTGGTTAGAATCTTGGCTGGGACATCTAGTATCCTGACTGATGTGTTTTCGTGGTTTTCCACATTCCCTGCATTCAAATGCCTGGATTGCGCCCCAAAGGACTAAACCGATTCCTCCCACGTTCTGTCCAATTTATTATTCATTAATCGTCCAAACTTTTGACGCTATACAGCCTAAGCTACTTACGGCGTCATTTAATTAGGCACATATATAAAGAAGTTGTGGCTAATGTTCAGTCAGAACTTCCGGTTTCCTGTTGATTGGGGTTCGAGATTACGTTATTCCGTGTGCATTTTCTATGACAGTTTTCTTTTATCCTTTTCGCTTTTATATCTGTTGGTTCCAATCTTCTTTCTGTTATTCACGCGTTACGGCTAATGCAGTTTCTAAAGAATTTTCTTTATTAAATACCAAAAAGGAACTTCATACTCTTACAGTCAACCACAGTCTGATAAGTAATCTAAGCACCTAAAAAAATTTGAATGCTTAATTGGTAAACCGGTAGTAACTGCAAATTCTGATAACCTCTGCAGTTGATATCGCTCCATAAAGAACCCGAATAAATCTACCAAAATATAGCTCTACCTACAAACATGCGCACAAGAGAACTGAGATGGAGTAATATGGCATGCCCATTAGTCCATAAATTTTCTCAGTCTCTCCAAGAAAATGACAGAGTAATATTTTAATATAGATCACGCATAGTTCGTAATGTTATGTCAATTTCTTCTGCGATACAAAAAATTACAACTGCTTCTGGTCACAGTCTTCCTTCTACTTGAGTCCTTCAATTACCTGATTTTCTTTTTTCATAAGCTCATAGCGTTTGAGATGATAGGCTGTAGTAGTCTACCCTTAAATTATTACTCGGCGCTAAATAAGCTATTATAACTCACTTTTCTTAAAAACCTAAGTGTGAATTTTATAATAATATTAAAATTGAATACCTACATTGCAGGCTAAAAATGAACCTAGAACAGCTGCATTAAATTAAAAACCGGCATGACTGATTAATAGGCTGTCTTGGAGGTTTTGGAAATATTTTTCCCTTGCTTGATACATTAGCCTAGTTGTGGCACGTCATGTTCTTTGCTGATCGCTGTGCCTCGTGATTGTACTGAATATCATGAACCGTCAATAATTTTATGCGTTGCCCACAACGCTTTTCGACTTTTAACTAACTTCTGATGAGCAATAACTAACTTGGGTTTCTTTAAAGTCATTTTTATCCTACAAAAAATCATTTGCATGTTAAAATCACATTGGAGTCATATATTGCTGGAAAACTTCTTGTCGAATTGTAGCTGTAATTTTAGATTTACTATTACAAAAAGTGCACATTCTTTGTTGTTGTTGTTGTTGTTGTTGTTGTTGTTGATGATGATGATGATGATGGTGGTGGTGGTGGTGGTGGAGTTACGCAAGACCATTTAGATAAATATGGGAAATTCTTGCACCTCTGCTTGGAATTATAGGCAGTTCATTCATGTATGTGTTAATCTGCTTCAAAATAAGTCTGTTCACAGAAAAATTAGACAAAATTTACAAGGCCTAGATCTTAAGGAGATATATACTTAATACTCTGTTGTTCATCGAAGATTATATGATCCTAGGTGAAAATAATATCATCTTTAATTTCATCTAATATACATCAATATATCTTTCGGTTCGCTATTTAAAAACGCCTTCAGAACCGAGCCTAAATATAGTCAGATATAGGATTATTAATGACTGTGGAGCAGTTGGTGGAATGAAAATTAGTATGAGAAATCGAATTGCTCGAAGAAAGCCCGCACTGGTGCTACTTTGTTCACCAAAAATCCCACACGGCCTGTCCGGGGACGGAACTCAGGCCTTCGAGTCAGGAAGGAGGCAGCTAACCGCCTGATCTGTGGCATAGCCCTAAACTGCGCATAAAATTAATTGGAAGTACACGTGTGTCAGACTATAAAGTGAGACAGAACTTCGTAAAAAAGAACAATGAAATAATAGTAAATATTGTGTTAGAAGCCCTAATGAAGCAAACGTAATTCGGTAACAATAACAAGAATATTAACATACTGATAGTTAAAATTTGTCTGGTGATAAAGCAGCCGGGTCGTGAAACTGACTAATTTAATGAAAAGGTGAAGAATGCGTGGAGCTATACCTCCACTTCCTCACGTATTAATGGTGCTGTGCTTAATTAGGCTCAAGGACAATTTTATCTACAACATTTACCATAACCCAACAAAGTATGAAAAAGCCAAACTTCGAATTAGAGTAAGAAAATAAGGAATTTCTTCGTAGATTCAAATTTCGATAATAATTTATTGTTGTTTGTTTCTTCAATACATTTTTTTTCTTTGTTACTGCCAGGGAAATAAATGGCTGTCACAAGGCGGAATTGGTTTTTGGGTCGAGAGGAGAGTAAAGGTCTTGTGTTTGAGCTAGAGATAAAGTAGTTGTCTCTAGGGAGGATCCTCGAGAAAAGCATATTGTACATACAGGCGCATATGGACACGTATACACCCACACGGAATCTCTTGTCCTTGATTCATACTGGATTTATATCTCCACCATTATTGGCAAACTCCCTGGCCTCTGCAGCATCCCGTGACAGTTAAGTGTTGGAATCTGCTTGAAATACTATCTGAATGCTGCAATCTTCAGCCACCAGAGTTGCAAGATTCAGTCTATTGACTTCAGTTTTATATCGTCCTCAGTTCTGTCCCCAGACAAAGTAGGTTGTAGTATATCACATTATCGTGAATAGAAAATGTAATAAAGTGGTTGTATATTTAATAAATGAATATAATTTGTGTTACCTGCTTGTTTTTCTGGAAATGAAAAGATAAGAGACACGTCGTTTAAATTAAAGGGGATTATGTCATTGAATATTTATTAATTGATAATCAATAATTAAAATGTAAATAAATAATTACAATTTCTGTATTTCAGGGCTGAATCTGAGTAAATGTGTTTAGTCTGTTCGTAGTTGGAAGGAATGTTTGTAAGATCATTAGTACACGAAACATCAGGAATGACGTCAGAGACGCTACTGTGTGACATCACTGCATGTTCATGATAGCCAATCTAGATAGTAACAGAGTAACATAGCAAGAAAATCACTGGAAGGAACTTATGGATCGGGATAGGTTAGTAATAAGTACATACTATTAAAAATCATAAATTATGGCTGAAATGTTTACTGAGCATCAAATATATGACCTTTCAGAGGATGTTTCTCCTCGGATGTTGCCAGCACTGATAGTCAATCTTACGGCTGCCGGTTGCCTCGTGTATTGAACATGTGCTTAGAAAGTGAATTTGTTTGTAAATTGTGTGATATTTTGGTCATAAATTGAAGCAAGTGTGTACCAGATGGGTAAATCTAAGCGTAATAAAGCGAAAACAAGAGCCAAAAATCCAACCGGTCTTCCCAGCATTCGTGATATTGAAAGGGAACAAAGTGAATTGGGTGGTGGAGTTAGTGACCAGAAGTCCAAACAAGAATATGCAATTCAGACTCTACTTGAACTGGTACGTATTTAAGGCAGAACTATACGGGTAGGCTGTTTTAACTATATGGACAATCTCATAACAATTTATATAGTGTTTGGTGGTGTAATGTAGGGCCATGGCAGCAGAAGATATATGTGGATAACTAAATGAAGTTTGATATTCTTGAGGTACACGTTTAAAGAGGTCTGTAATCTTAGCTGAAATAATAATTAGAACATTGTGACATGCCATCCCACAAGCATTACAATTTTATGCCTTTCTTTACAGCTTCAGTCTCCAGATGCAGAAAACAAGGTTATTGGCCTACAGACATTAGCTACAGTGTTTGATGTGCCTGGTTCTGTGGAAGATGTTATGAAACATACAGTAGTGAAAGTAGCTGCACCATTACTCTTTGACAAGAGTACAACTGTCAGGAATGCAGCAGCTGGAGCACTTAGGTAGGTACTGGCGCTTCATTTTAGGCAAGTCCTGTGGGATTTGTGGTGGACATAGTTGGTTGGTATTCTTTGGATACTTCATTTTCCCCTACAAATTCTCATTTCACCAACTGCTCAACAATCATTAAACATCCTATCACATATAATACATAATCTCAATACTGGCATCATTCAGTAAGCAGCTTATATTGCCCCTGTACCAAAGTACCACGTGATGAAGGGGCTTGGAGACTTAAGTTTTTTGCACTGTAGACTTTTGAAGTACACAGAGGGAGTGGTCAGCTTCATGCTCCACTCACATCATTACCAAAAACCAAGCTGGAGGTGCCCAGGCTGTGCGGGCCACACAGCTGATTTTGATGTGGTGAAGCAATAATCTCTGACACTACTGAGATTGAAACCTTGGTTCTTCAGTAAATAGTCACCTGAGTGACTGACTATTCTGGTTCTAGTCCTCGTTGAGATGTTATAGGAAAGGAAGCAAGTTGAGTGCCATGTAGTGGTGAATGGTAAAGTTAGCAGGAACAATTATCTGGTATATCGCAAATTATTAAAAAACATTTTTGGCAGAACAGTTGCTTAAGTTCAGTAAATAAAGTAAAGGTATCCCTGTAACAGGCTGTGGAGGCCCATAGGCTTGTGAGATGTTGCGGTTTCCACATCTTCTAGACATTTGGCTCATAGATGGCAGTAAGGACAGACCTTTACCCCCAAGAACATTCCAAGAATATTCCTGGTACTCATTTCTGTTAGAGGCTGAGTCGACCCCAGGGCTATAGTGCGGCTGGAAGGATTAGGTGAATTGAAAAAATCCAATGACCTTATTTGGACTTGAACCCGCCACCTTCCAGCTTGTAGCATAGTGCCTCAGCCAACTACACTACCATGTGCCCCGCTTAAGTTCGGTATAAATTTATTTTACACTTCAATACACTCTCTAACACTACATGTTTCGGCCTCAAACGGCCATCTTCAGGTGTTTTTCTACAGATATTCAATTAAGACTGTGTCGAAATTGTGTTGAAACTGCTACAGTGTTTCACTGTTCCAACAAACTAGTAAAGACAACACCACATGTTGAGGAAGAAACACAAACCAGGNTATTTGGACTTGAACCCGCCACCTTCCAGCTTGTAGCATAGTGCCTCAGCCAACTACACTACCATGTGCCCCGCTTAAGTTCGGTATAAATTTATTTTACACTTCAATACACTCTCTAACACTACATGTTTCGGCCTCAAACGGCCATCTTCAGGTGTTTTTCTACAGATATTCAATTAAGACTGTGTCGAAATTGTGTTGAAACTGCTACAGTGTTTCACTGTTCCAACAAACTAGTAAAGACAACACCACATGTTGAGGAAGAAACACAAACCAGGAGAAAATAACTAACATGAGGAACAAGCTGCCAAGGAAAACATCTTATATTTTACGGAAATGACGACACCCTGAGTGAAGCAAAACAATAAGTAACAAATTATAAAAGAATTTTTTCTCATTTTAATTAAAAAGAGGACTACAGCATGTAGTTTTTTAAAAAAAAATTGGAACAGTGAAACAGTGTAGCAGTTTTGACACAATTTCGACACAGTCTTAATTGAATATCTGTAGAAAAACACCTGAAGATGGCCGTTTGAGGCCGAAACATGTAGTGTTAGAGAGTGCATTGAAGTGTAAAATAAATAGGGTTGCAATTTAGACGGATTATAGACAAATGGACGCTAATATACAGTGATGTTTAGTTCATTGAAATACTAAGAGAGCTGTGGGATGAGTATCATGGGAGAACCCATTCTAGTTCTCTTTTAACATGCTTATGTTATATGCTTTACTGCCATGTTACTAGGCAAACAGAAAACACCATTTTGGCTGAAAGCGTGTTCAGTATTCTGGTAAATATCCAAGATCGTGGCTTATGAGTCTTACAGCAGACTTATGTAGTACCCGTTTTAGGGAACTTCAAAGAAATCACATGTTTAAGGTCCATTTCTGTCTGCTTGTGACATGAACTTCCTACCCTGATGTAAGTAAGGTTTAGTCTTCCAAGTCCATATGTAAGTTGAGTTTTGCATATTTTGGAAGCTACTGTAAATTTGTAGGTTTGTCATAAGTACTTTGATGATATTTTACAGGCACTAAAAGTAATTTAGTATTGGCAAGTACCTGAAATAGTTCAATTCATTGTTGTAAGTTATTAAAGAAATTGATGCATGCAGTAAATCAGTTTAAAATGGTGTTTAACTTGTGTGCTTACCTACTAGCATAAGCTTCTGTGCACAACATATTTATTTTCAGAGGTTTTTGTGTGAAGTTGGATATGCAGAAGTTGAGTTCGGCATAACTCATGGAGCATCTGTAGTTGTTACACTAAATGCTTCTACCAGTTAACTTTGTTTCTATTTAACTTCAGATATCCATTATTCCATTACTGTCATGAATGCATCAATTTATGTATAATTTTTTGTTGAAAATTGGTTAGCAGCCTCTCAGGTTTGACGGTATCCTCCCAGGAGATCATGTGTCGTGGTTTTGTGGTTACACATGCCAGAGTGATTTCTTTGTTTATTTGTAACATTTAAGTTTCACAAGAGATATTTCAGTAGTCAGTAACTTCTATGACAGTGTATTGTTTGATATATATTTTAAATTGAATATTCCTTGACTTCATAATACAGTGTGAGTTATGCAATTGTGCACTGAAAAATTTATTTTCCCATCGGGTATAGCCACCCCATTAACACATAAGTTTGCTTCACACTTCACTATTAGAAAAATCACTGCAGAAATATTTCTGACATTAAATCCCACTTTCCACAGTTTCACTTGTAGCTTATCTCTGAATTTGTTATTCTCGACGGTATAATTTAGTGTTCAAAATTGTTTTGGTTTCTCTTGTCCTAAGTAGGGCCTGTTGTGATGTGGAATCTTACTTGTTTATTTTCAGAAATTTGAGTGCTTGTGGAAGCCATGACATTTGTAATTTACTTGTTGAGCAAGATGTAATGACACCACTTTCCGCATTGATTCAGAAGGTATGGAATATGTTATCAAGTCCTTTGGAAGTAATATTTATGCATCCAAAGCATGTTCTGGAGTTTATGTTAGAAATGTGTGTATGGTTTAAGACTTGATTCAGTGACACGTCACCAATCAGGTAGGTTGAGCATTAATTCTCTAGACTTGTATTCAGAATATACTTGGTTCATTTCTTGGTCAAGAAGCCAGCAGTCCTCACACAGGTCTTTTATGGTTTTCTTCAGTCCATCCATGTCAGGATAGTACCTCAGTTAAATCACAGACACTTCCAAATCCAATTCATTTCATTATTCACCAATCAGCATATTATTTGACAATGTATAATTTGAGATATCGATGTCAAATTGATATGCAAAAAATGAGTTTAAAGCAGGTAATTGTGTTACTTTTAGACGGAATCTTTAAATGTTGTATGTTTATTTCAAACGAGATGTTCTGGGAAGAGATAATTGCCTACTTTCCCTTCATACAACACGAACTTCATAGAAACCCCAAAAAATTGGGATACACAGACAAACAAACAGCAAGGTGCTCTCATAAGCCTCCTTTTATTTGTTCAAAATAAGGAACTGTTTCTGCCTCCATCATTAAGGTCTGATGAATCCCTGATGACGCTTACGTGGCTAATAGCATGACAAGATTTCTGTCAGCTTGAGCAGCCATGAAAGCTTCACATCTGTTATAGTTATGTGCTGTTGATTGTAATGGCTGTGTTGATTAAGGGTGGATATTACTTCAGATTGAACTGTTGATAGGGACAAATCCTACCCTCTTACCATATTTGCCAAAATCTCCTCAGTTTGGATGTTGTGTGGAGTAGCCAACTATGTAGATAAAATATTTTTGACATAAAACACCTCTGAAGTGCTTCCAGAGATCCAGTGAACCTGGAAAATGCAGGGTAAAATTATATGAGAGAAAGATAAAGAAGTTCTGGATACTTTGGAATGTAGATTCTGTTCTGGTATTTGATCAATGTAATGTGAACTCAGATTAAGAAAGAACTTCGATCCGCTAAAGACAAATAATATAAATGACAATTTTATTTCACTTGGTTCATCCTGTTCTGTGACACCAGCAGTAGTATAAAAGATCATCAGTGCCGTCCAATGTGATTGATATGTTTTTTTTTTAATAATTCATCCTGTACATGTTTCGGTCAGAGCGACCATCTTCAGAAGGACATATCAATACATGTGGTTTCCACATGTATTAATACATCCTTCTGAAGATGGTCACTGCCACCAAAACGTGTAAAGGATGAACTATTAAAAAAAGAAAAATATTGATCACACTGGACAGCGTTGATGATCTTTTAGATGATTTTATTGTTTTAATTAATGTGTTGGCTGAACATGTGTTATTTTTGAACAGTTAGGTATTATTTTTGCATTTAGTGAAGGAATAGGTAACTTAAGTTTTGATGAAGGTTAACAGTGGCTGCAGTTTTCCGTAAGGCCTTGGTCTTTTGAACTGTGGTTTTGCCATCCATAATGTTTATCAGAATGTAACTTCTCATAATATTATATTGTAGCATCCTGTTGCACTTTTCACTTATTGTTTTTAATTAGTTCTGGGGTCTTATATGCAACAATTTATTAAAGCTTAATAAAAGCTAGTCACATTAAAAGTTTTCAAAACATGTTTCGACCGAAGTGGTCATCATCAGGTGTTAAGTTGTGAGTGAGGAAACTGCTGTCTTTCTGCAATGATGTTTAATTGTTAATATATGGTTCCCATAGTGCACATGTGTGTGTTCCTTGTAGTGTTATGTTCCTTGTCTTCTTTCCATTTGCTGTTGGATCTGATCTAAATATTATCTAACAAGGAATACCTAGCAGAAGTCACAGATTCTGCATTCTCATTGTGTTGATTTCAAGCCTTACTTTTATTTTTGTGAATTACATAGGCAAAATTGGGAACCGGGATAGCACAGTCTGTATAGCAACCGGCTACACGGTGGACGACTGAGGAAGCAAAGTTTTGAGTCTTGGTAGGGTCAAGAATTTTCACTTCATGTTGTCCAGGCCAGCTCTGGGGCCCACACAGCCTCTGACCCAACGGGTACCAGGGGCTGTTTCCAGGGGGTAAAGCAGCTGGGGCGTGAACTTGACCACTCACCTCCCACTATTGCCGAGGTCAAGTAGACATGGATTTATACATCCACTCCCCCATTTGTCTTCATGACGTAGTGCTTAATTAGTTAAGCACAGGACAGCTTTACTTACTTTACTTTACATGGGCACAAATTCTATATTAGATCTGCTGGTTATAATCTCAAAGTTCTGCACCATCACCTTATTTGAATTTTTCATTTACATTTTTCATTTCATTTATTATGTGTAATAGGTATGTCTGTGATCTACACTAATCTACACCAGATTTCATATACCTAATTGTAATGATGCATAGTTATCACCATCAAACTGGAAGCCAAAGAAAATTTCCATAAGGCCACCATGTTATTAGTTTGCATTAAACAAGGAAGTTACTTTTCATATCAATAACCTGAATTAAGTGGTGGTGGTGTTGCATCACCTCAGGTGCTTGAACATACCCCATGTTATTGATGATGTGGGGAAGTAAAAGGTATGATGTTTTGGTGGGCTCATATGGTGAAATATTCAACCACATTTTGTAAAAATCAGCCAACCGGCGTAAAAGTTGATGTGGAATACACACACACACACACGCACAGTATGCAATGGATTTTCTATTAGAAGGCGCACTGGGTTAGTGCTGTTAGGGAAAGTAATCACTGTTTACTGTGAGAATTGTATGAAATGCATAGATATATTGTGTGGACAGAATGTAAATATGTTTAATGTTAAAGCAGGTGGTACATTTAGTAATGCTCTGCTTTAAAGGGTTGACATGTTGTCTATAAATATATGTGTGTAAAGTTTTCAAGCAGGCCCCTTCTTTTTAATTCTGTCGTTGAATTATGTCATCTTCTACTGTTGCACCACATTATGATATTTATTTGTGTTGGTAACAGTTTAGAGCAAGCAGTATTAGAGGCAGCCTCATTTTGCACATTTATATAGGTACTCTTTGGGAGCCAGGATAGCGCAGTTACATAGCGACTAGCTATGGACTGAATGGCCAAGGGTTTCTAGTTCCGAGTACCAGTAGATGCAAGATTTCTCTCCTCCACATTGTCCAGACCAGTTATGGGGCCCATCCAGCCTCCTATCCAGCATGTGGGTACAGGGGGGCTCTTTCCCGGGAGGGGGGTAAAGCGGCCGAGGCATAAAGCTGTCTTCATGGCACAGTGCATACTTAGTTAAGCACATGTACAACTTTACTTTTACTGTATCATTTTTTGCTTTAAATGTAAAGTATGCAGCCTTTATTATTGAACCTTAGCATTTTATTTTTATAATTTTATCAGAACAATATTGACTGTTAGAGACAGATTTTGGTATTTCTTCATGGGTTAATTGTCTCAGATTTGGGTTACTTGAAATCAGACTGATTCATGATTACAACTAAAAGGGTATACAAATTTTATGTAGAATTCTGGTATCTTTCTATGCTACTATAAACATTCATACAAAAATATATATGGGAAAGGTACGTACACCTTTACCTCTCGAGGGGAGTTGTGAGGATTGATGTCACAGTCAAAACAATGCAGAGCGTGCTGGTGGGACTCCTGGAGAAAGAAATCTCAAAACTCATTTCACCTTCTCCCCCGACCCTAGAATACTGTACTAGACTCTTCTTTGAGTGAGAGAGAGAACCAAAAGAAATAGTGCCATGTAATAATGCTTTTGAGATTTATTCAAAGTAAGTAAATGCATCTACAAAAAGATTTCCTGAGACAGAAGGTAAGATGAAGATGGGGGGGGGGAATAGGGTATAGGTGGAGAGAGGACAAAAGGACAAGAGGATGAGGAAAGAGGTTAGAAAGAGAAGAATTTCTACCCTTCATCTTCACCCTTCTTGTTTCCAGAGACTCCAGTTTCCTTCGTCTTACCTTTGCATATGTAACTTTGGGCCCTCTTGCTTTGCTCGAACCTTCCCAATCCCCAGCAGTCATTAATGGATGCCCCATGGGACCCCTTGAGATCTGCTCTGCTTAACTTTAATGTGCTGGGAGTTGCTAAGGTCCCACAGCTGTGGGATTAAACTTCCCCCACCTCCACTCTGCTTCCTTGTACCCATCCCTCTCCTCACCTCCCTCCGCTTCACCACTTCTCATCTGTAAAGTCAGGGATATATTGAAGTAGTAGCTTTAAAAGGAGGTGAGAATTATGTTTGTGATTCTGAGTAAGGATTGCTATCTTCCCTGCTGTGGCAGTGTCATTTGGCCTTCAGAAAGTATATATGAGGTTTATTTGTTAATTCGGTGAAGGTGGTCTTACAAGGTTGTCAGTATATTATGCATTATTTAGTTTTCTCCACCTCCTGTATTGCAGGTATGTCCAGCATGCAGATTTAACGTCTTAAATCAGTTACCCATAATTGGCATTGTGATATTTTAATAGGTCCCTTTGCAATTTTTATTTTGCTTTTAATATAGGTAAGGTGATAAAATCTGAGTGACGTTTGCTTTTAACAGAAAATAAGACAAAATGAAAAATAGTTAAAACAACTCTTGGTGACTGGATTCTCCCTCCTTCCTCAGGTAAAAAACCTGTTCAGTTTGACTAAGTTGATTGATGAATAAAAAGTCAGTAATTTTGTGTTTATGTTAAAATTAAATACAAAGTTTCAAACAAACATAATAAATTCTGTTGAGAAAAATAATTTTATGAGAAACCTTAATAAACGGTTATTTCAAGATATGGAATACCATGATGGATGCTGTATGCATACTTATTTTCACTCTTGACGTCTTCATATTACTTGATGAATTGCCTATCACAGGGATGGCAAACCATTCTGATGCCAGATTTACATCAAACGTTACTTACCAGTAAGAAATAGTGCCAGCCAACCATATTGCTCCAGTATCCTGTAGTGGGCTTAATGAGATATCTACTTCTACACATTTGTCAGACAATTTCTTAAATTTAGCGATGTATTTAGATGCTTTTTTATTATTATTCATTTACTCAGTGAAGCTTGCTGTCTTCTGGAATGTGAAAGCATGTAATTTGGTGCTCATTTATCGAACTGCCGCGTGTTCTCTTGCAGCGATATTTCCCTGTCATGTAGCTGCTGATGTTAGTATAGACATCTTGTAATGACCAGGTCACGCCGCGGTGTTAGTGGTTCGCCGTCATGCGCATTTTTAACTATCGCTCCAGAGTAAGGATAAACATGAAATTGCCCCTGTGCTTAATTAATTAATTAAGTACCACGTCATAAAGACGCACAGGGAGTGGAGGTATAGCTCCACCATTCTTGACCTAGGCACTAGATGGAGTTGGCTAATTAGCTTTACGGCCCAGCCGCTTTACCCTCGGGGAGGAGCCCGTTGTACTCATTGGATAGAAGGCCGGATAGGCGCCGTGGAGAAGAAAAAATCTTACCTCTGCCTGGAATCGAATCCCGGCCGATCAACCCTTAGCCCGTTGCTATACCGACTGAGCTGTCCAAACTTTCCCACCAAAGTGTATGAAAAAATCAATTATCCAAGACCACCAAGTAAGAATATGTTGTAAAAGTTGATTCACTTTTATCGCAGACTGTACAGGTATTACTTCAGAGTAGAGAAAGGAAGGGGTGGGGAGTGGGCTAGGTTCCTTTGGGAGTGAAGAGCGACAGAAAGATTTAAGGTGGTCCTTGGAATAGGAGAAAGGATGGGAGGACCATAAACTATTGTTACACTGTCATATTTATATCCAGCATGTTTTCGCTCTCTTTTTACTTATAATGCCTATTCCTGTTCCTATACTGCAACCCCCTTCCCTCCCTTATGTCACCTACTGCTTGCTTTTTGGGGTAGTTCATCTTCTCCCGAGTTCACGGGATCTGTTCGTCGTGTCTGCTCTCCCATATTATCTAAAAGAAATGAGGTGTGATTGGAGTCACCGTCTCCTTTCCAGTGACTTTTCCCATGTGAAATAGTACTCTCATTCCTTTGCCGTGTAGCCAACATTTTGTCCCTGTATGTAGAGTCAATATAGATGCCTTCTATAGAATGCATTATAACACATAACAGGGATATTGTGTGTGTGTATGTGCGTGCGTGTGTCCTGAAATGTATCGTAATTTCGAAAATGCGGCGAAGTTCCCATATTTGGTATGATTGTTACACATCAAATTTACATGAAGATGAAATTGTACAAACTGTTTTTCTCATACTGTAAAACTTGGTTTATCAGCCTTAGGATAAGCATAAATTGCGGATGTTGGAGAACAGGGTGCTGGAAGGAGGATGGATACAATCTTAACCAGAAGCCACGTAGTTTTTACTGTTCACAAGGTATTATTGTGATGATCAGATCAGGAGGACGAGACGGTTGGGATATGTAACATGTATGAGAAAGATGAGAAATGCACACAGGAGTTTGGTAGGAAATTCTGAACGGAAGATACCGCTTCGGAGACCTAGGCGTGGATGGGAGGATGGTATTAACATTTATTTTAAAGAAATATGATGTGAGGGTGTGGATTGGATTCATCCCACGAAGAATTAAGATCCATTGACAGGCTCTTGAGAACACAGTAAGGAACCTGCAGGTTCAGGCGGATGGTTTCTTTAAATAGCTGAGTGACTCTTAGCTCTTCAGAAAGGATCCTGCTGCTTGGTCTTATTGGAATGTGCATGGTCTATATGGAATACAATTTACGGCGGTTAGAAAAGGTTTCACAGTTTTTTATGGCATGAGATTTGAGGTTCCCACGGAAATGAATATGAAAGTTAAGGTTATATTGGTTGTGACGCCGTGTAGTTTGGTAGGAAGGTACAAGGGTACCGGAGAAACCTGCTGACTCCATCTTGAGAATAGAGGGATTGCTGAAGATAGAAGGGTACGACAGTTAATTCGTTAAATTTTCCATTTTCCCCAGCCCCTAAAGCCAGATGCGTCAATGAGGTTAGTATCACTGATTTTTCTTTACATATCGCCTACGTGTATTATCATTACAATATTAGATTAATCAGTTACGCAGTCTCGGATACAGTCGCCATCTGAATTACACGATTTCATTGGGGTTCGTTTTGTATAATGAAAAAGAAAATGTAGGACTAAGGTGGAGACGGAAATTAATATTAAAATAAAGAAAGCAGTCTTCTGGGATTTGGCACCGTGTATATGTGGTGTTAACCGACGTTTCGGAGGAACGTATCGATACGTTCCTCCGAAACGTCGGTTAACACCACATATACACGGTGCCAAATCCCAGAAGACTGCTTTCTTTATTTTAATATTAATTTCCGTCTCCACCTTAGTCCTACATTTTCTTTTTCATTATACAAAACGAACCCCAATGAAATCGTGTAATTCAGATGGCGACTGTATCCGAGACTGCGTAACTGNTCATTAAAGTCATCTGATGTTTCGAATGATTATGTAATTTCGTCACTTTAAGAGAACACACATTTGGGTTAGTGCTGTTATAGTCGTATTATTGCTGTTGCCCTGGAACACAGGGCGTCTGTGAAACCCTGTTTCACTTCAGTTTCTTAACCTTATGTACAGACGTTAGGACTCCTCTGAAGGGAGATCAGTCCGTCGCGAGGCCGCTGCCAGCACAGGACAACACAAACAAAATAAACGCAGACACACTTCCATGCCTCGAGTGATATTCAGACGCACAATCCCAATGTGAACCATCAGGGTTCTTAGCAAACGAAATGTCTTGAGGGTGAATAATTACCAGCCGGCCAAGGGAGGTGGTGTACCATGGATTAAATCGCGCTGAACTGACTGGGAATTAGTATCAGTAGGCGGAAAGGACATGTCAGATATGATGCAGATGTACAAGCCTTTAGTAAAACACACTGAGTTATCGAAGTAATGTCGTTACAGTATATAGGATTACTATATCTTGCGATCAAGTACTAGATAATGAAACCTAGTACTATTTAGGCATTTGCCCGGAGGGACGAGGAAAACCACGAAGAACCGCAGCCAAGGTAGCCAGTGTCCTGGCCCAGATTAAAACCGAGTACCTCCAGGGCCCGCAGTAGCGTAGTTGATTGAGACACTCTGCTACAAGCCGGAAAGTCGCGGGATCGAATCCTGATGAGATGGATTTTTTTTTTTCAATTTACCTAATCCTTCCAGCCGCACTATGGCCTTGGGGTAGGTTGTAGGAGGAGCATGTTAACCCGAGTCAGTAATTGAGTCGATCTGGTGTTAGTTTAATGGTAGGCCGTTTAAAATTTGAGGTATAACTTCATGTGACGTTTGGTTACATTTCCTCAGGATATGCAAATTTGAGGGCTAAACACAGAATACCCTACTATTGCATGGCCCGCTGTAGCACAAAATAGGGTACAAATGAAATCCATCCTATACCTCCAATTTTTGTTACCGTATTTGTGTTTGTTAGAGGACACTGTGTAAAGGCAGTGTCAAATGGCGGTTTAGATATGTAGACGGCATCATGGAGCCTACAGTCTAGCCATGATTTTACGATCTCTGACGCCGCCTGCGTGTGGCGTAACAAGCTCCAAATCGGGCAAAAAAAATGTGACGCTGTCGTCAGATCTTCATTTCAGCTCCATACGAAGAGTTCAAAATCAAGCTTTCAGCGTTCGGAGCACGGTCGGCATAACGACTGACTACGGGCTGGACCGCGGAGAGGTCGGAGTTCGAGTTCCGGTAGGGTCAAGAATTTTCTCTTCTCCAAGCCGCTCAGACCGGCTCTGGGGTCCACCTAACCTCCTATCCAATTGGTACCGGCCGGGGCGTGAAGCTGACCACTCACCTCCAGCTGGTGCCGAGGTCAAGAAAATGTGGATCTATACATTCACTTCCCCATAGGCCTTCATGGCGTAGTGCTTAATTAGTTAAGCACAAGGACAGTTTTACTTTTACTTTAGAGGCATAGTGCTCGCAAGGAAAACACAATTGTCAACGCATGACTATGAGCCACTGTTGTTTCTGGGCGGACAGCTCTGAGCGCTGATATGAGGGGACGTTAATTCGCGGCAGGACTGTAATGTATTAGTAATAGCCTGTCGAGGACTTCCCGCGTCTGATGTTCCACGTACTCTGGCGTGTGCGGCACCTGAAGGCAAAAGAAGTTGTCTGTTAGTTTGAAGTGAGTTCGGGAGTCGTGTCGCAGACATTGTACTTACAGAAAATGGTTTGCTGAAGCAAATTAATTATAGAAGCTACAGTAGCAAAGGCATGTCTTAATGGCTTAATTTCGGCTTAGAAAATTTTCGCTGTCTAATCTGTTAATTCTGGATGTATCACTAGTCCCAGATTTGGGCTTTTGCTTTAAACTATAAATCCAGCCTGAAGCCCTCAGAAAGAAGAAAAGAATATTTTAGAGCTAAGATTGCACCCTCATAAAATTACCGGGACTATGTTCCAGTTCTCATGCTCTGCGTATCCGGAATTTCCATTTGTGTGTAATTGATGAGTCCGGTCACGGTAGCCGAGCGGCCTAAGGCATGCACTGTCTTCGCTCGCTCGAAAGCCGGGATCGTGGGTTCGAATCGCACTCAGGGCATGGATGTTTGTGTGCGTTTTTCTGTGTTTGCGACCAGCTGATCACTCGCCGAAGGAGTCCTACCGAATGTTTAAGATCTAGTAAACCGAAGTGAAACGGAGAGTTTCATGGAGGTAGGCCTAGGCCCAAATTGGGGCTGTAGCGCCACAGAAAAAAGAAAAAGAAAGTATAATTGATGAAACCGGTCTTTAAAATGTGGACTGGTCTTTATCTTCCAATAAAGTTAAGTACCCCCAGCTTCCCGATTCGTGTAACAGTAGGCAGTGCCCATCTGTGTTCAATATTTCGGCGGTTGAAAAGTCGGCGAATTAAAGCCGTGACTGTATGTTTTGTGCAAACTCATTTGATTGGATAGCAGGGCTACAAGCAGTGTGGGACTGTTCCTTACAAGAAACGTCTCCGTTTCGTTACTTTCACCATTGAATTCTCTTTTAAAGCGGCGAAATAATCCCCGTTGTCTTTCATTTGAGAGTACATGTTCGAGGGGTAGGCTATCGGTCTTGAGCTTTGTATTGTCATTCTTAACCGCTGACAGTGAATTACACTGTGTATATCCTCAGTTCCATAGCAATTTGTTGTCAGTGCGCTACTAGGGGTGTGTAATTTCAGCGCATCACTCATCAGTAATATTGATTCCCAAGGGTTGTAGTTATTGCACTGGGCCTCCCTTCTCCCTTCCTCTGTTAGAACCGTCCCACTTCTACTCTGCTGCCCGGTATATATGCGTGGGGACGCTGTTGGTAATTTTGCAACCATCACATTAAAGTTAGGTGGGAGGGACATGGGAATGGGGAATTATTAGCAGCCTTTGGTGCCATCCTCTGTCCCCAGTTGTAATCTACCAACTCAAATTGTGATGGGCTTCATTAGTCTGCTCCGAAATGAGACTGACCAGTCCCTAGGGACGGACAGAACAGCATGAGCGCGATGGAAAATACAGAGGACAAGTACAGCTAGATGCAAATGAAAATTGGTAGAGATGGTGCAGTGTAGCCCCGTGTTCATATCTGCTATAACACAAATGTGCTATATGAGTTATATGCAGGTAACTGTTGTTTTGCTTAATTACAGGGTTATTCGGGCCTAAAGAGATGTAAAATAGATGTAATTATAAGCGTCGTGTCCAAGAGTGGATTCAGTGATGTGCGTCCATGTTCCCATTGGAGCAGGTCTACATTACTTGTTGCTCTGGAAATGGGTACAGTGTACGTATGGCGTAAACATCCTGTCTTTTTTATCCCATTTATGTGTGTAACGGGAACTGTTAAAGGTGCCAAGTGACATTTTTTATCTGCGACAGATAGCGGCTGACCTACGTAGACAGTACATGTTACAGGGGTAATAATGAGTCATAACATTATGATTTACTTGACATATCCCATCCCATGATTAACTGACACGCTGTAATCGTATTGTGAAATGTTGTAGAGTCGGGTGAGATTTGAATGCTCTTATCCATAACTTCAGTTATGTGTGGCGTGAAAGCAAGGCATTTAAATCCCCAACTTTAGATTAAAACATTTTTGAGAACCTTCGAAAACAGACGACAGTATTTGTAGTGCTGCTGTGGAGAGAGTGGAGATTATTCCTAGTGTTTGCAGTTGGATTCATATGAAGATAAATTTAAACCCTACAAGGGAAAACATCTCTTTACAGATTTAAACGAAATTTTATTTGGGGTGAAGGCTTTACTCGACCGCCTCTGTGGTCTAGTGGTCAGAGTTCTTGCCTACAGATCCAGAGGTCCGGGTTCGATTCCCGGCGCTACCAGCTTTTATGAGAACTAGTGGGTCTGGAACGGGGTCCATTCAGCCTCGTGAGGATAATTGAGGAGCTGTTTCAAGGAAATAGCGGCTTCGGGCTAGAAACCCGAAATTAAAGGCTGTGCGGATTGGTTGCGCTGACCACGCGACACCCTCTATCCGCTAAAGTTGGCACTAACTTCGCCGACAAGCGGCGGTCGCTCGGTCGGTATAGTTCGCTTGCGGACGAAAACCACAGAGTTTTTTTAAGGCATTAGTCCCAGATCCGTCTCTACGCAAGTTGTACTTTCGTTTTGCCAAAAAGCCAGAAATTGGAAGTCTGAAATCTTGGACGGTCGCTGACAATATAGTTGGATTTCTTAGCCTTGCAAAATCTGTATATACGTAGTAAGATGTACCTGTTAACAGAAATACACTTTCTGGGACGTTGTTTGCCCAAAGATATTTCTGGCCCGTTTGCAACAAAAAGTTGCAGAAATGTGCCTGTTAGTGTCACCATGTCTGCCTAACTGCCTTTCTATCGGCGTGTAATAGTTCCAGAAATGCCGAACCGATTTCCACGAATTTGATATTGGGTAGTTTTACACAAATTTGTCGGCATATTCCAGTTTTGTTTAACATTGGACAACAATAACGTAGGTTTTACCTAATTCATTTTTTTAATTCGCTTAGTCGGGATTGGAGTCCAACTGGGTCCACTCGGCACGGCGGCCACTGGTTGGCCTATTGTAGCCTGCCCCCGGTGATTATGATGATGGAGAATTTGGTGGAATGAAGATTGGCAAGGGAAACAGAAGTACTCGGAGAAAACTTTGTCCACCATAAATCCCACTTGACCAGTCCCGGGATCGAAACTAGGCTTTACCTATATGCGTTTCTGCGTGTATCTGGAATATAATACACTAAATATTTACCGGGGGAGAAAGTGTTTCGAGCAAAAGTTGTAGAGAAAAATGAAACACATTTTATGCCTAATTCGCCTTTTCCTGTGTCTTGAAGTTTTCGAGACAGTCAGTGGTGCAAGGGTCGTTAAATGCCCACCAACTTAACCGAATGTATCTTCGACTTTTAGAAGAAACGTAACTACATTACATTTCAATGTGAGAGAACAGAAACTGACAACTCCACTTTGCGTGGCTTACACTGTTTAAAGTAAAAACGTATAAGAACTGTATTATTTTCGTTACTTCGGATGAGCAAGGGAACGCGGTAGCGTAGTTGGTTGAGGCATTATGCTACAAGCCTGAAGGTCGCTGGTTTGAGTCCCGACGACGTTATTGGTTCCCTCCCCCCAACTTACTTAATCCTTCCAACCGCACTGTGGCTCTGGGATTGACTCAGCCTCTAACAGAAGTGAGTACCAGGAATTTTCGTGGGGGGTAAAGGACGGCAGGCGTAAGGCTGACAACCTCACCGCCATCCCTGAGCCGATTGTCTAGATAATGTGAGGCCCTCGACGTCTCATAACTCTGTGGGCCTTCACGGTCTGTTATAGGGATAGCTTTACCTTTTTTTTTTTACTTTGGATGAGCTGTAAATAGAATAATGATAATTATGGGAGCAAAAGCTGCTCGTTTTTGAAGGGATGAAGCTCATGTAAATGAGTATTCGTAATTAAGTTTCTTGTCTCCATGAAAACAGCACCACAAAGCGCACTTTTAGGCATACTACAAAACGAAAAATAATGCCTTAATATGGAGGTAATGTCTATACGTCTTCTTCCTGTTGGTGACCTTGAATCAGCGCTTCTTCCGCTGTACAGATTTTCATCAAATTCAACACTGGAAACTTACAATAAAATTTTGTAGCAACTCCCAGTTTTAACCATATTGATCCATAACGAAGCCTGGCGTACGTAAGGTCGTAAATGGAATTGTCCGTGTATTCTGTAAGCCGTTTCATAGATGTCGAATCCCACATGGGAGCCTCCTACAGCCGTATTGATGCATTGTAATGCCTGGTTTAGGTATATACTCATATAATTACTTATTTGCTTTTTATTATTACCTTTTTAAGGAAGGCTGTAAATCTAAGAGAATGCCATAGGCAGTTTTGTGTGCTACATTATGTAGTACATCCTTTCAAATCATGTGTAATTACACGCAGGAAAATAGTTTATCTTGTTTTAAGCAAACCCATATGTACACTCCTCGGTCGAAATAGGCTTACGTAGTTACTGACGAAACATTATTACCCCCAACCTTCGAAGTGATACGTCATATGGAACTGGCCCATTTTACAAGCAGCCAGCAGAGATCCTGATTTTCTTTTCGTATACCTGTCACATTACCAAGACCAGAACGGAGCGGTTTCAATCAATCGCACTAGTCATAGCAACATTTTCAGGGCGAGAACCCTCGTCTTATTCACCATGAAATTGGTCCACTTTGGGACGATTTATTGTGCTGTTGAAAATTTGTTTGTAAATGTTATGTGCTAATTTACAGTTACCACCTTCCCTCCCGCCGTAATTGTAGACAGTGCTGTAGCCAGAGGCAACCTTAAATTATTTATTCTACTTTATAACCTACTTCCGCTATTTTGAAAAAATAGAAGTGGGCGTATGAGGTCACCATGCTGTCTGTATGGCTGTGAATCCCACCTATCAACTTCTGAATGCCTGAATTGATCTCCATGAAGCGTAGTATGTATTTCATGGCATCTGAGCGCATCTCAACGACGTACTTCATAAATTCCTTATCTTCCTATCGTTGCGAGGCAACGGCTTGGTTAAACGTTACCGTTGCAATGAATAGACGCGCAGCAATTCAAGAATTGTTGAACGCTGCATTTCTATGCGGTCTGTGTTGTCTTAAAGTAAATTAAGTTATTCTTCCCAGAGCTTCTTGTTATTTCTGGAAGGCTTGTGGACAAAAGGGGAGCATTAATCATGGTAGTTGATTTGTGAATAAATGTTTCCGTGGTTGAAACTTAGCCTCATTACGAAATCAGAGGTTTCGGAGTCAGTAAGTTACATATTACGATCTTTGGTTGTTTTTGGCGCGATAGCTGATCACAGTGACTGACCTGGGAACGCATCCTGCAAACCAGGTCTGATATTAGACTCATCTGTTACCTTTTCTTAGTTGGATGTTTGTTTCTGTCCCGTGAACAGAGATGGAGGTGCCTTGTTTCTTGACTGTCAGTTCATGCAGTTTCCCGCAGTTAGTTTCTCCTTTCAAATGCCAAGGGACTCATTAGGAACCGCGTGTTCGGCTTTTCAGCCAAGCGTTAAGGTGCAAAATCAGCAAGAATAAAAGGTGTAGACCGCAGATTAGAAATAATGGGATTAGCTGAACTTTACGCGATTATACCGTGGACTGTTAACATCCTTCTCGCTGCCCCACCCCACTATCTCACATAGTCTTGTATCAGTTTTCCCGTAAGGAGCACGCAGATCGAATTCTGCCTATGTGTACAAGTTCAGAGAATCATAATAAATGACCATATCGATCCCTCGGAATTGTATTGGAAGTGAATTATTGAAAGCGGCATACTTAAGTATTGTAGTTGCGAATTTTATCGCGACATAGCGCAGGTACAAACAATTTGGCGCTCTGTATCTGAGATGACCTTCAGTCATATTTGAAATACCGGCATGGGGATTTCGTGCTGATCCTCTCCAGATTGGAATCTTACATAACAAGACTAGTAAAGAAGCCATTGCGTTTGCTTATAACGAAACCGAAAACCACCCAACTTGAATTGTTTTCGGTGTGAGTACTATGGGCTAACATTCACTGTCACAAGAGTAGATTTATCCATTTATCTTGGTAGTGACAAGTCGAAGTAACTGTGGCAGAGGTTCGCCTGTTACTGAACAACGGTACCTAGATTTTGTATACTAAATGGCCGAGGAAGTACTGTCAAACAAATAGGCACTCTCAAACAAGGAACACATATTTAAGCCAAATGTATTCCATATGAATGGCGCTCTTTGGATCATGCAAATTCCATACATTTTTAAAAACCCGTTTATTACGTATCATGTGAAGTCAGCTGAAGAACGCATTAAGTTTTTCGGCAATAAGATTCTCCCCATTTGAAGGAGGATGAAAGTATTAACACGTATTTTTGGAATTCGGAGGTTACTATTGTGAACCGCACCAAACAAAATGGCGGTCCGTATGCGACCCGCGTTCTGCGGGTTGGCCGGTCAAGGCTTAAATAAGTAGCCCAGTGTAGGTAGCAGACTTTCTCCCTGTACTGTAAACCCCTCCCCTCCGACTTTGGTAATTCAAGAATCGAAATGTTTCGTTTAGACCCAGAGGACTAAGTTTTCTCGTTGTATTCCAGATGCTCTGATTGAGGTCTCCACCTCCGGGAAATCGTTGTAGGCTTGGCGCTTCCACCAGTTTGTCTGTAGACCGTTCAGTGAAAAATAATCCTTAATGTATCAATAATCAGAATTTACTCAGAAATATGTCTCAGATAGACTTGAAAGGATTCTGACGATGGTGTATACTGTACT
>NW_019739942.1:953234-976995 GCF_002891405.2 Cryptotermes secundus
CAGATCCAGTCTCCGAAACGTCGTGGTCTTTTGTCTTTTACATACCAGACGATGGATGAAGTCCAAAATAAGCCAGAAGAAGTAAAATATGTCTCAGATAATCTGCATGCACAGTTTATGAAATCTTATGTAATCATTAATCGTTTCTTTGTCATTGGTGTGATATACGTCGTATGTTTGTAATAAAGTTTGATATCATTTAAACTCGTCCTTGCATCTGCATCTTTCTGTGTGTGTGTCCCCCCCCCACCCGGTACGTTTTATATCAGTTGATAGATTTTTATAAAATATGATTCGAATGTTTGCCACCTCCCCACAACTTTATACATTTTAATATTTTGTTATCAGTAAGAACAGCAGAGTGATTTGAACTTAGAGGTGAGAATGACAGTTGTAGCATTTAATGTATGATGCTGTAATTTGGTATGGTTATACCTCCATCTAGTGCTGACATTAAGGATTCATGGAGCCGTACCTCCACTCCACATAAATCTTCATGGCTTGGTGCTTTATTGATTAAGAAAAAAGAGACCGTTACTTTTGTTGAGGTCAAATTTTTGTTTCTTATGTTTGTCTCTTTTTTTCACATGCAATTAAATTATTAGGGTTAGTTCATATACTTATGTTATTCTTTTCTACCATAGACAGTCTACTGATGCAGAATTTTGCTTTGGTCAGATCTAAACTGGAGAGTGCTTTTGTTGCTTGGAACTCCGTTGCAGTTACTGACTCCAGTGAGCTTGAATACATACAAAGAAAATTTGCACGCACTCCATATTAGATTTCATCATTTCAATGCTTTGTTTTTAAAAAATGGCTTTAATGGCACTATTTTTTTTTATTGCTAGTGAGGTGGGACTAAGTCCCTTGTACTGCGGCCACTTATGGTTTAATGGCACTAAATAGTGCCCTCTGCCTTCAGAACAGTCAACATTCATGTTCTAACATGGAATATACATAACTGTACCACTTTCACTTTATTTTTGGGTCACTGCCCTTTAGCTAGATATGTTTCTGCATCAAATACAGTTTGTAAATGTACAGATATTTTTAATAACTCTTGTTGAAGTGTAAAAAGCTTTAGCTGATCCATTTTTCTTTGTTTTTCTTCTCTGTTTTTTTTTTGTCTTGTGTTATTGCTGCTGCTGTTTGTATTTGTGCTGACTCTGTAATTGGCTGTTGGCTGTTTAGCTCAGCATGTCAATAAATAAAAAACTTAATTAGCATCATCATCATCATCATCATCATCATCATCATCATCATGGAATGATTGTTAATTTATTGCTATTATACAGACTGCCCTATTTTGTATTTTGTTACTTTTGTGTCCTTTTACATACTCATGCTAACTTTGTAATTGGCCTCTGAACTGTAAGTTGTTATTATTATTATATTGTTATTGTTATTATTTTTTTAATTCTCTGCATTAATGTGTTTTTCCTCCAGTGCTTTCCTGTAATTTGTCTTTGACTTTATGTTGTGTTTGTCCATAATTTAATTACTTGTATTTACATTGTGCTCTGTCTGTAATTGGCCTTGTAGCTATTGACTCTGCACATAAATAATAAACAATAGAATTGAATTATTATTATTTACTGAGTTTATGGTTCCATTTACGTCATCGTCTTACCTGTATGTTGTCCCTTGTACTGTGGCCACTTCTGGCCTATTGTACCAGCCCCAGATGATAGATGAGGGTGATTTTGGAGCAATTGGTGGAATGAAGATTGGCAGGGGAAACTGAAGTACTCGGAGAAAACTTGCCCCAGCGCCACTTTGTCAACCACAAATCCCACTTGACCAGACCCGGCCCGCCGCAATGGAAGCCAGCGACCAACCGCTTGAGCTATGGCGCGGCCTATAACATTTAATTTTTACCCCAGTTCTAGTCTTAGTCTAGCTTTAGTTATGTATACAGTCAATGCTCAACACTTGCTGTTGGTAAGTAGTTAAAGTAACTAAATTGAATTGAACTGAATTATTATTGTTGCTGCTGCTACTCTTGTCATTGTCATCATTATTGGCATTGTTATTATGACTTTATTACAAATGCTTGCCTGCTTTAGTTACCGGTAAGCACTGTAATGAAGTAATGGAATTGAATTATTTGTTCATCCTTTGAGTAAGAAGACGATTGGTGGTGGTGGTGGCGGCCATGTTGATGACGACAAGGACACACAGTAGCTGACTCTCCTTAATGATAGTTACTGTGTAAGTAATTTATTAATTTGTTAGTTTAGACCTTTTCTTAGTAAGAGATGTTTGTGTCAGATTCAGTTTTATTGCAGTATGCTGCAGATTGGCAACCTTCAAAAAAGAACTTTGAGGATAAAGTAGATGAAGTAACAGACACTTTCAATCAAGCGGTGCACTTGCTGTGGAACCTGTGGTGAGTAAGGATATGTTGCTGCATGAAGATGTCAGATACCGGTTTGATCCTTCAGTAGTATAAGTAGTAGTTTGTGCACTGTGAGACATTATCTGTATCTTTTGTGGCATGTTATGTTGCATGAAAATCTTGGGTACTGAGATGATACTTGGCAGCAGGAGTCAGTATGTGATTAATCTACCAGATATATTCTCTGAATCCTTATATAACTTACATGAAAATGTGATTTCAGGTACTAAAATGAATCTTTTGTCATGTTGACTACCCATATGATTTATTTGGTAATTTCAGTACTTGCCTTTGATGAATAATATGAGAAATTTGTCAGTTTAATCTAATATAGAGGGCTGTAACAGAAATTTGTGAGTGGAACCTTTTTGGTCTTTCTTTCCAGTGAAAGTAGCAGTACAGCAGTGAAGTATTTCAACAGCGGAAACTTACTGCCTGTTCTTGCCAAGTGTCTGGAAGTTAGTGTATTTGGAATGGACACAGCAATTGCAGTTGGTGAGCAGAAATTGAAATGCACACATCTTAAGTGTTAGGTGATGCAACCACAAAGCTTTCTCTAATGAATGAACTGATTGATTTTGCCTTGGTTTGAAGTGAGACAAGAATGTTGGAGCACAAATTTGAATTGTAGATGAGTGGCTCCTGTAATTGCAGTGCCTTTGATGATGAAACTCTGGATTCAGTAATAAGAGAGAATTCTAATTATTCAGTTAAGAGACTTATTGCCCTGTCTACTTACTGTGGTCTTTTTCTGTAAGCTGATATTCACTCAACTGGTCAAGAAAAGGAATTTGCTTTGTGTGTGAGATTCCTTTTTTTTTTAAGCCAGTTATCCTTATTTTAAAAAATAAAGGGATGTTTATGTGATCACGTTGCTGGTTGTCTATGTGTATCTGTCTGTGTAACCCCCCTGATTTTTGTTAGGCAGCTTGTGAGATCACCTCGCTTTCTGCCCCCCCCCCCTTACCCCCCAGTTTCTGTTATTTTCCTGTTAATGCTGTGTTTACATTGCCTGATCTATTGTTGTGTTTCAGCGCAGTGTCTTCTCATTGTAACAGAGGATAATCCAACATCTGTTAGTAAGCTGCAGGGTTCCAGTTCTCTACTTCAGAAACTTCTTGACCTTGAGGGCAGTGAACCAGCTGTGTTGCTTCTCAGAACTCTGTCTTGTGGTTAGTTCATCAGATATTTTGTGATAAAAGAGATGGTTGGGGAATAAGGTAGAGAGCAGATTTATCGTTGTATAAATCGCGAACTTACAGCTAGTGCCTGGGTCAGGAAGACATGGATCTATACGTCTACTCCCCAATGGCTTAATTGGTTAAGCACAGGGACATCTTGCCTTTTTACCTTAGGATTGGAAACTGAATTTTTGCATGTAACTTTACAATAAACTCTTCATAAATATGACACTGTGTACATGTCTTTAAGGCTGGCCACAAATATCCCGTCTTTCTCATTTTGCTTGTGTGCTATGAAGTCTGAAGGCATTGAGGAAGGGGGATTGTGGAGACACACTCAGTTGCAATCTGCCTTCCTACCAGACTGGACATAATAAAGCAAATAGAGGTACCTGTCAAATAATATCATAACTAGATAATACTGCACACGTACCAATGGGCCTCCAAACATTTTAACCACTTCATATGTGTATACAAGAAAGAAAACTGTTGCTATATGTCTGCAGCAACCCTATGACATAACATTAGAATTGCAACAACCTACCTTAATAGGACATATTATATGTATAGTTCTCAATTAAATTTAAATATGTAACTTATCTCATTTAAAATCTTTATCTCTCTCTTTTTTTTTAATTCATGGTTTAAATTATTATGTTGTGATATATTGTCGAAAATCCAACACTGCATTGAATTATATAGTATGCAATTCAATAGCTTAAGAACACGTTAATCGTGTATTTGCCTGATGATGACTTTCTAAAAAGCCGAAACATATAGCAAAATACTGTTAAACATCAACTGTTTTGTTGTTGTGTTGTGACAGATTTTATTAAAGAAATATATTATATTTAACACAACAGGATGCATCCATTGAAGAAAAATATCGTATATAGTTGTAGAATAAAATGCAATAAAACATTAAATGTTTTCTCTAGGACAGTAATATTCATAAACAATACAGTCACACACTACAATTTCATTTAATTTAAAGAAAATGTCACTGTTTATTTTCTGTTGCTCCTTAGATGTCCATCAGTGTGGTGACTTCACATTCATTTATATAGAGCTTTAATGACAACGTTCCTTCCTTTCATGCCTGAGATCTTCAAGGAGTAAGAAAATGTTTTTAAAGTCAGTATGTCCTTTCTTGCTAGGTTTGACACTTAACTTGAACTATGGCAAGGTGTTAAGCCTGTCACCTACCACCGTGACACAGCTGGTGTGTAATCTGTCAGCCACTCTGAGTGTTGATCATCGCAAGGCTCTCAACAGTTTCACAAGCAACTTGCCCCTTGACGAAGCAGCTGAAACACCAAAGCAGAAAGACATGTCAGAGTCTGTCACTGCGATGCAGTATCTCTTGGAAGCTCAGAAGATTGCTGTTGAGTTATTGGCAAATATATGTACTGGTGATGGTATGTAATTCCTGTGTAATGAAAAATATTTAAAATAATTGTCTGAATTTTGTCTTTTAAACGTAATAATAAGTAACTTCTTTTAGACACTGATGGAAATTTTGTTATATGCGTTTTTTTGTGTGGTATTCTGTCTGTACATCATCCTCCATAATAGACTACTTAATCTAAAAAAAGAAACTGTAGAAATTATAGTTGTTTTATTTCAAATACTTTGAAGAAGAGGATGAAAATTGCTTGGTTTCCATGAATTTTAGCAAGAACGTTGTACTCTGTATATTTTACTTATGAGGGTTTTTCATATTTTACAGATGATGAGGATGCCATGGATCAGGATTCATCTGACAGCAGCAGTGTTGATCTGCTGAGTGATTCAGGCTTAGCTGAGGAGGATGTTGTTTCAGTAGCTGAGAAATTCTCTCTCAGTGTACCATCAGAGGTGAATATAGAGAAAGATGTTATGTGTACAACCTGAAAGTGTTTTGAAATATTGAACATTCAGGATGACTTTGCTATTACAGGAATTTGTTTCTTAAGTTGGAGATGAAAGTATTATTTCTCAATCATCATAGTCAGTAATGAATTATTGATTACAATGTGAAGCTGAGAGTTTCATAAATATTTATTTTGAAATGAAAATCTCTGTACTATATTAAGTTTTGTGCAGTATCTTCAGTTAATTTCTGGACTGACTGCACTGTGACATTGCTGCATTTGGGACAACATCTGTGCTATATGGTGGTAGAGTAGAATTTGTTGAGCTATTTGCCATTCGTTTCAAACTTAACAGTTTACATCACATAGCAGTAACACCATGAGAAGTGAGGCCCCTTGCAGTATAATGTTATATCAGAAAATATCAGCTTTCAATGAACAGCATGTATGCATGAGGTACTTCAAACTAGGCGGAACTGCTGCAAAAAACCTGAGGGATGAAAACTTGCTCTTGGAAGAAAAACAATGAAAAGAACTGAAACATTTGACTGGTTTTCCAAGTCCTGAAGTAGAGAGACATCAGTACCTGACACTGTTTCTCATATATTTTGCATAGAAAATGACAGACATTGCTTTCTCTTGGACTCACAATGTCTGTCCATGCACATCTGCTATATTGACTAAACAAAACTGTTGCTCCCTTCTCTTGTTTAATATTGTAGCATGTAGACCCCCTGCTGAGTAACAACCGCAAGATGTTTCACAGAGTGGAATATTTTGTTAATCATCCATATTAAAGATATTTTTATAACATCTTAACTTATTTCCAATACGAAGGGTTATGTGGGTCATGTTATGTGAATGAATGTATTATAACTGTGTTACCTCACTCATTATTGTTACTGTTTTATCATAAAGTGCCTCTTACACAGTTGTTTACTAATCTTCTGTTGTTTATTTTTATGAGCAAATTACTTCCCCTGCCCTACAGATTTCAGTTGAGGTAACATAGTGATCATTAATATATAATGACTGAATGTTATGAAAAAAATGAAAAACGTTTCATTCTTTGGTGTGGTGGTAAGTATTTTTAATTTCAATTTGTAGCTTTCGTTACTGTATATGTGTTCTGGCAGTAAAGTTCTTGCACCGGTGTGAAAAAAAAGAAATAAAAGAAAGGAAATACAAAATTGTTGTATTTCTATTCAAAGTAATCTCTGCCTACTTGAACACGTTCGTTGTAACGTTTAAAAAGATTTGAAAACAGTCAGGAGTAGCATTCAGTTCGGCCATTACATTTTTCATAATGTCCTCAACATTTCGAAACTTCTTTCCTTTGGGGGCAGTTTACATCATAGGTTAGAGAAAAAAATCTGCTGGTGCAGGATCATATAAATAGGGTGGGTAGCTTATCTCCACAGCATTGTGTTTGGCCAGAAATATCGTCACTACCAGCGCGGAATGGGAAAGAGCATTATCATGCAGCAGGAACCAACTGCACTGTACTCAAAATTATGGCCTCAACTGGGAAGGTCTTCTGATAGTGTAGAAAGTACTATTGACTGTATGCCCTTCAGACACAAACTGTTTATGAATCACAACTTGTTTGTCAAAAAATGGTTTTGATCCTAGACTTTTACAAATGAAACGTTTTGGGCTTTGGTAATGACTTTGAGGTCCATCGCATGCTCTAATGTTTTATCTTGGAGTCATATTGAATATGCATGACTCATCCCCAGTTACAGTGCAGCCAAGAAAATTGAGATTGTAAGATTTGAGCCTTTCACGGCGGTGACTATGAAGAAAGCAGTCTTCTGGGATTTGGCACCATGTATATGTGGTGTTAACCGACGTTTCGGAGGAACGTATCGCCTCCATCTTCAGGGTAGAAGAAAATATATAGGAAATCTGCAAGTGAAGAGACCATGAGAACCGGTAAAAGCAGACCTGCATGCGATGGACCTCAAAGTCATTACCAAGGCCCAAAACGTTTCATTTGTAAAAGTCTAGGATCAAAACCATTTTTTGACAAACAAGTTGTGATTCATAAACAGTTTGTGTCTGCTTTTACCGGTTCTCATGGTCTCTTCGCTTGCAGATTTCTTATATTTTTTCTTCTACCCTGAAGATTGAGGCGATACGTTCCTCCGAAACATCGGTTAACACCACATATACACAGTGCCAAATCCCAGAAGACTGCTTTCTTCAAAATTGGGATTGTTTGACAAATCTGGATGATGTCTTAGCATTATGTTAGTCTCCGTTACATCTGCTCGTGCATCAGGCTGTGTGGGGCAAACTTTGTGCAGATGTCCCTCTTCCATAAATCTTCATGGAGGATTTGACAGATCATCCCTTTATTGATATTGAATTCATCTGACATCATTCTGAGAGTCAGGTATCAACGTTTCAGGGACATGCGCGATGGGATCATCCTGAAGATCCTCATGCCCATCTTTAAATCAGAATGATTCAGATACACTGCTATGACTTAAGCCTTTGTCACCATTGACAGTTTGCAACGTTTCGTAAGTTTCTGTTGGTATTTTATCCAGTTTAGCACAAAATTTGATATTCACTCATTCCTCTATAACAGTTAAAAACACAACTAGCTCACCGAGCTCCTACTCAGGAGCTGTCAAACTTGCTGACCCCTGCCATGTGTTGGTGAGACACAGAACTACACTTAAATGGCAGTAGTTCATTTCACCACCACCACCACCCAGTGTGATTGCTGCAGCACCAGCCTAGGAACTTTATTGCCCGACATTTGAGCTAGACTAGACATAGTCATGGCTATTTGTATATTTTCAGGATACTGCTCTCAGTGTTCAAAAGAATTCAAAGTAATGTCTGGTTTTGTAATAGGTTCATGAATCATTAGTGAGTGGTCAGCTAGTACAGAAGGTAGAGGAAAAAACTCAGCTACCTGCCGAAAATGTGTGTGAAATCTTGAAGAACAATGTTGATGGGAAACACATATTTAATAAGTAAGTATCTTGAATATGCTTTCATGGCAACAACATTGCATTATGACCCAGAGATATTATTCACTACGTGTTGAGTGCATGGCCAGGCACAAGGATATTTTGAAATTATGTTAAATGAGAATTACCAATACTGTACATTTTCATTCACGTGTTTGGCCTCTTGTTATGTATGTCACTAATATGTAAATATGTTAGTTGATCACAGCAACTTTATACCTTCAGTGAATAACTGATAGAATCAAGAAAAGTAATCAAATTGATAGCATCATATTGTCGATAAATCAGTTTAGTTTAGTAAAATATTTTCACACTACATGTTTCGGTCCTTTATGACCATCAGGTATTTGTAAAGAACAAAATGTATCCACGTTCATTACTAACCTGCATGACACAAAGGATGCATTGCTTATAACCTTATCATATAAAGAGTGTTTACATAAGATTATGGTGTTTAAATCTAGTAAATTACTTGTCAAACATTAGTAAAAGTTGTCTAACATTATTATTATTTTTGGTTTTGCAAGAAAATTGCCAAGTTACTTATAGGGGATTTTTATAGTGGGCGGTGGTGGTGGTGCTAATATGTTTTCCACTTTTTGTCCTTATGGTGACATGGGTGTTGTCTGAGTGTATGTTGTTGGTGCCACTTGTCACTTATGTGTTTTAAGGACCAAAATTCAGAATATCACATTTCATCTGTTAAAACACGCAAGCGATCATGAATGAATAAACTTTGAAATTCTTTCACAACCTTCTTGTGTATGAAAATAATCACATCACCCCAGTATGGAAAAGAGGAAAACAGAAAGTTTGACTTTGAACAGTAGTGTCATTGGAAGTAATAAATCTTAAGATCCATATCTGTTCTACGTATTTAGCTATAGTTGTTTTATTTGTGGCCCAGAATGAATATGTTGTTGTGTAATTTCAGGTTGTTAGAATTGAGATGTCATGCCCTATTATGTCTTAGCAACCTTATAGCTGGTCTTGAGGTAGAAGACCTGGGCGGAACCAGTAATCTTTATCAGATGTGGCTTCACATTGGCTTACTTATTTTTAAGCAGACAGGTAGGAAATTGTTTGGAACTCATGCATGAACATTTCACATTCCAGCTGTGTGTTTGTCACAATATGTATGAACATGTGACACAACATTTATGAAGAAATTTTGCTTTTGGTAAGGTTGGTCGAAGCATGTTAATTTAATAACTTTTGTGGGTTATTAAGATCCAGAATTCGAGAGAAACAAAAAAAAAGAAAAGGTTAATGATCAAAAAGTTTAAATTTGGCAGGAATAGCTAATGTTAAAAAATGTCAGGGCTTAAAAAGGTCGGGCAGGAATGCTTGATACATGAAGTTATTATGCAGAAAGATGATGAGCATTTGTAGGGCTGTTGTTTTATATACATGGCTATTTTTTAATGTAAGTTCCACATGTTTTTCATATATTTACCAGATGTCCCCCCCCATTTTAATTTCCTTATTTTGAATTGCCTGTTACATTCTTTTTAGATCAGAGTGACACAAAACTCCTAGAAGCAGCCACATCTGCGCTGAGAGAAGCACTCCGTAAACTTGCTGAAGTCAATTGTAATCTGTTTGAAGAATTAACAGAATCAGACTTACAGGTAGGGATGATAAGTAGTCATACATTAGTTCTTTACCATGGATGTTTAGTTAATCATGGCCTCGCAGGGCACCACAAATATAGCTAAAATATACTAGCCACTTGACAGAATTAAATCAGCTGTAGTCTTACATGACACTTCATATGTATACTTCTATATTTGCAACTGGTCGATGCATGAGTGATTCTGTTTCTGGAGTGCTAACCCTTTATGAATAATGTTATATTTTAGTGTCCTGTTGCACTGATTTTCATCAATTATATGTATACAGTGGCCGGCTTGTAGTGCACTCAGTTTCACCTGTCACTTCACAACATGTTTCGGCAACATAGTGCCATCATCAGGTGTCCCAATTACGTCAATCTATTGCATTGCTTGCCCTCATATGTTTTCACAACACCATTATACTTTATTATTATATTTATACCATAAATACTTTTTAAATGGTGTTGTGAAAACATATGAGGGCAAGCAATGCAATAGATTGACGTAATTGGGACACCTGATGATGGCACTGTTGCCGAAACATGTTGTGAAGTGACAGGTGAAATTGAGTGCACTACAAGACGGCCTTTATGAATGGTTATAATGTATAAGGGGTGGGCCTTCTTGGCCCTTGCACCGCGACCGCAGTGATCTAACTGAGTAACAATGGATATAAATACTTTACAAAGTCTGTTCAAATGAAACCCATTCAGGTTTTTTTTTCCGGGCAAAGGAGTAGAGGTCATTTAAATTAGCTCCCATGAGTGATGAAGCACGCATCCCAATGACACATCAACTGATTGATCACATCCACAAAGAAATTCCTGGGCTGCTGGAACCATGGTAATTCCACAACCCAGATGTTTTCACCCAGCCTGAATCTACAGCCCTTTAGCACTTTTTTGAGGTGCCAAACATGTGAATGAGTTTCTTTTGAACATTCATCATTGGTTTTGTCTCATTTTTATTTATCTTTCAGTTAATGTTTAATGCTGAAATGCAATGTCCAGATGCAAATGTCAGAACCAACCTCATCAGGAGTATTGGCCTCTTAGGCATGATTTTCACAAAGTCAATGGAAACTAAGAGTCAAACATTGCTGAAGGTAAGGTAATGTTGAAGTATGTCTGAGTCTCAAAGACTGGAACCAGAATTTTTTTATATGAAAGTTAAGCATCTTGTTTTTTTTTTTTTTTTGAAAATATTATGAAAAAATTACAAACATGACAAAACGTTATATTGTTTGGGGACATGACATTGTAAATTATGTAGAGTAATGAGCTATTATATAAAACTTATTGGTTTTTTGATGCCATTTATTCTTGGTAGGAACAGAATTGTCTTATAAATCATTGCTTTTATACACTGTTCAAAATTCTGACTCACATATACAGCTTTTCTCCACCTTGTAAATTTGGAATCACATACTGGGTTCTGGGAAACAATATAACAATTCCAAAATATATAAGAATAATATTTCTTGAGGGGTTGAACAGCCATGGCATGAAGCTGACCAGTCACCTCTATCTAATGCCAAATTCAAGAATGGTGGAGCTATACCTCCACTCTCCCATATGTTTTCTTGGCATGGTGCTTAATTAGTTAAGCACAGGGACAAATTTACCTTAAGAACGCATGCATGTGCACTCAGATATATGCTATATTTTTTGCATCAAGTAAATTTTTACTTTATATGTATATAACACTGTAGTAACTTTGAAACTGTGAATTTAACTGCACAAGTGGTGTCATAAGTCTGCATGTTTCTAAAATGAAAGAAACTTGTAACATTACTGGGTATAGTTAGTTAGTTATTGGAGAGGGTGGGTTTCCCCATGCACTTAGACCTGTATTGGTCCATTGTGCTTCCCTCTATGATTTCTACCAGTCTCTATATCCTACTGGTACTGGTGCTTACCATCAGTCCCGCCCAGCCAGCGAGACCGGCTCTACTAGCTGAGAGGTATCTATAATGCTTCCCCCCTCTACCAGAGGTATTAGAGACTGCTGTTGGGCGGGAAACATCCGTAATTTGGCTCAGTGACCTCCTTTGGAGATATGAGGTTCTTTTACGTGCCGTAAAGCTATGATACGGGACCCACGGCTTAAAGTCCCTCCCGGAGGACTTGTTCCCTGAATTTTTCTGCCCTTAAAAATTCCCGACCTTCGCCGGGTATTTGAACCCGCGTACTACGAGTCATGAGGTGGGAACGTTACCTCTAGACTACAGAGGCCGCTTTACTGGGTATAAATAAATACCCATTGCAGTTTTTTCATTAAACTGGAATTTGTTTGTTTACTGAACATCACAGTTAAGTGGGTAACAATCCTTGGTTGTTTTAAAGAGTTTCAAATTTACATTTCAGTGTGATGAATGGTTATCCTGACTGAGATTTCTCATGGTTTTCCTCAGTCCTACCAGGCAGATTCCATCATAATACCTCAAATTATGCCACTCTACTTCCCTCCACATACTTTCTAATTCTCTTCTCACTTATCATCCTGTGCTATATAATCTGAGCCACTGATAGTGTGGTTAAATAAATCGTAAATAAATAAGTGAATGACTAGAATTTAAAACCACAAGTGCTTTTCAAAATTGAGTTTGAATTTTAGTTAAAAATTGAACATTCTGGCCTTTTGTGTTGGTACAGTATTTGCCTTCATTCTGATATCTTTTTTCCTTTCCCCCCCCCCCCCAGAATATTGGCAAATTCCTCCTGGATATTTGTAATCGAGAGTCAGAATTGTGGGTCACAATTGAAGCTGTTGATACAATAATGGATGTATTTGGAGAGGATGAGACTGATATTGCAGCAGCACAGATTAATCTTGTAGAGAAATTGCAAACATTGTTGCCATCGCTGAAACACAAGGTAAGATCATGTTTTGAATGGTTTGGTATATTGTGAACTACACAAGCATAAATATCATATAAGCATGGAACCTTAAGGTACAATATGACAGCTCTTGTTTTGAGAATGTATGTGTATAATAGGTGTTCGCTGAATCTCTACTCACATACTATTATTTCTGAACTGTAAAACTGGAGGAGAAATTGGAACAGGGAACTTCAGCTTGGCATCATTTTAGGCTTACAAGGTCTTAATTCATGAACTTTGAAGAGCTGACATTACATTCTCATCATCATCTCAAGGTTATGCTTCATAACACAGTACTTTAATTTGAATAATTGAGGTATATATGTAGAATTTTTAGGTAGTTGATAATATATGAAATTAATGTTACCAGGACTTCTTGTAATCACACGTAAAACTTAGCAGTATAACAGAGCATGATTTCCAGTTATGGTGGGCTACAGAAGAATATTGGGAGATTAAAATGAAATTTAGACAAAGTAAAATCTAAAGTACAGTTTGGATAAAAGTGTAGTTAATAACTGAGCAAGAATATAGAGACATGCAAGCAATTAAATGTAGTAACACTTTCAAGAAAAGTGAAAGTTTTCTTATTTGGACAGTAAAATTTGATCAGCTAGAGTAGTCCAACAGAAAATTACATAGGGAATCAATCCATATTACCAGAAAATGTCATCAGACTTTTAAGTATCATTTTAAATTGTGAAATGTCTCAAAAGTTATATGAATCAACTTGTTGCCTACTTTGAAATGTGGGACAGAAAGAAAGTAAGCAGATTGCAAATGGGTAAAATTTTAAGTTCTCACAGCAGTGCCTATGAAGATCACTGTCTTCTGGAATGTGATGCTGTGTAGTTTGGTAGAGAGATACCAACATTTTGGAAAAAGCTGAAGATGGAGGCAGCAAGTTCCTCCAGTATGTGGATCCCTGTCTACCAAACATCACAATTCAGTCCCAGGAGACAGTAATTTTAATAGAGGTTTCTCTGGAGTGGTAAGAACGAAACAAGAATGAATAACATTTTAAAGGAGGATATGAGGCATGATCTGAACATGGAAACACTACGAGGAAGGTGTATTAGATTAACCCTTTCACTGCTAGTATGTTAAGTAACTCTCGGTACCCTCCGTGCTGAATTATTTTTGAATAAATCTTTTATAAATAATTTAAGAGCAAAGTATGAAAATTTGTGATAAAATGTAATCTTACCTCAGACAGGGAACAGGCATAAGAAGTTGCAAAAATGTTGAATTATTCATGGTCATACTGGTCACCATCTTCGTTTAGTAGGTCAGTGTCTGTTGGATGCAACTGATGCTGCATTAATGGATTTCAAGGTGACTGCGGTTTAAAATAACCTATTCTGTTCAGCTATTACATGCTAATGCATGTTGTTAGGATTATGTGTTTGTGAACAAAGGCTGCAGTTACGCTTGTTTTTATGATACCATATCCTTGTCCTTAATTCTTGTCTCTTCAGTGCTGTTACTGAAGAATGGGTTGTATAAGAATGTTGCACCAATGATGGTTTATAAATGATTGTTTTTATTTAAGTTTAATTAGAATAATGATTTTTATTACTGTAAGTTTGTGGTTGACTTGTTGTAGCGTGTGTATACATCATTAAGAGCAGTTAATTTCTGTTTATGCAATATCTTGATAGCAATAAAAAGCACCACCATTCTATTGCTAATGAATAAGTGACTAGTCCAGTTGATGGGTTACTATATTTTGGTTTTCTGGACAGTGTGTTCTTTCCAGGTGGGGTTGTTTTCACTGTTTACATTGTCACTGAGTATTTATAATTATTAGTGTTAATTTTATCTCTTATATATCTCCACATTATTAACATTTATGTTAAGTTCTAGTTCTTAGAAATTTGCATGAGCAAGCTCTGTCCTGATTGTGAATGCCTTAATATTTCTTAGTATCTTATGAACAGAATTCCCTCATGAAAGAAGCCAAAAAATTGTCATACCTAATTTTTTCTTCCCCTCCCCCCTCTTCATTTCCCTTTCTTTTAAGGTATACCACAGTTGTTTCATCAACGTCAAACTTGAGAACTGTCATTATATCAAATAAGAAAAATTTGTTCAGCTTCTGATAAACTTACAATTGATTGTTCTGTACACAGGTACGTCTCCAAAGGAAGTCTCTAGGTGACCATTATTTAGTGGTTACAACAGTCAGTACAAACCTCAGTCGCTTCATAAAGTATAAATCAAAACGGGTCTCACTCATTGGTCAGACCAATGGTCATGGCATATAAACTGTTGTTCATCTGAAAGTGTTTTTTCACATTTTATTTACCATTACCATTGTATCATTGTTTTTATAAAAGTGATATTTTGCAGTTTTCATGGTGGGATATATGTGCATCCCAGAACACGAAATGTTGTACAGTTTTATTGGAACAGTTAGGTGCAATGGTACATAACATGTACCCTTAAACTTTGCCAGTCTTTTGAAAGCTTATGGTTTGTTCTTGCAGTTGTAAGAATTCAACGACAGATATAAAATTTGTCTTAGCAGAATTATTTTACTTTTGAACGTTCATGCTGACTTGTAACTGGCCAATGGCTGTTGAACTCAGCACAAAATAAATAAATTATTGAACTGAATTAAACTGAATATTAATTGCAAAACTGAAACAGAGAAGTTTGATACTGTTGAAATAAGATATGTATATTGTTTGTGATGTGAATGTTTGCTGAGTGTTATATTACATTACTCTCTGTTTCTAGATGAAATACTAATTTTATACACAGTATGATGAAATAAAACACGCTGAGCAGAAAGAATCTTCTCACATTTTCTTACACACATGCAACTTTTTTTCACATTTATTATACATAATCTGCAGAGTCTGCCATAAATATTTATGTTCAGTAAGTACTGGCTAGTGAATGAGTTATGCCCAGTGGTGTAACTCATACACTCATTTTTTTTTCCACTTAGGTTTCATTTTAATTCTTGTATACATGCATAAATAAATACAATTTTGATGAGGTGGTGTCTACAAAGTCTGGACTGTACCTTTTTGCAGAAAACCAGTTCCATTGTCAAAGTACTGTAGTTTAAGTTTTATTTCCCACTTGTTAATTTTGTGTAAAATGATTCAGGTCAATTTACAGGTCATGTTCCTTACAAAGCAGTACTTTGCAAATATTACAGCAAATCCCTTGTGTTCCCTACAATCCTCAGTTTCCACTTTGAGCATTTTTCATGGTGTTTTGAGGTTTTGTATTCCTCTGAATTTCATATCTAAATATGAATGGCTTTGTAGAACACTCCATCATGGTCAGTATTTGCCTTCAGTTGATCTGACACTGCACAGAATAAGGAGAGGAGAGATCATTTTCCAGTCATATTCTGTGACTTGTTCTGCAATCAGGAAGACAGTTATTGTGTGGCCTCACTTCATATCCCAAGTTGTCATTTTAGACTTCTATGTCAGAAGCCATTTTGGTAGACTGCTCTGCTGTCGCGATCTGTTGCATGACAACCAAACTAATAGTACATTGGCAGGAAGGTTCAACCTTTACTACAGCACCACCAACATCCAGCTCAGACGTTACATATTAACACAAAGAAATAGGAGGCATTATATACGGAATGCCCTTCGTATGTGGGCCTAAGGAATTAGTGATTAATGCTGTCACATAAGTATTATATAGTGATGTCAGATTCCTTGTTGTTTGGCATGGGTTCGAAACAGGCATCCATCAGTTATGCAGCTTGGAAAACCTTTAAAATCACCATAATGCAATAACAAACAAATTGTAAGTTTTTGTCAAAACATTTTCAACTTCAAAAATTCTGTTGACCTGTTTTGGATATGTTCATCTAATGGAAGATGATCAGTTATCACATCAGGCATTGGAATGGAGTCCAGTAGAATAGACAGAAAAGAGTCAGACCATGATAAATTTGGAATTAAGTTATAATGGAGCTAATGAGGAAGCTGGGTCTTCCTCCAGAAATTAAGAAAAAAAAAATAGAAAGTTGACACAAGGACCTCTTTAAAGGGAGAAAGCATTGAAAAAGGAAAAGAAATGTTATCTTGAACATCTTCACAAATTTTAGGTTGGGAATCTGCAACAAATTCAATTCATTGCTTTCATGTTATTTTCCTTTTTCTGTTACTATAGCTCAATTAAATGGAGAAAACCTGTTCCACAGGTATGGATCCAGCTTCAATCTTGATGGTCCCTGAACCAAATCTTGGTACCGCTTATCCGTGATGAACCACCAGCATGTCACCTTCCTTATCCATTCCATTTCAGTTGCTGTAGCGCTCCTTTCAGGTAAGAATTGCCTTTTGTAGAAAGCTTTCAAATGCAATCTGCCATGTTATGTATATGAATCACCAGCAGTTTATAAATGTATTCTGTAGGAAGATATGCTACAAAATGAAATCAGATTATATTTATATTTAGTTTTTGGAGTGTATTCATACCTGGTGCTTCAGATTTCTTTGTGAAGGTATCTTTGATGTGCGGTATTTGTGTTGTGGGAACATCCCACATTATCACGCATTTCTGCAACGCTCGCTCTTCACATCACTTTTCACCATCACGCGCGCTAACCAATCTGATTGCTTCAAACGTTCATATTTATACTGGGATCGCTCCTGGCCCGCATCTACTTCATTACGCGCGCTAGCCAATCAATTCTTCCTCCTCACTTTCGAGTTTGGCTCCGCCCCACCGACCAGCGTATAAAAACGAGCGACTCCAGAGCCAAGTAATTCAGTTCATCGATTCAGTTCAACGCAGCTCATCATCAGCCTACGAGCTAGCCACATCAAGCAACTTCAGCCAGCAGGCTTCGTCGCCAGCGCTCGGTCTTCGGAGACATCGGCAGGCTGCGCCAGGCACAACTGCCTCGGCTCTCCGGCGCTCTCACACCCGACTCACTGGGGCACCGCGCCTGGACTCGCCGGTGGTCGTGTTACGGTCCGACCCACTGGGCTTCTGGCGTAGCCACTGCCTCATGGCTCCTACGACCGCACTCAACGACTAGCCTTTCACCACCAGCAGCAACCTCCGCCATTTGCCGCACTGCGATCAAGCAACCTCCAAGTCACTCTGCCGCACGGCAACCAAGCAACCTCCAGCCACGGCCGCACTGCGGCCAGGCCACTCGCCTTTCACTAGCCTTTCTCCTTACCGGTGCGCGCCGCGCTACCTCACCGGTCAATCATCTCAGCAGCCACGGTCCTTTTCAGGGCCAACACACTGTTCCGAAGAAGTGGGTTGTCATCGGAGTAATGACAAGACAACACACACGTTGACAAGAGCCCCACAGTGTCTTGGTCTAACCTGCTTATGCAAAGCCTCTCTTCCAGTGAAAGAAGACGTTATGGAATTATTCCTTTTCAATACACAACTCTCCCCCCCCACACCAATTTCTAAAACTTTGCAATCTTATGAAGTAACCTATTTGTATGTACTGAATTGTATAGGTGAACTTTAGGACACAAAGTAAGGTGTACTCTTAAGAAATTAGTTATATAATTGTGGATTTTTCAGAATGTGGACACTTAGTCTTACTGCATAGGTACATCATCTTTTACGTGCCTTTATATTAAACTCAGAACTCATAGTAGAATTTGCAAGATAGTAACAGACAAGCAGGTCAGCATTCGTACAGGACCTTAATTCCAGAGCCAGGAAGTGTGACTTTTTAATTAACAGGGTTATTTCACATCAAAATAGCTGATCACTTGATAAATATTTATATGGTATTGTAGGTTAGTTTAATTATTGCTCGTGATATGTTTTATTCCTTAACCCTTCTCTGTTATCTGGGACAAAGTTTTCTTGTAAATTAAATGTAACTGCCATATGTTAAAGATTAATAGCATATGTATTATTATTATTATTATTATTATAAAAATGAATTGAATTATTATTATTATGTATCAATAGTTTGTAGGTAGCTCTTTCATATATTTTCAGTTTTTCATACACAGTTTTACTAACACTATTCACTTAGCTGCTTCATTAGTTACAGCTTCTGAATTTGCTTATTCATGAATTTTTTTTGTCGTGTAGATTGCATGCTGACCTCTCTCCATTTTGAGATCAGGCAATTAATGAAAAGACTGAGATTTCGTTTTTTGATACAGAGTAATGTGTTGAGTGACCCAGAAAGATGTGGTTACTGTATTTCTTCTGCTCATGCATGGATTTGAATGTGAAGTACATTTATCTCAGTGCTTCACTGATATATAAGAACACCCAAGGACTAGACTCATACATCATCATCATCATCATCATCATCATCAGTAATCTGTCAAGACGACAGGTCCACAGTCTCTTTCAAAACAATTCCTCCACTTAATGCGATCTAGAGCTTTCTCCTTCAAATGACAGTATCCTCTTCTGTCCCCAAGGTCATCCAGCATCTTCTTACGTCTTCTTCCTCGTCTTCTTGTCACTTCTATCCGCCCATCTATCTTTCCTTCGATAGCTTCTTTTAGAAGGCAGTTTCTGCGTAAAACATGACCAATCCAATTAGCCTTCCGTTTTCTTATTTCATGTAGGATATTCCTCTGCTCACTGACTCTAATTAACACTTCTTCATTTCTCACATAATCGGTCCAACTGATCTTCTCCATTCTTCTCCAACACCACATTTCGAAACTTTCCAGATGTTTCTGATCTACTGCCCTAAGTGTCCATGTTTCAGCCCCATACAGAGCTATGCTCCAAATGTAGCATTTCACTAGTTTCTTCCTCAAATTTAAGTCCAATTTGCTGGTAAAAAGATTCTTCTTCTTGCTAAATGCAGCTTTTGCCATGGCAATCCTGGATTTAATTTCACAAGTACACCTTCCATCATCTGTTAACAAGCTACCCAAATATTTAAAACATTTCACATTCTCCACTTGTTTTTGGTCTATCTTTATTGTGACTGGGGTTGGTTGTCTCGAAATTTTCATTACTTTTGTTTTCTCCACATTCATTTCCATGCCATAGCACCTTCCAATTTCAATTAGTCTATCAATCATGCCCTGTAGCACAGTTTCTTCCTTAGCCATTAACACAAGGTCATCTGCATATTTCACAGTTTGAATAATTTGCCCTCCTACTTTGAAGTCACCGAGCCCATCCAGAGCTTCCTTGGTAAGGCATTCGCTGTACAAGTTGAACAGAATTGGTGATAAACAGCATCCTTGTCGAACTCCTCTTCCAATCTGCACACTTCCTGTCTCCCCCGTGTCCAGTCGTACTCTAACTTTCTGATCCATGTACAATTTGCTAATCAATCTTCTTTCATGCCAATCGATACCTGTTTCTTTCAGGATCTGCATTAATTTGGTCCAGTTTACCCGGTCAAATGCCTTCTGCCAGTCTATGAAGCAAACACACAGTTCTTCATCTATCTCCAAAGTTCGTTCCGCTATAATTCTCATCATCCCAATTGCATCCCTGGTTCCTTTTCCTCTTCTAAATCCAAACTGATCTTCTCCAAGTACATCCTCTATTTTCCTTTCAATTCTTCTTTTAAGTATCTTTGCTATTATCTTTGCTGTATGTGCAATAAGACTTATTGTGCGATGGTCGCTGCATTTTGTAGCTTTTGTCTTTTTCTTTAAGGCAATCATTGTAACTTCTGTAAAGTCCTTGGGCCACTCTCCACTTTCATATATGGTGTTCATTAGTTTTGTCAGTGTTTTCAAACCACCTTCTCCCAGTAACTTGAGCACATCTCCAGGTACATCATCATCTCCTGTAGCCTTTCCCTTCCTCATTTCCTTGATAGCTTTTTCCACCTCACTTTGTAAAATATATGGTCCTTTCTCGTCTGTATCTACTTCTTCTTCCGGTTCAACTTCTAAGGTTTCTGGCCGATTAGGTCGATCATATAGTTCTGAAATATAATTTTCCCAAATTTTCAGCACTTGCCTCTGATCTACTATTCTATTCCCCTGGGAGTCTTCGATGCCAACATTTTGAATCCCATGATTCTCTTTCCATCCTAGTTCTTTTGTCTTCATGTACATCAAATCATAACGGCCTGTTCTTTGAAATTCCATAATCTCATTACATATCTTCTCAAGATATTCCTTTTTGGCCCTGTCCGTGGCTCTTTTCAATTCATTCCTCAGTCTCCTGTATTTCCTCCTGCCTTCTTCATTGTTGACATTCTTCCATTTCCTTCGCTCCTCCATTTTACTCATCATCTCCTGTGTAACCCATGGTTTTCTTGCTATCTTCTCAACTTTACCTACCAAATCACTGATAGTATCTAACATGCATTCTTTTATATCGTTCCACTGCGCTTCAGCATTTCCGCTTTCACCTTCAATTGCACCGAGTTTCTCTTCTAGAGTCTCTTGCACGCTTTGTCTTTGAGCATATAACTTCTCCAAATCCCATCTGGGTCTGCGCTTTCGAAATCCTATAATTTTCTTCAACCTGGTTCGGAACTTGGCAACCAGCAAGTTGTGGTCAGAGTCAATGTCTGCCCCAGGAAGCGTCTTCACATCCTTCACACTGTTTCTGAATCGATGTTTCACAAGGATGTAGTCCAGCTGATGCCTCTTCCAATCCCCAGGTGCCTTCCATGTGTAAATTCTTCTCTTTGGCTTCTTGAACCAAGTGTTGGTAACAATCAATCCATTTCGTTCACAAAAGTCAATAAGCATTTGACCTCTGTGATTCCGTCTTCCTAGTCCATGTGATCCAACAATATTCTGATATGGTTCATCTCCAACAATGCTGTTCCAGTCTCCCAATATGATGCTGTTTGTGTCTCCTCTTCCATCTTCCTGAAGAATTTCTTCAATTGTGTCATACACTTTTTCCACTTCATCATCTTCATACTCTGATGTTGGCATGTACACTTGTATAATCAGTATATCTACCGGTTCCGCCTTTAACTTCAGAGCAATAATTCTGTCATTACAAGCAAGACTCATACATTTGCATGGAAAGTTTGTGAAGTACATTAGCATGAAAACTGTATCAGAGTTAAAGGGAATGTAGAATAGTTCTGTAGATTAGGATTATATTCACTGATTAACCAAGGAAAGTTTTTGCAACATTGATTTTTGATACAGATGTCGATTGATTAAGCAAGGGAAGTGCCATTTTGAACAGCAGGCATTTAACATGGCCCCCAAGAAACCATCTTACCAGTACAGGTATGTGGATGGTATGTTTGTCATCTGGCCACATGGAATGGATGATCTGCAGAAGTTTAATTAACACCTTAACAACATACATAAAAATCAAGTTCATGATGGAAGTACTAACAAACACATCACTATTATTTCTGGGCATTTGGTGATGAAAAAACAGGATGAGTCACTGGGACATTCGGTATACAGAGAAGCCACTCATACAGAGCTTTACCTACATGCAAAGTCACACCATCATCCATTGAAAAATCATTCATTGCTGACTGCACTCATTAACCATGCCAAGACAGTATGTAACAGAATGTCTTGAGTGATTCAATCCACCATTTAAGAAAGACATTCGGACAGAATGGATACGATTCTACAGCCTTCAGCAGAGCCATGATTAAAAAGCGCAAGATGATGACAGAAAAAAAGAGACTGATTGGGATAGCCTTTTAACCACTCCAACAGTCAATATATACATTGTACGATTTGAAGTTCTCACAGCAGTGGGTGTGTAGGTATAACACTGTGTAGTCCATTGAAAATCAGTATATCTTCAACATCATACAAGATAACAAATCTTGGGAAAATTTAATATAAAGACAGCCCACATCCCTGCTAAGAAGAGTTCTCATATACTAAGATCAGTGAAAATTGACTTTGAACTGAAGATCTCAGGGGATTTGTAAGTAGTCCATGTGAATGTGGAAAAGTTTATGTAGGACAGACAGGCCTGCAGTGGCAGAACACATCATAGAATAAGGCAACTACATCAAGTTCCAAGAGACTGATGTACCAGCCAGACATCCGACAACATGAACCAACTCGTAAAAGAAGCAGTAGAAATAAAATTGCATCCAAATAATATAAACAGGGAAGAAGGGTTCACACTCAGCAGAGCATGGCGTCCTAGCACCAGATTGTTAAGGCACTCCAACACACACAGACAACGAAATCCCAAGAAGAGGAAAGAGCATGAAAGAAAAAAAAAAATTTTTGACTCCACCCTCCTGCTGCATAGTATACCAATAGGATGAGGCAATGGTTTGACAGACTGGTATATGTGTCAGCAGCACATGGTCATTCATTGCATTGGTCCTGATGGAGGTGGAGATCTCCAAAACATTCGTTTTTAACTCAGCATTGACAGAGACAATCTCCCAAGAAAATTTTAACACATTTATTTGGCATGAAAACTTCAGATGTTACATAAGAGAAGCTGTTTGAAAACATTATTTTGCTTTGTTAAAAAAAATGATTGGATCTTTCAAATGTGCAGACTTGATTGCGACTCTGTTGTGTTTCAACTGTATTTCTCCACTAGCATTCCTGATGGGTTGATGGAACATTAGACTCGTGTTTTATGTCAAATTTTAATGAGAAACATTTTTCCAGTCATGTTGCACATCATGATGGAGTTGTCAGCAAATTGAAAATGTCCAGTAAACAAATATCATACATTTTCTTGCCCAGAAATCACTGAAGAATTGTGGGATTTAGAAATCAAATTTTTCTGTTTTCTAGAAGAATTCTGCAGATAGTTTAAAGGCTTGTTCATGCAAGCAATGGCTGTTGTATGCTTGCTTATTTTGCAGTCATTGCTTAGCAACAAGTTTTTTGCAGTAACTCTATGGGCTGAAACAGTTCTCCCCAGTTTTTATACAATAACCATTTAAGTTTGTTCGAAACATGATAATTCAGTGGGTT
>NW_019739942.1:977061-1002164 GCF_002891405.2 Cryptotermes secundus
CACATGAGAGTACAAAATAATAACCAGTCTGGTAAAACACAGTTTGAAAAATATGCAAAGGGATTTCCATAAGGCTTTGGAAATGTGATAGTTAATATCCTGCTTATAAATGAAACTAATAACAGCTGTTAAAATGGCTTTCAAAGCTTTACAGCCTCTTAAATTTTAAGAGACAGTAACGTAGAAATCTAATAATGTAGTGAAGTGAATCTGGTATACCTCATTCAGTCATTTTGTGGAAAAAGTACAGACCCAAATTCTATTAAGATGTTAGATCTTACTGTGAAGAATACTGAGATTACTTTCCTCTGAGATGTCATGACATGTCTAGTAAATACGAAGCAATATTTTGGAGGAACCTGAAGATGGAAGCAATGTGTTCTTCTAAAATTATATACCAGTATATCAGAACAGATGGCCTCACATTTCAGAAGACCAAAATCAAATTGTGTTGTTTATAACCAAGATTTTAGTAAAGTGATTGCTTCAGTCTTGTCGTGGAGGTACAAATGTAAATAAATACGTTCCTCTCGATAAGATCCATAACTTTAGTGAGAAATATTTTTCAGTTTGATGTGTTTTTAAGAAGTTAAATTAATTAAAGTGCTTAAATTAACCAGTTATTACAAAGTTTCAATATGGAACTCACACAGAATTTTACATATTCACATACTTGAAATGCCCATAATGTGTTCTTAATTTTTCACTGCATGTAGTCCTAAATAATGCCAACAAAACTACTTTATATACAAAGTAATGCATGCCTTATGTTCCCTTTCCTCCTCCAATAATCATTTTAGAGCCAGCTGGCTACTTTTCAAGATCTTGCCATCTGAGGTTTTGTATGACTGTAAAAATGGTGCATCACTTCTGAAATTCAGAAACTTGGCCACATGATTTCCTGCCACTGGAATAGAACTATATATCAAAATAATACTCAAGTTATCAGAGTTCAAGAACTTGCCAGCTTTAAGTTAGATTTTGGGAGAAGCATTAGAATTCTTCAGTCTTAATGTAAGGGATTGGTACATCATTTTAATAACCATAAGTTTTGGGAAGAACTAATTGACTACTTTTCTTTCTCTGTAATTTGAGTACCTGATACATGTAGAAATAAAACTCCAGTATGTGTTCATAATGCAGTAAATAAAACAATACCATCAGGGAGGCTGCAGTGTTCTTATTACTAATGGGAGAAATTAGTGAAGTACACCATTCAGTTGGAATGATATAGTATATTCCAAGTTTCATGTAGATTAGTTTGGGGATTCAAGCAATATTAAGGTTATTACCTCAACAATCTGAGAGGCTGCAGTCATGTTATTATTAATGGGAAGGATTTATGATGTATGCCGTTGAGATGGCCTCAGATGGCATCACGCATGAATACCGGTTTTCATGACGATTGGTTCAGGAGTTAAAATAATATTAAGATTCTTACATCAGCAATTTGAGAGGCTGTAGTGTTGGTACTAGTGAAGGAGGGGATTTCTTAATTAAGCCATTGAAATGGCCTCAGGTGGCATGATATACAGAGGTTGGACAAAATAGTGGAAACACTACAGGTACTGTACACATTTCATTATCAGTAAGGTTTTGGACCATCTTTTGCCTTCATTATATCCACAGTCTGTGGAATCTTCTTGAAGAACATCTTCAAATTGCTTTAGAGATGTTAGAGGTGGGAATCTGTTCCTCACTCTAGTCTCCAAAATTGACCAGAGTGGTTCAGTGATGTTGAGATCTGGTCACTGTGCTGGTCAGGGAAGATGTTGAAGTTCAACTTAATGCTCTTCAAACCATGACTGAACATCTCCATCTCCAGCTGTGTGAATATGGCATTGTCATCTTGTTGGTATTATTGATGAGAGAGATTTATGATGTATGCCATGGAGATGTCCTCAGATGGCACGATATATGCATACCATGTTTCATGACGACTATTACAGACATTCAAAAAATATTAAGGTTTTGCCTCAGCAATTTTAAAGGCTATAGTGATGGTTAAAATGGCCCCAACTAGTATGATATACGTACATAGTTCCGTGATGATCTGTTTAGGCATTATATAACATTATGGTTATTACTGCAACAATTTGAGAGGCTGTGATGTTGGTATTACTGATCATACCAATGAGATGATTCATATGTCATGATCTAATTATCAAGTTTCATGAAGGTTGATATAGGCGTTCAAGCAAGGTTAAGGTTTTGCTGCAGAAATTTGAAATTGAAATTTGTTGGTATTAGTGACAGGGTGAATTTACATGTATTAATTATGCTGCTGAGGTGGGCTGAGGCCTCATGATATATATATCCAGTTTCATAATGATTGGTTCAGTCATTCGAAAGTAGTTACACATAGAGACTCACAAGCACAGAAACAGCAAGGTGATCTCATAAGCCTTCTTTATTTTTTTCAAAATAAGGAAAGGAGGCTAAAAATGAGAGCATGACATCCATATGATTTGCCTTCCAAATCCTTTGATGGTAGAAACATGGGTAGGAAATCTATTAAAAATTTGAATAGAATTAAATTTTAATTCCAACTTTTTATTTTATGTTGTAGCACAATGAATTTATGTATATGTGTATGTATATGTAGGTACACATACACATATACACGTCATACAGAAAAGTTATGCTTAAAAGTTACAGATCATAGTGAGATGGTGATTTTGTATGCAGTGAATCATATTTGAGAGATCTGGAAAGGACTGTATACTCTACTGGTATAGAGAATGCATATCTATGTGCATACATCTTTTCATTTTCATTGCACTAACCTGTTACGAACAGTTGTAAGGCACACCTTCGTACTGTTTCTTTCTATTTTAATTACAGCAACGGTGAACATGATATGCCTAAAGTGAGTTGCAATTTCATGTAATCCATTAAAGATATCGTGTACCCTAAGGGTCATGTATACTCCACATTTTATACCATTAAGACAGAAGAGGGAGGGAGAGAAGGAACAGGGGAGAAAGAGAGAGAAAATGAAAGACGTTCAATTTTTCATTAATCCATGGAGAAGGCACGTGATAGTGGAGTATAAATATGAGTATGCATGGATTTGGTCGAGGTCATGTAGATAATTCACAGCTGATTAAAACGGCACAAAGGCCATTTTAATAGTAATTTATTAATCAAACGTGATAAACACTATTCTCAAAAGTACGTTTAATTCAGAGATTTCTGAACAGTTACTCCTCAACTTTCTAATATGCACTTTAAGAAATTTTCCTGTATTAGACATTGAATTATAGAAACATAAAATGAAGCAGAAAACAGATTATTATAAATCCGTTTATATTATTGTATTTTTGTAACTCTTGAGCTCATGGCAAACTTTTCTCTTTTTTGCTTTGTGTTTTTAAGATCTGTCACTATAGTGGTAATGAATCATCTGAAGATGAAAGTAGAGCCAACTGTGAATGTGTTATCTATATCAAATATACCTCAGACAATGGTCAAAGCCATCGAAATATTAGGTATATTGTCACATGTATTAGTAACTGTAGACAGGGTTTGGATTGGTGAATAGATTTATTGACCACTTGCAAGTCATAACTACAAATAGCTATAACGCTGTTGCTAATTTCCACACTACAAATCACTCCACACTGTCTTCTCAGTCTGCTTTCATTAGTCTTTACTTGGTAACAGCTCAACAATGCCTATTCCTCTGTCGTGTCCTCACTAGACGTTTCCTGCTTACTAAACTTAGCAATGGAGATTCTTTAGCTTCGGTTGCGTGCTGGTTAACATTCCACAACTGAATCCTCAACTCAACTGTAGCGCTAATTGCCTTCAAGATAACTCTTCGGCACGGACCACGCAGGAGACACAGCCTCTTTAGTGTTGCATATCAACGGTCGCTGCGCGGACCCAGTAGAAATCTCCGCTCTTCTATTGTTGCGCGATCATTCCCGCGGGAACGTGTTTACCGAGCCGTTGCTGAGAAACGTGTTGCATAATTCCGTTCTGCTGTGTGCATATATGTTGCGGGATGTACATAGCAATGGCCGCTGTTTACAGAGTCCTCGCTTAGCAACGGGTCTGTACGCCACGATATCATAAGAAACAGCAAGTCAGTGTTTCATCAAAAAGAGAGCCATGGTCACATTCGTGGAAGGAAGAATAATCGGCTGCATTCAGTTTATCAGATCCAGTAGTGTCGTGGTTGTTCCAAAGTGCCTCAGACATTGCTTGTATAAAAGGACCCAGGTTCTGAGTTTGTTCTGCGTATGCGGAATAAGAAGGAAATGCAGCTGTTTGAATGGATGTCAGTGGTACCTTAAATTCGATTACTCCTGACATCTTTAGGCCGCATTATTTTCCCGACGAAAAACATAAGATCGAATGGGATCATTGTGCTTCCTGTTTGTTTCTATGTCCACTTTTCAAATTTGAACCAAACAACCAATTTGTGTGTGAAACTTTGTATAACATTATACCATTCTAGGTGATACCAACATTGAAATGTTTAATTTCTTGCAATCGGTAATAACAATTGGTCGAACAAACGAAATTGTGAGGAGAGCACAACATTTTTTTTTCTTGGCACTACAGCCCCAGTGGGCCTAGGCCTACCTCCATGAACTTCTCCGCTCACTTCGGTTTTTCTAGATCTTGGACATACGATAGGACTCCTTGGGCGGGTGATCAGCTCGTCGCAAGACCTCTACCAAGCACAACATTAGCAGCACTTAATTTAGGATCCGGAAATGGTGTATGATAAACAGATCTTCATAAAATATGCAACCCTTGCTTAGACTGTGTGCGCGCTTGCGCGTGCATTTGTGTAAAACGCAAAATTACATGGTTACCGTGCGAAAATACTATATTTAACTGCCAGTCCTTGGGTTTTAATTAATGAACCAGTAGAACTAGGCATGTGAAATTTGAGGCAGAAATAGATCATAAATATAGACACACATTATGCAAGAAACATTGTTTCTGAGTCAGCGATTACAAGCATGGCAACTGTGCGCAACTTTTGAGATATTAAGCATTTAACTAAGAAGTCACTAAAAAACGTGAAGTAACGGTAAGATTAGTAATAGTGTACAGGAATAGAAATATCGATAATAGGAAAGGAGGTTTAATGAGTTCTGTTCAGAGAAGCTTGTTGGGTTAGGAATAAAATAGCCGGTGCTTATAGCTGAGAATCAATGCATTGAGTTACAGCAATGTATTACGTAATTGCGCACTAAAATATATGTCGCAAATTCTATGAATGTACTTTAACCAATGCATCGTTTGTTTGTAGCGTGTATATTGCTGGAGTGTTATTGAGGTTAAAGACCTTGGTCTTTATCTCGGTTTCTATTTCCCTAAAATATGTATTCAGCAGGCCTTCTGTTCAGTAATATATTAAGGTCGAAATATATTGTACACTCTTGCTCAAAATATATATCACGAATATCGCCATTCCATATAGCGGTGGGGATAGCTTAGTCAGTACACTGAGTAGGCTACGGGTAGACGACCGGAATTCGATCCCACATAGGAGCACCGAGTTACGACCGGCTCTGAGAACCATGCAGTCTCTTAGATTTTAAGGTGTGATTGATGTTAGCTCTTTCTAAGGGACCCAACAGAGGTGTCCCCTGCAACATGAGGACGGAAACAGATCCAGTTTCCGAAACGTTGTGTTCTTTAGTTTTTTAATATACTGAACGATATACAAAGTCTCGAAACCTAGTAATTCGGAACAAGCTACTGCTAGGCTCATTTCTCCGAATTAAAGCGACCGGAGCGTGAAGCTGACAACTCATGACTCACCACCGCCGAGGTTAATCCGTGAAGATATAATTGTACTCCTTCATGCTTTTTCGAGGCACGGTGCGTAAGTAAGCACAGAGACTTTACCGTTATATGTATATGGCGGTCTCGTGATGTGCAAGATGTGTATTGGTCAGATTTCAGGAACGTGTTCTACAGGCCATTTGGAGCAAGAGATATCTGACACACTGTAGGTTGAATCGACACCCATATCGAGTTAAGACCTAGCTTAATTTAGCACTGAATAAAAAAACGTCTTTTCAATTCATATTTTTTATCGTTACTTTAAAGGCTTACAACAAGTAACTCTCAAGGTTATTGTAACACATGTTCGAAATACCCAACATTTGGCTGCACGCATGCTGCCAGTAGTTGTTCCAAAGATATTGCTTACTGCATGAGCCCCAGTTCGTTTCTGATACCAACAGCAGCTTTATCTGTGGCCTTTACCAATTGATACCTTGCTTCTGGTTTGCCACTGTGATACACTCTCGACTTCTTTCAATCCAAAGAAAATAAATCTGGTTGGTTTAAGTCGGGAGACTGAGGGGGCCAAGCCACCGGTCCACATCTTTCGATCCACTTCGCTCAGCGTTGCGTTCGCGTTCGGCACACTCGCTTCCGAGAAATTGTTGGTTATATCAGAACGTTTATGAAGCTTCATTAAATACCACACTGAATGATTAAGCTTTGGTTGCTTTAGTAATTGCTTATTACGTCAAGAGTAATAAATTTTAGTCCTGTTGCACACAAATGTGATTAGAGTCAATTTTCCCAATCACATGATGCATTTTTCCGCCTCCTTCCAGTTCATGTAGTTCATGTTTTGTATCAGATGCATTTGAGAACTACAATAACAAATCATTACAGTATGCGAAGAAATTAAAAGCCGCATACATTCGAACAATGCATGCTATCATTGTTTCACACAGGTATCAAACTCGGTCTCTCGCCAGAACGGAAGAATGAACCTGAACCTAGATATTCACCTCTTCAACAAAACTGAGCTCAGTGCTCAGTGCTCTGTCTTCAAAATAGAACTTGAACTGTGAAGTGCGGTGCAGTGCAGTAATATACTGTCAAAGTTCGGTCAGAGATACGTTACGACCGATGGTCAATCGGCCAGTCTGTCTTGGAATAAAGCACTCATCTGGGGCTTAAGAACAGATCTTTATTACTGTAAGACAGTTGCAGGTTTGTTGATGTGGGGCGCACTCTCTGACGAGAGGACGGGTCTATCGTTTGCCAGAGTCATAGTCAGCAGTAATAAGTCTGTTGTCAGTATGTACAATTTACATTTTACGTGTTATTAAATATATGTATATATAACATATATTAGGCCTCTGTCAGTCCAGGCTCAGTACAGCAGATCATGCCCTATCATTAGTAGCTTCTGCTGCAACAGCAGTCTAGTCACTTAAACGGTCGTATGCTTAACCGCCGCCATTGTTTAAGCCTCTTATATTCCCCGTGTTGGGGTTCTCCTTGTCCAATGTTGCGAACATTTGCATTTTCATGATTTTATATAATTTCTGCTTGTTTCCTGCATAAGTTTGTTATATAATCATATATTTACGGAAGTTTTAAAGCCATATGCAAATCGCGAACCGCTATGCGCGTTGAAAAATTTCCAATTGTGCGGAAAACTTTTTTTTTTGCAGGCGCTGCAAATTCAATAGATGGTTGTCTGCCGCAAACTCTCAGGCGGGGCAAGCATAAGTCATTATACTCCTAAAATATGCAGCTGGCCCCGCTGACCCTCATAATGCAACTTCGACACTCACCGAAAAGGAAACGCCGTTTCCAACAGTTTATCTATTGTGCTCGCGTATCCGTTGCAGCGGGAACATGTTTACCAAGCCGTTGCCTAAGAAAGGACGTTTCGTGTGGCTCCACTATTCCGGCTTGCAGGCGTCACGCCGCAGTATCAAAACGAATCCTAAAAAAGTAAGATATGAGGGTGTGCTCTAAATATATTTAGCTCAGGATAGGGACCAGTGGTGGGACATCATTAATGCAATAATTAACCCTTTGGTTATAGAAAAGACACTGAATTACTCGACTAGCTGGGTGACCACTTTCCAAGACTGACACTTCTCCATCGAATTGTGTGCATACGAGTACTTGATCTTTCTTTATTTTCGAAATATTGAAATTAATTTTCCCGGCTCTGAACAGCATTCGTGTTGCACGATCTACCCTTGAGGGTTAGTTGAAAGCTTTCTACCTAAGCTGGTAGATAGGCTTAAATAGCCACCTGGTCCATTTATTCGGTTAAGTTTGTAATTTGGTGATAATTTGACTAAAATATGTGAATTTTTAGTTGGAAAGACTTACAGGAAGCCACTTCGATTTGCAGCCTGTGGACGTGTTAATATTGACGATGTTGTCTTCTGGTTCTTATTTAGAGGCAAATGGTCAAGTCAAGGACGATAAGATGGGCAGGGACAGCGCAAATATACTCATGCTGAAACCAAGTACGTTACACGAACGTACCGTCTACACATAAAGACCGACCCCTGCCCTCGTCGAAGAGGAGGCCCTACTTCTAAAAGACGTAGATGTCTAGGACAGAACAAATATCTTGGTCATAGATCTCGACGAGACTGAAGCCAAGAATGACTGTGCTGTCGAAGGCCAGCAGCAATTTAACCGACCGACCATAAGAAGGCAAAAGTGAGTGTGAGATGGTACCCAACCGGCAACGACGTGAGTACAGAAGCTGAAGAATCTCTATTGTTGTAGCCCTTAGCTGGCAACGACTGCTGAAGCCATAGTAAACAGATGGTTTAATGTGTGCTATAGTGATAAGTAGAGTGCTTGATTTAGTGAGAGTGTTATAACTACCTGTAGTTACGATTTATAAATATTCAGTAAATCAAATTAGCAATCCAAATCCCGCGTCTAGTCACAAACATTTGACAATATTAAACTGGATGTTGGAGAAAGTAACATTGGGTTGTACGGAGTGGGTTCATGTGGCTTAGGATAGGGACCAGTGGCAGGCTCTTGTGAATACGATGTCGGGCCCTCGGGTTCCATAAAATTTTTGCAAATCCTGGAGTGGGCGAATGACTAGTGGCCTCTAAAGAATGTCTTTACGCCATCGGTTTCTTAGTTGTTTAGAGACTTCCGCTTGAAAGACTGAATGAAATAGCATGGTATGATCAGTATAGATACTAATCATTTGTAAGAACGTAAACCGTTTTGAAGTAGTTCAGCCTTAGATGTAATTACCGGATTGGTACTGGCTAATATTCGTATTAGCTCAGGACATTGGTAAATTTATTTCGTTTGTGGTGCAGGGATGAATGTTATTTCAACTTTATGATAGTTATTTTTGTTCATGTTATTGTAGCATTCTCCATTTAGAGTTTTTTTTTCCCTTAGCACTACAGCCCCAGTGGGCCTAGGCCTACCTCCATGAACTTCTCCGTTCACTTCTGTTTTTCTAGATCTTACACATTCGGTAGGACTCCTTGGGCGGGTGATCAGCTCGTCGCAAGGCCTCTACCTGTGCACAAACACAGAAAAACGCACACACACAAACTAAACATCCATGCCCTGAGTGGGATCCGAACCCACGATCCCGGTTTCCAAGCGAACGAAGACAGTACATGCCTTAGACCGCTCGGCTACCGTGACCGACTCAAAAATTACTGTAAGCCGACATTATCTTGTCCGTAAACGTCAGCGTTAGTAACCTGCTTGCTATTTCTGTGCATGTTAATGCGCATGAAACATTTAACATCCATGTTATCTATTCCATCTGCGCGACGTAATTTTCTTTGTGGGGGCATCCATGTGGGTAGAACACTATGGCTTAGCTTCAGTACTTTGAACTGACGCTTTATCTGCCTCGTGACAGTGGCTACCGTGATTACGTATTGCTTAGACACGGCGGCTGTGAGGAAATCACTCACCCGAAAGTGACCTCTTTTGAAATGACCTGTTAAGCCCCTTAGAAATTTATCAGGAAATGTATTCGATATACCGCGTCAAATCAAGAATGTCTTTATGTATCTTAAAACTGTAGTGAATATTCGAGAATATGATTATTTTCTGAGGGCGCTCTCCATTGTCTGAATAAAAAGGAATTTACGACGTTTCGAATTCTGGCTCCTTCACTACGAGTATATTGAGGTAAAAGCAGAGAGTGTTTTCTTTTAGAACTCGAAGTCGATTTTCATTTTGGCTGAAAATGAGGATAGGTTCGGCCTCCGAAATATACGTGTACAACTTTTTCTTTATTGTGTATAAAATACACACATGAAGATACTTAACCATTGTCACCAAACTCTGAGAACAGCTGATTTTGGTGATTCCGAATTAATTTTATACACACCGAGCAGGCTGGTGTAGTTGTAGCGCTGTAAATTGTATGCGGGATGTGCCTGGTTCGAATCTTGGCCAGTTCTCAGTCCCTACAGGCAAATTCCGCGATACAAGTATATCTCGATTAGGCCACAACTGCTTCCCTATCCTTTCGAATTTACTGTTCTCCAATTATCCTGCAATTTAGATCCATGATCTGTGATATTAATGACATCGTAAAACTAACTTAATACAAGCAGAAGAATTTCTTAGGATTGCTGTTGCTCCGCAGTACGGTCGGTGTTGGAGAGAAACTGTACAGGCCCTGTGGAACTACCATTTTTATTTGATCTCATTTTTAAACTTTCGTATAGGAAGACCTCCACATTTTCTTTTGTGGAAATTCTGTAGAATGTAATAAATGGTTTTTTATTTTTATTTTATTTTATCACGAAAAATCTTTGTAAAGCTAAAACGTAGTTACACTGAGTATATGACGTTCATACAAACTGTCATTTAAATTGGCTAACTAGTCTAAAAGTTGTTAGCGAAGTTACATAATCCTACACGAATGAACATGGCAGTGTTTTTGACTGTCCTCCCTTATGCATCAAGGCAGTGTGCTAGGAATTGGGCATCTAATCAGTACGTATATTGACTTTATTAATGACACCCAAGTATAATGTGAAATTTTCATGATAGATGAAGAACGGACGTCTGGGCAACGAACCGGAACACAGAAAAACACTGATCAAATGTAAAAATTGTGGTTGATAAAACAGAATCTTGACGAGTTACGAAATAAAACTGCAACTTCAGAAGTTTTACTGTATGTTATGTTGATTCAGTTTTGTTCAAGAACAAATGAAAGACAAATTGGGCAATAACGCCAATTCATCAAAGATAATTTTACATTTGCAGCATATGCGAAGTGCAAATTTTAATTCAGTGAATACATTTCAGCTATATTCAGCAAGTTAATTCTTTTAATGAGGATACTGTGGCAATTTACCAGACTGTGGTACGGGATCTCAAGATATTTATTGTTGATCCATGGAGACTGGAGAAGGAAAACGAGATTTCTGTAATACATTTAAAAATAAGAATTCATATCATTTATTAAAACTAAACGAGAACTCCTCCCAAATATGCCCGTTGCTTTGACAGACGAGTTTGATATTTTAAAGGGCGAAGCGCATCAAAATCGCAATATTTAAACATCGTGGTACCACCTTCAAGAAAACATTCTATATTTCTGTTACATAGATAAGTTGGTTAATGACGTAAATAAGACAATTCGTATTTATTCTAAGACCAAATGAAGCTCCACAGTACAATCTGTGTGTAAAATGCTCTGTTGCCGAAAGTGCCAGCAGCTGGTACGTATGGCTGCTGTTGCGGTTTAACATTTAAAAGTCAGCTGATACTCGTAATTCTTATATTCCTTTGTTATAATTACAATGAGCTTTCTAAGTAGCCTAATTGTGAAGCAATCTTCGGGGTATTATGGATCGGTGTGACTTGACGGAAAGAGCATGTGACTGCTCTGCCTGAATGCACGCTCTCAAAAGCGCTCTCTGTATAACTACCTGATGATGAAAACATGCGGAGGGACCGAACGGTTTCTGATTCTCTATTTCAGCTCGCTGTTGACACTTCTCTTTGAATGAAAACTTTTGTAACAGGCGTACTGTTCGCGTTAATGGCAAGTTATTACACGGTATTATGATGTAAATGGATTCTGTAATTAACCCAAGTTACCAAATCTCCAATATTAGTCATGATAATTCATCTCAACGTATACGGCAAGCCTCTGACCTATTCGAAATATAGTATGAAGATAAACACGACACCACCCCATTTACAAATTTATGGTATGTAAGAAAGGAAGGGTAAGAAGGAAGAAGATTGAAGAAAGCAGTCTTCTGGGATTTGGCACCGTGTATATGTGGTGTTAACCGACGTTTCGGAGGAACGTCGGTTAACACCACATATACACGGTGCCAAATCCCAGAAGACTGCTTTCTTCATAGTCACCTCCGTGAAAGCCTCAAATCTTACACAGGAAGAAGATTGTATGTTTCAAAATTCTTGTTGGAAGTGACAATTACACATAAATTGAATTAAGTTTTGTTGAACACTTTCTTATATGAGAGATATATTGTGACTGATTATGTCGTTCTATTTTTATGTTGTGCTATCGAGTACTGTGGACATATAGACATCCGCTTTTGGCCACTTCTGTAACTAAGACCTTTGTACAGATGACATAAGAACTTGGTGTCTTTTGGACTGACTTGATAGCTGCATTATAGTCTCAAAATTGTTGCTGAGAAAAATATCTTGATTCGAACATTTTGTACTTACAGGGGATCTACTACGGTGGTTAATCAATGGAATTTTGGATAGGGAGAGTTTTAGTTTCGCTTCCAGACCTCCCTTATACATTTATTATTACTTTGGTATAAGCACTTTAGATTTTATTGTTTTCTTGGTTCCGTATGGCTATAGAGCTCGTGTTTGCAGGTACGTAAACAAATAAATAACATTTTTCTGTGATGTAACGCCGCGTAATGCATTGAACGTCGATGTACGTTTTGGAGGAAGATATCGCCTCCATCTTCAGTGTTTAGAGGAAGCTAAGCAAGAGACCATCATCCAGGCAGCAAGGAATCCCTGAAGATGGAGGCGGCATTTTCCTCCGACATTTCAGTTGACTTATAACAGACTACACGGCGTTTTATCCCAGAATGTAGAACTCTTCATGACCACCGCTGTGAGAACCTAAGTCCTAAATAAAATTCCACTCATTTTCAGTCCTCTCATTAAAAATTGATGGAGACTTCGACTATTGACGAATCCGTTTCAGCTGCTTCAGTTATGCAGTGTTAAATGGTAGGGTGGATGGGGAAGGATAAGGACGGAGCCGCTGTAGCCTGTTTCAAGGTATTGCCTGAGTGGATCGAGAAATATCGCAAAAGAATTGTCTCCAATGCTACACCAAAACCAGGCACCTCCAGAATGCGAAGAAGGGAAAATGATTGCTACACTACTGCGTAGCGGCCTCCGTAGTATAGAGGTAACGTTCCCACCTCATGACTCGTAGTACGCGGGTTCAAATACCCGGCGGAGGTCGTCGAATTTTTAAGGGCGGAAAAATTCAGGGAGAAAGTCCTCCGGGAGGGACTTTAAGCCGTGGGTCCCGTGTCGTAGCTTTACGGCACGTAAAAGAACCTCATATCTCCAAAGGAGGTCACTGAGCCAAATTAACGGACGTTTCCCGCCCAACAGCAGTCTCTAATACCTGTGGTAGGTGGGGGAAGCATTATAGATACCTCTCAGCTAGTAGAGCCGGTCTCGCTGGCTGGGCGGGACTGATGGTAAGCACCAGTAGCGGTAGGATATAGAGACTGGCAGGAATCATAGAGGGAAGCACAATGGACCAATACAGGTCTAAGTGCATGGGGAAACATACCCTCTCCAATAACTAACTAACTACACTACTGCGTTCAGTTTTATTGTTGGGAAAACAGTATTATCAAGCTCGCCAACTCGAGGCGCCACATATATCGTATCGAAAAAATTAATGCCCAGATTGTGCAGATATCCAAGTGAAAGATTTTAGATGACGTTTGTCCCTAGTAAAGTTCTTCCTGGACCTAGTATTCAGTAAGAGCTGCAATAGAACTCCCCAAGGTTTTTGGTAATTTTGTTCAAACCAAGCAGTTTCTGAGACATTTAAAATGTACCTTTATTGCACTACTTTCGTGGGTGTTTATCAAATGTCAAATCTTTTCAAGTTTATTATTTACTAGCTACCCAAACATTTGACGCTGTTTATCCTGAGCTACTGCAGAGTCGCAAAATAAATTGCAAATAAAGAAATAAACAAGAATTGTCCATGTCATATTTCATGCTCACACTAATACCGGTCATAATCTTCATGAAGCTTACTGCAAAAGTAGGGCATGACATTTGATAAAGTGTATGAGAAATGAAGAAAGTTGTCTTCTGGGTTTAGGCACCGTGTATTCTTCGTTTTGACCGACGTTTCGGAGGAACGTAGCGCCTCCATCTTCAGAGCAGTNCATTGTCATCGCCGTGAAAACCTCAAAACTTACATGTATGAGAAATATTTGCCAAATTTTTTGCACTCCACCTGCAGAAACTGACACATCACCTAGGCCTGCTGGGAGGTCGTGTCATCCCTAGTAGGCCTGTGTAGATAAAGGATGATGATGTTAGACTTGTAAGAGAATTTCTGTATTGTGCTGTATACTGCAATGTTATTAAAATATGACGAAGACTTCCTGGAGTCTTTTGTATGAGTTCCTTCGCGAGCAAAGTCGAGACCATTATCTTAAACCAGGAAGTGTATTCGGGCAGTCGCTATAGAGTCTCTTTAATTAAAATATAATAAACGTCATGACTTGAATGACCCCTCCCTTTGTAGGCCACATCTTATTGTAAATAACTGTGAGCAAACAGATGCGAGCTTCTACGACAAACATCAAACATTGGTATAATTAATTTCAAACTTAGTATACAATTTTTTTTATTATTATTCCCCCGATACATTTCTGGTATAAATGCGCCATGTGTTTGCATGTAATACATGTTTCGACCTATCATCAGGTACGTAGAGCTTCTACAGTCACCTTTCTTTCTGTCTGCTATATCCCCTATACAGTGAGGAGCTTCATAACTTCTACTCTTCTCAAAGTATAATTAGAATGATCAAGTAAAGGAGGAGGAGGTGGACAGGGCATGTAGCACGAATTGTGGAGACGAGGAATGCATATAGGATATTGGTGGGAAAGCCAGAAGGAAAGAGACCACTGGGAAGACCAAGGCGTAGATTGGTGGACAATATTAAAATGAACCTTAGAGAGACAGGATGGGATGGTATGGATTTGATCGATCTGGCTCAGGATAGGGACCAGTGGAGGGCTCTTGTGAACACAGTAATGAACCTTCGGGTTCCATAAAATGCTGGGAAACTCTTCAGTAGCGGTAGAATTGGCGGCTCCTCCAGAAGTAAGTAAGTAATACCCCCCTATGCTGGCCAGTGCTTATACACTGGGAGGGCACTGTACATGTGTGTTACGTATGTAATGCCCTTATGTTATAAAATGTATTAAATATTAACATTCAAATGGTTAAAAATATTAAATATTCTAATTGGAATTCAAACTGAGTTTTGTGTTAAAAGGTATGTATATATATTCTCCTTATGTATATATATTCTCCTTTTGCTTTATGTTGTCATGTCCCTTTCGTTTTGTGTTTACAGATATTTAGGTGGTGTTCGCCTGCGTGCGTTCTTGTTTTTCATGGCATCCTTCCTGTAATCTCATGTCAATGTTGTGGTTATATGTTGGCCTAGGGATCGTTGTGTTGTTTCCATATTCTTTTCTTTTTCTTCTCATGACCTGCCCTTATGTGGAGAGCATGTTGTCTCTGCGAATGGCCTCGAAACATTTCGTACATGCAAACCCATGGTGTGTTTATACCAGAATTGTGTCAACTGAATAATTATAAACATTGCCTTTTGCACACAATATGACCCTAATGTAGTAGAAAACCGGTTGTGTTATACTGGGGAAATATATGACTACGTACGTTCGTTAGGCTAAATTTTCAGGAGAGAAACACCTATTTGTGATGTCCTCTACTGAGTTTTAAACGAATCGATTATTTTTCTTTAAGCTTCTTTGGAGAAATTGGTATTAACTGGGATGTCATACTTAACCCCGATTTTGGCCGCGCAATAGGTCAAGCGGTTAGTCGCTGGCTTCCCATCACGACGGCCCGGGTTCGATCCCGGGTCTGGTCAAGTGGGATTTGTGGTGGACAAGTGACGCTGGTGCAGGTTTTCTCCGAGTACTTCGGTTTCCCCTTCCAATCTTTATTCCACCAATTGCTCCACAATCACCCTCACCTATCATCTGGGGCTGGTACAATAGGCCAGAAGTGGCCGCAGTACAAGGGACTTAGTCCCACCCCACTAGCAATAAAAACCCTATTTAAAAGAGAAATAGACTTGTAAATAAATTTAATTTACAGGTTTTTAGACTTTTTCCATTGTCATGTTTTCTAGAAAATAGAAAACACGACGTTTCGGAAACCGGATCTGTTTCCGTCCTCAGGTGAGAGGGGAAGACACCTACTCAGTTAAGCCCCTCAACTGAGGACGGGAACAGATCCAGTTTCCGAAACGTGTTTTCTATTTTCTAGAATAACGGACGAACAAAAAAGTCTAAAAACCCAGTCATTGTGTGTTTTATACACCATCTTCAGAACCCATTAGAGTCTAAATTCGATTTACTCGTAAAAGTATCGCCACATGCAGTTGGCTTGATTGTTTGTTGATTTAACTGCGCTGTTTCGACTGCGTAGGTTGTAAAAGCTTGGAAAAAATTACGTATTTACTAAATGATTGTTTGGAAATATTGTGCGATGCTCGAGTCCTTGCTTAAGGCACTCTCCTGGAATCAAACCGAAGGAGCTGAGGAAATACACACCCTCTCAAAATAGTTGGTACCCTGGGGAATTTCGGACCAGATTTGTGCCCCCCCCCCACCGAATACAAATGATAAGCAATACAGAACAGTGTTTGATTGTTCTCAGTGTTGTTTTATTCTTCCCATTAAACTCGACTTTATGAAAGTGCATGTCCTGTATGTTCAAAATGTAAAAATTTTAGAGATCAGAATATTATGACATATGGGTTAGGTGTGACTGAGGAAGAGATAATTCAGATCATGCAAAATATAGCTATTTTATATATCTATGATAAAGTAAAACCACTTAATAATATTCTTCCGGGATACAAAACGGGCAAGCAGAAACCAAACTGCAGTTCTCAGCCACATTGAGAGGAAAAACATTATCATTTTATTTACTTAATCATCGTTTTACAGTAATTCACAGGCTTCATGACGGCTTTTTCGTCTTTTGGAAAACTGCTAGATCTAATTTGGACATCATTTACATAAATTAAGTAGTAACACTCATGTTGGAATCGAATGTGAGCGTAATTGTGAAAAATTATCAGCATCGTGTAATAGGCCTTCGTTTTTATTTCAAGACCAATGACGTCAGTAGTAGATAACACAGTGGTTGAAGTCCAGTCGGTTGGATTCGTGGAAAGAGGTAATAAATTAAATTGCCCTCGAAGATATGTGAAACAGCCATCAAATACTTTAAGCAAGATGGACGTCAGGATTTCAGAAATTCTAGTCGACACAGTTAACACCCTTAAAGATTTTCGCTTTTTAAATTTATGAGTCTAGAACAGCGTTTTTGACCTTTTACAACTCAACGGAATACCGAAAAAAGCGCTAAAATTGTCAAGGCACGCCTTCGTATTTAGGAGAGATTGTATCATTAAAATAACGAGTAAAAAAATTGTGTTTAAAAGTGCAATAGCTAAGATTCTAATCATTGTGTTAGTTTTAAAAACATTGCTGATCATGGATTTCGACGATTTTTTCATTCCTCAAATTTTTCTCCTCGCCCCTTTTGGACTTTGCCCCAAACTCCCGCGGCACACCTGCGGGAAATTCGCGTCACATTGGTGCGCCGCGGCACATCGGTTGAACATCGCTGGTCTAGAAGATAGGCTTGCAAGGAACTTTTAGTGCGCGCATTCCCTTGATAATTTAGTGAAATTTCTGGAATGTGTAGTTATTATAATGGAGCTGCATCATATATGTGGCTGCTATACCAGTGTTAAGCTGGTCCCCAGCCAACAGTGCAACCGAACAGATTACTACAAGGGTAAGGCTCTACACTTCTTTTCGAGAGGTTCAACTCGTAGTTTCGAATTTCGCCAGGGACACAGATTATCCTGAGGTTTTTCTTGGTTTTCCTGCAGGCATGGATGGTGTCTCGATTAGGCCACGACCACTTCCTTCCAAATCCTTTGTAATTCGTCACACATCGATCATCCTGCCGTTCGACGCTGTATATTTCAGGCACAGAAAACGCCGTAAGATAACCGACAAAGAACGTCATCACCACAGGCACGTCTTTGTGTTGCGGACGGGGGAACAGTATCCAGAAATGGAAGCTGCTTGCGAACATATTGAGTATGCAGTCGCGGACATTCGGTTGGTCCTCCGGATTGGGGCTTGGGCGCGGGACAGACAACTACCCATCTTTAAAATCTACCATATTAGTAAACGTTGCACCGACTTCGGATTTGGACAAATTCTGTAGAACGGCCTAAGAAATGGAAAACGGACATGAAATATGGTATTTGGAATATCGGGCGTCTCTATATATATCGAGTTTCTTGAAAACACTGGCGAGGGAATTATGTCACAAGGTTACGCATCCGGTGTAGGGTAAGGGCGCCATATTTCGATTACTTAAGGTAGGAGCATTCTTTTGATAGAATCGTGAACCATTAGTACTTCTTTGCGCACAGATAGCCTAGTTCCCTGTTTATATAAGTGATATTAATACTTAGCTATGTACTCAAATGCCGGTCAGGGTAGCCGAGCGGTCTAAGGCATGCACTGTCTTCGCTCGCTCGGAACCGGGATCGTGGGTTCGAATCCCACTCAGGGCATGGATGTTTGTCTGCGTTTTTCTGTGTTTGTCTACAGGTAGAGGCCTTGCGACGAGCTGATCACCCGCCCAAGGAGTACTACCGAATATGTGAGATCTAGAAAAACCGAAGTGAACGGAGTTCATGGAGGTAGGCCTAGGCCCACTGGGGCTGTAGTGCCAAATGAAAAGGAAAAAAAAATGCCAGAGGAACAGGGAATAGAATTTTGTTAGTGGTTGCAAACAACGAATTTATAGCAGTCAGTTCTGTGGGAATTCTTCCTTTCTCAAAACAGAGACTATGCATTTACCTGGTTGTATCTCCGCAGTGTCCTGCGACCCGCTTAGACGCTACACGTTCATATGTACCATATATATAATTATTAAGACAAAAGTTCAGATATTAATATGATATATGCTTTATGTATAGTATATTATGAAAGTGTACAGTGGTCTATTTCTTAGAAACGATACAGTATTTTGCAATGTTAGTGTAAAAAAAGTGTTATGTGTACGAAATCAAATTTTCTTGTCTTCTATTAATATTGTCGCGTATTGGGCGTATATCGCGACAAATAACTTCACGCCGTATTTTATATAGCGAATTTTATTTCACATTCGCACTTACAATCACCCAAATTACAGATTTACGATTACTGCTATCTGCAGTATCACAAATAGTACACTGCAAATGACACAATACAACTGACTGGTTGCTGGCTAACTCGGAACTAACTCGGAGGTAGCTCGAGGACTGACTCGGCGGTAGCTCCAGGACTAACTGTGAATAGCCTTCGCTGCGCCTCATGTAGCCTCGATCGGACAATACAGAAAACGGCCACGTAATAAGCACCCTTGTTGCCTGGCGCTGTGTTGCTAGTAACGCTAGCGGTAGTAACCGCTGTTACTACCGTCGTCTCTCGCAATCCTATTGACCCGCGCTGCCTAGCAACCCGCGGTATCCTTGGTGACGTCATCGCCGTTGACTCGCGTTGCATAGCGACCAGGATGCTAAGACTCGGCGATCTTCGGCTCACTTCGGCTTCGCTCGGCGCATCACGGCTGGCGGGGGGGGGAGGGGCGTCATCCATAGCTCAACATGTCACACTATTGATACACGGTATCAAATTTAATCTAAATCCGTTTGCCAGTATTGGAGAAGAAATATATGGGCAGACGGACTCAATAGAATACATTATCTCCCTATCATGCCTTCATTTTATGCACAGTACGTAATAATTTCCTGACGACAGCGACATGGACTAACTAAAATACTTGCAATTTTATTTCAGTTTCGGGTAAGAAAGCAGCAGCAGCAATTTGAAGTTGACGTGTATCTGCGTTGAGCTGCCCACTGTCCTCTTGAAGGCAATGGGTTGAAGCCCGGCTTCCCCATGCATGTTTGTTGTGTTTCTGCGCCCTCAAAAAATATATGAAGTGTGAGATTCAGGCTAATAAATCCATTGCTTAAGTGTCATGTCCAGTGATGAGATGTAAATATACTCTTCCGCTGCTGTGCTATACTACGAAAGTTACGTGAATTACGTGCTTGCGTTATGCAGCTCAGTGTTCGGTTATATGGACCGAAGCAGGGCTGTTCTTTGCTGCGTGGGACGCCTGACTGTATGCAACCGTCTGTTGCATTTCATTTTGCTGAGACATATATACACCAGGCGTCCCATTGTTCAGCGCATCTTCGTCTGCAAACAGCTGGGTGGGAATCCACCTAGTCTCCTATCCGATGACTGCAGGCAGCTCTGCTTCTAACGTGTGGTATTTTCCACTCAACCACGAGTTTACTTGTATTCTAGAGGTCTAGAATGCACCAGCTTTACATTCGCGTCCCATATACAGGGTGATTCACGAAGTTTTACCCCCACTTAGGGAGGGTATTCCTGAGGTAATTTGGAACAAAAAATGTTAATATACTAATGGTATCCAACTCATAATTAAAGAGATACAGTAATTTGAAAACTGGCGAAAAATCTTTTCTTCTTCGAATTTCAGTCAAAACAAATTAGAAATACAATACAAACACTTTTTAAATCATTAATCTTTTAGGAAAGAAGCATTCTAAAACCATTTTTTTTTAATTTCTTAATTTTACATTGTGCAACATTTTTCTTCGATTTTGTGTTACAAAATTACATTATTTTCAGCATCCCATTATGTAAACATACAAATGGTTGCATATCACACCCTTCTATCAATCTGTTTCCTTTAAACTGTAGTGCTTTAGAAGGCGACTGGATTTACATAAGATTTTAAAAAATTTCTCCCTGCACGTCAACACAACGCGTCGCACGCGTATGAACCGCGCTCGTAGCATTTTACAGTTCCACGCGTTTGTGCCTTATTGACATCGCCGCGTCCAGAATACGTTCAAGCAACGCTTCACGTGTTTGTACCTTTACCTGGTACACAATGTCCTTCATCCAGCCCCAAATGCAATAAAATGAACGGCCCGATCAGCTGATCATACAGAACACCACTCCAGACATTGAAACTGAATCGGTGTTGAAAATTCGATTCTATCGTGGCACGGGGATTATTGTCTGCCCAAACATGTAAGTTGTGACTGTTGTTGACCCCGTCCCGTGTAAACTGTGCCTCAAGGATGCAGCCCGTTCTCATGAAGAGTCCTCCATGCCATGGACTGAGAAACACCGAACCGCCAAGCTAGACGTCTTGTACTGGCACGCGGACTGCGCTCTACAGCATCGAGAATGTTCTCTTCTATGAACAATTCATGTTGAGGATTTCATTCATATTGTATACGAACGCTGGGGAGAGAACCAGTTTGTCTTAATGTGTTGAATGTACTGCTAATGGATTTAGGATTAGGGAATCCTGCAATTAGGATAACGCCGGTCATATTCGGCAGCAGCGGCTCTCGTATTTCCATCACATACACCCAAAACGAACACCATATCGGCGTATTCCTCAGTGGAAAATGTGTACAGCATCTTAACTTCACAGTCACCAACACAACGTCCTATTTACGACTGGAACACTCTGCCTACCTACGTGCAACATTCCAGCCGGTCTGCGTTATCTGCTGACACAGCTGACTGGAACGCATGGTCGCCCAGTCGGGGGGGGGGGGGGGGGGGCATAGCGCTGCATTCACAATGATGCGTTTCGAAAATCCATTGTTACTCCGTAACTATTGAGAATCGACCACAAGTTTATAAGGAAATTTAGCAGGAAATAACCCCAGGAAAATGTATCATAAGCCGGGGTAAAACTTCGTGAATCACCCTGTATAGCACGACAACCTTTGATTTAGATACAAGGTCAACTTTGCCTTAACTTTGATACCTAAGCATGTAATTACAGCGTATAAGACAAATGCTTTTTCAAGACGTTCGTGATATATGTTCAGACAGTTGCTGAAACAGTGATACTCTGTACAGTATGATGAATTGACGTTAATTATGGTTGGTTGGAAAAGTAGTGTAATATAAGACGAAGTTCTTCCTGAGCAGACATGTTACTTAATTTCTTCCGCAGTATCCATAATGCGTAACATTGTTTTCGCAGCATGCGTTCATATTTTCTTAATGCTTAATTTTCCTCAAGACTTCCGTTTATTTTGCCCTTCCTCCATTCAGCTAATTCATATTATTGATCACTATATTTCTGTACGAGTCCTAGGAGCGCGCGGTAGCGTAGTTGGTTGATGCGCTATGCTACAATCCTGAAGATCGCGGGTTCGAAACCTGATGAGGTCATTGGACTTTTCAGTTGACCTAATCCTTCCAGCTGCATCATGGCCCTGGGGTCGACTAAGCCTCTAACAGAAATTAGTACCAGGAACCTTCCTGGGGGTAAAGGGCGGCCGGCGCATAAGGCTGACAACCTCACCATCTGTGAGCCTATTGTTTAGAGAAAATGTGGGATCCTCGACGTCTGACAACCCTATGGGCCTTCACGGCCTGTTAACAGGGATAGCTTTACTTACGTGATGTAAAGAGGAGATGATTTGTGCATTTCTTCGACAGGACTAATGTTGTCCAGTGAGTGAATATGAATTTTCCTCTTTTTTTTTTTATAGAGAGATCTGCTTCGCAGTAAAGATGGGATCCATGCAGTAACCAGCTTTATGCTCCTTATTTAATAAGCAGCGTTGCTAGGTTGATAGGCAGATAATTTACCTGTCACGTTCTAGTCTGTTTTACCAATTATATTCTTTCGTATTTACTGTATGCCGATATATTTGAATACGAGTATTCATATTCAATTTATTTAAGCGTCCTGAGAAAATACATCTTCAAGCACGCGACTCTGGGAATATTAAACATAAATAATATGTCAGATTTGCTAAGTTAATTGTAGATCTGAATATTTTATTAAGTTTATCATATCTGAATTCCTTCTGTTCTTTATTATGTCTAGTCATGTTCGTGTTATAAGCCAGGCTGTTTTTCGCGTTCTCTCAGTTTATCATCGGATTTCTCGTTTCCATCAGCAAAAGCCCTTTCTAGCATGGAAATGCAGATAGCCAATATCTTAAAACGTTTTGCTTACGATTGCCTATGAAGTTCTTTAGCTCTTGCTGACAAGCATATAACATCTACTTTTAACATAATTATAATAATGTTACGCATCAAGATAATCTTGGAAATAGACAGTATCAAAGTATCCTGATTTCCTGCTTGGTACTTTTGAAGTACTGGGTACCGAGGAATAATTATACTGGTGAAATTTACATTTGTAAAGAAATCAATATACAGTATGCACGATAAAGTTACATATATATTCGAGAGCAAGGACATAACCCGAAAATATACTCATGGTTCTTATATTTCATTAAATGAAAAGTAAGAATTTGTCTTGGTCTCCAACAAAAGATCAAAGTCGACTTAATGTAAACAGGAGTATAGAATAACTTAGTTCAATTTGTTGTGCTTATCGGAAACCTAACCTTTATTCCCTCCAGGCGACAAAATTTTATGTTGTCTAAAAGCACGTTGACACATAGGCCAACGTGATAAGTTTCCAACCGAGAATTTTTCTCTGTTCGAATTAGAAGTTTACATATACTATGAGCAGCCCAAACAGACTGCATTTTCAATACGTATTCATAAATTCAGTATATTTTTTAATGCGTTCTTAACATTGGTTTAGCGACTCTTCCTAGATTATTCAGTTGGGGATATACACGTATGGGTACTTTGTTCCTTACGAATGGTGGTTACGCAGAATTTAAACCGAGGATCGAGTGTTTGGTATTCATAAGCAAGATATTGTTACTGTTTATATGTGACTGTAGATTGGATATGGATTTATGAATGGATTTATTGACACCCTTGTATACATCATTCGGAACTACAGGTAATTACAGCGCTATCGCTAGTCTCCACACTTTACAAATCATCACAGCACCCACTAAGTCTTTTTCCAAGCCGACTTTCGACTACCGTTTCCGAGCAACGGCTTCTAAAAGTGGAGATTCTTCAGCTTCCCGCTTTCACATCATTACTGTCCACGAATATCTCGCAACTGAACTCTTGTCAACTGTCAACTGAACTATAGTGCCATCTCTTCTTAGCCCCCTTTGCAGAGATCCACTCACCTGCCAGCCCTCAACTAACTGGATCCAAAGATGGTGGCCGTTTCACACTAACCTTCTAGTCTTCTCTTCACAAGATGGCTTTCAGCTGACACCACCAACCAACTACTTTACTTCACTTTACTCAACTGAACTGCACTCAACCGGCCTGGGGCCCTCGCTATATAGCCTCGGATCAGACCGCATCGAAAACACCATTCTTTTATTGTTGCGTATGTATTCGTTTCCGCGAGAACGTGTTTGCCGAGCCGTTGTTTAGAATCGGGTGCATAATCCCGTTCTGTTGTTGCTTTCGTGTATGTTGCGGGCCTTATCTAGCAACGGCCGTTGTTTACAGAGTCATTGCTTAGGAACGGGTCTGTACGCCACAATATTATCAGGTATTCTGATTTCGTTATTATCCAAGCTCATGAAGTGGAAACCAGTTTGCATTTTACATGTGTGACATTTTGTTCTTGGGTATCCGTGATGCTTGTGGTTGCCTTGTATACTCACTCACTCACCTATGGAGTTGAGCCCTTTTCGAGAAGCCGGCAATTGTGCAGCTACTCAAGAATTTCCCAGCATTTTACAGCACCCGAAGGTTCATTACCGCGTTCGCAAGAACCCTCAACTGGTCTCTATCCTGAGTCAGATCAATCCAATCCATTCCATCCCATCCTATCTCTCTAAGATCCGTTTTAATATTGCCCAGCCACCTACTCCTTGATCTTCCCAGTGGTCTCTTTCTCCCACATTCGTGCTACATGCCCTGCCCACCTCATCCTCCTTGACTTGATCATTCTAATTATACTTTGCCGTACACACACACACACACACACACACACATATATATATATATATATATGGGGGCACGCGGTAGCGTAGTTGG
>NW_019739942.1:1002444-1067525 GCF_002891405.2 Cryptotermes secundus
ATTTCCTAGGTCTTTGTGATCAAAAAAGTTCATATAAACATGTGTCCGATTTTGGACGGTTACGGAGTTATGACCGTTTTAAACTCAGAATAGAAGGTAACGATTACTGACAATAGACGTAACAAAATAATAAAACAGCATAATACATGATACATTTAAAGTATGGCTGTAAAGTTAACTTCGTGAAATTATCTTTAATTTGAATTTATTGGTGCTTAAAGCTGATTTTCGAAAATTCCACCGCCGGCCGTAACACAGGCTGCCGCGCCGGACATACCAACCCACCCCGCCTTAGGTAGCTCTCAAGTGTCGAGATAACGAGAACGCTCTGTCTGTAACTGGCGGAAAATAGCGACCCGCCAGCTGACAGCCGCGGTTCACACGAAGGCATGTACGGGAATGAAAAAACGGTCATAACTCCGCAACCGTCCAAAATCGGACACATGTTTATATGAACTTTTTTGATCACAAAGACCTAGGAAATGACCTCCTGCAGTTATTCCCTAAAGTCGTGAAACACCCTGTATATAATAAGTATGTGTGTGTCCATCCTGGGACACATGTTACTTTCATTACTGACTTGTTTGAACGCAAGTAAATGCACAACATTCTGATTCTGTATTTGAAAATCTTACTGTATAGCAGCAACTCCTTTGTGAAGTTAACAAGACAGTTTTTGCCGTAAACATACTCGGAGAATATATGTAAAAATGTGTTTGCGTGTGTACTTTAAACATGATTTAACGATAAACAAGTTCCCTTAAACTAGCAGAAGTAGTACTATGCTTGATGTGTTAAATTTCATGTAATAACTAGCTTTTCGACGGCAAATTGTTGAATATGCAATATACTGAGAGAACCCATTCTCTATATGTGAAATATATTTTTTTGCCTACAAAACAAACCCAATGAAAAAATCCGTGATCTCAGCAAATCATCTGTGATGTCAAATATACAAATTTTGTGATTTATATATATTATACTAACATGCCAAATTTTTTGCAATTCCAGCCACTTAAGAAGGAAGTGTTGCTATTCGTAACTGGCGACTCTACCATCTATTGTTACTAACACATATTTAACGTACGGAACGTTAGAATATGAAGCGTTTTCTGCCATCCTGTTCGCAAAAACATACATAACAACACTGGAGCAAGCCTAAACATTTTATTCCTAAGGATTTTAAATGTATGTAATGGACGGAGAAAGATTTCATGAACTGTTGGTGTCTCGCGCTGGTCTTAATGCAGTTGGTAAACTCTGTCAAGAAGGATTTAATTTTTACTTAATTGTAAGATTTAATTGAGACTGAGCCCCATATTAGCATGGCGTATTGATAATTTGCTTTCTGTTTTGTTTAAAAGTTCGGTTTGATAACACGCACTTTTCGTTAAGAGCTACAGTAAACATAGAACCTCACTCACTCGCTTCTTCTCGGGAAGGTAATGCTATGTCACTTATGCTTACAAAGGCCGTTGCAAGAGTAGGCTATGTGAAGCAGGAGCGTATGAACCGCGACCTCTTTTAAAGTTGGTTGGTTGGTTTCCAGTGGCTGCATTTGGGAATGTTTAACCCATTTTGCTTCTTGCTTCCCAATAGAGAGGGAAGCTTTGCCAGGTTTGCTGCTCATTTTGCACTACCCAGGGGACACGTATGACTTAGAGAATGTCAGGGACGCGAGCAACTTTGTCCCCCACCTCTTTTAAAGTCCTGAACAATATTTATTTGGAGAAACTGAGAAACAACTCGATGATGTTTCTTGGATTGATCCCGGAAATCCCCGAATACGAACATGTGTAGATTGTAAAGCTTAGGTGATTACCGTTTGGAAACATTGAAAGGTGATGATGAAATGGCGCATGATTGAATCAGAAATGTTCGTTGCTTATTATCGAGTGCTATCTCAACATGTGTGACTAGAATGCTCATTATGCGATGCCATGAATGTTCTCTGTAATCAAGCATTAATGAGATCAGATTTTAATTTTATTTTAATAGTTTTATTGCCTTTGTTAATGGGAGTATGTACAAGTAACAAGTCAAATTAGTGCCATAAGTTGGATTTGAAATTCTCACAGCTGCTAGGCTAGGGGTTGGACGACCGAGCAGTCGGGGTTCGATTCCCGGTAGGGGCAAGAGATTATTCTGTTCATGAAGTCCAGACCGGCTCTGGGGCCCAACCGGACTACTATACACTGGGCACCGGAGACTGTGTCCCTGGGCGTAAAGCGGCAAGCGCGAGAAGCTGAGCATTCACCTCCATCTACTGTCAAGCATGGTGGAGCTATACCTCCACTCCCCATACGTCTTCCTGGCGTGGTGTTAAAGTAATTAAACCCAGGGTTAAAATCTACTCCTTACCATAGCGGTTGCTATGAATGTTCCTCTCTTCTGGGATATGACTCAGCGTAATCCGGCGAATGTCAACCAGCATTTCGGATGATCATACTGCCTCCATCTTCATGGTCGATTAATAAGCAAAGCAGGATATCAGCACGAAGCAGGCAGCCATACCTCCTTCAAACACACGTTTTGTTTGGTTTACTCCTGATGCTTGCCGCCTGCTTCATGTTCGACACTGAAGATGGAGTTGATATATTCCTCCGAAATGTCGCTTGACTTTCATTGGGCTCCACGGAGTTATACCCTAGAAGCTATGAATCATTTAGTGCCTTCTGCTCAAGATCTTAAGCAGGGCGCATGATGGCTGAGGAGGAAGGAAGTGTTGTCATATTCACAGCAGTGTTACATACCCTCAGTCGCTCCCGCCACCACAGCCTATATAACAGCTGTGCACGCGCTTGTCATTCTCAGTCGTTCATCGGATTGGTGATAGCTGTGTTTAGTATTTGATACAAATAATCGTTAGTGTGATGTATGTGTGTGCTTTGTGTTAGTCGATCCACTATTTGTGCTGGCTAGATCCGAAACATGAATTGTGGTGTGCCAGTGGCGGTGCTTTTGGCTGTCACTGTATCCTTAGTAGTATCAGGTAAAACGCTGTAAACTTAATTTCATGTACTGAGCAGAAAAGTTACTGAAGAGCCAGGAATGAAACAAGATAATTCAGTAAAAACTGAAACAAACAAATATTATTTTTTCTTAAGAGTGAGTTAAAATTTGCTTAGAAGTAGCAGTCAGCTGTGCAGATAATTAAGGTGACTCTCAATTTAGTGCTTTGGCAGATTGATATCGGAACAACAACTTTTTAACATCACACATTTGCTACAAGAAATGCGTATGTTAGTTGAAGTCATGATACATTACGAATCGGGTATGACTGTGAAGTCACCTTTCGTGTCACATTTTCATAGGGTCCGTACCCTCTGTTGGGTTTGGAGAAAACACGAAGGACACAAGATGGACCAGCCTCTTCACTTCCAGCTCTAAAATCTATAAAATCTTATCACTTTTGTGTAATTATATTATGTTTGAGATCTAACATAACTGCACCTTGAAATTTTAAAAGAATTGTGTTTTTAATTTTCCCCATTTAGTTATTATACACTCTATTGAAATTAATAAAACGTAGATTTTTGTTCAGTGGGAAATTATATATATATATATATTTGTATACCAGTATTATTCATTGACTTGGTCGTTACCCCTGTTTCCGTCACTAAAAGATTCGTCCAAGACCACAAACACTATTGGAAACAAGAATCAAACAATTAGCCCTTAAGATAACAGTGGTATTTATCAATTAGCATGTAAGATTTGTCACCAAAACATATCAGATAGAGAGACAGATATTTAAGACAATATTTTAAAGCATTTACAAGCAATTGCCGATCACAGTGGCCCCGCGGTCTAAGGCATGAACTGCCTTCGCCTGCTCAAACACTTGGATCGTGGGTTCGAATCCAACTTGAGGCATGGATGTGCGTTTTTTCTGTGTTTGTGCTGTCCCGTGTGCGCAGGTGCCTTGCGACTGACTGATTCCTCATACAGGGAGTCCTACCGACTATGTAAATGAGCAGGAAACTGAAAAGCGGCCAAGATCCAACAAAAGGGCTGTAGCACCATCGATAAATTTACAGGAAATTAGAACTAGCAAAATTAATTTCAAATACTCCTAGACAGTTTTTTATATGAGACATTCTTACGGCAGAGTTTAATATCTGAAGATACTGTATTGCATAAAATAAAGGAAAGGAATTCCAAGAAGGCCTTAAAATACATGATACAGACATATACAGGAGTGGTAGCCTACATTCGAATGAAAAATATATTCGCCCAATTTATGACGTCATGTACAGAATCGTTGAACACAGGTCACAGCACTGACACTAAGGTACATTACCCCTCATGCGGTACGTTCGGTACTAAAGCCATAATATCAGTCTGCAAAAACAGCCAACGCGGAAAGGACACCAGTATTGCAGAGCGTAAGTCAAACTGAACACGTGTAATAGACCCATAACAAATACACAACTACAATAATTTTAATAATGACATAAATAAGTTTCTGTGAATTTCAGTTATTATGACTTACAGATAAATTTAATATAATTTGCCTATATACCGTATTTACGCATGTATAGGCCGCACATTTTTTGCCACAAATTCAAGAGGAAAACTGGGGTGCGGCTTATATTCGAAATATTCGAAATCACACTTCATTTAAAAAAAAATATATATTCATAATTAGTAATATAGAGTGCAATACTCCTGAAATAATATTCCAAGAAAATTATTTTTTCTATAATTTCTGTCTGAAAATTGTGCTGCGGCCTATACACGCACGCGGCCTATACATGCGTAAATACGGTAGTACTCAGACAGCCTGTACATATTCGTAATATGCATAATTAACCACATGTAAGTTACACATTATGAATATGAATCAGTGCAACAGGACGCTAAAATACAACATAGTAAGTTAGGAGACTTGTGTTAGTAACCAATTAAAATAACATAAAATATCAAACTACTGATTTGTCCAGAAGTATGTTTTTGTTGGCCGATCACTGTAGCTGCGCGGTCTAAGGCACGAACTGTCATCACCCGTTCAAACAATTGGATAGTGGGTTCGAATCCCACTTGAGGCTTGGATATGTCTGTGTGCGTTCATTCTGTGTTTATGCTATCCTGTGTGCAGGTAGAGGCCTTGCGACGGGCTGATCTCTCGTCCAAGGAATTCTAACGACTGTGTAAAGGATCAAGAAACTGAAAAAGCGGCCAAGGCCCAATAAAGGGCTGTATAGCGGTAGATAGATAGTGTTCGTTTTAATTAATGTAATATTTCCCAGTCTAGCCGATAACAGTGGCCGCACGGTCTAAGGCATGAACCGTCTTCTCCCGATCGAACACTGGGATCGTGGATTCGAATCCCACTCAAGGCATGGATGTCTGTGTGCTTTTATTCAGTGCAAGGGGTCCTACTGATTGTGTATAGATTAGGAGACTGGAAAAACGCCGAGTTCCACGAGGGCTGTAGAGCCTTGGATAGATGTTTTTGTCCCTTAAGGCGCCTACACAGATTACCGCCACTTCATGTTCTGTAAATGAGAAGGAAACTACATATAGTACTTTAAGAATGGTTAAATAATCAGTGAGTTGATGAACTCGTGACATAAAATATTGGCGAATCTTGTTCGTCTGTTTCTGTGCGCGTTTGTAACCTACTGCGGCCGTCCGTCAGCCATACGCATGAAATCCAAGAACTGCATAACGGACTTTCAACAAATCTCACACTGGGACATACTACTAAAATTTATCGACACATTTCAATTTTGGTAAAACTCGGGCAAAAATAACGGGACACTTCTTACATGAAGACTTAAATTTCTAACATAATTTTTTACATACTTAATAGAGCGAAACGGGTTTCGAACAAAAGTTGTAGGGAAAAGCGAAACGCACTTTATGTCAGTGTATTTTTTCTTAAATATTACGGTTTTGTAGGTAATTAAACAATTGTTAGTCTGTGCTTACGTATTCTGAAGCGTATATTCAACAATCAACATTGGATTTCCGAACATAACTCTATAGTTATGGACGTTTCATATTCTCTGTAATAATTAAATGAATCTTCCCACCTTACTTTATAGGTCTGCATGTATTTAGACCGCAGTTAAATCAAATTTGCTTTATTCATTTAATAAATTTTATTATATTCCTACTCTGAAGTGTATACGTGTGACGCAGTTCACATTTATATAATGTTTCCTTCATTTGGCCAATAACAGTGAACAATGAAGTCCTCAGATTGAATGTTTATTCGTCCAGTACTAAGTGTAGTTCTCTGTTCTCTCAGATTCACATAAGTATCAACTAGAACATGTATCCAATATCTGTTTATTATAAGGATCGATTTTATTAAATTTTAAATAATGTATCTCCTAACAACGGAACACAACTCCCCTCGTTCAAATTAGCTACGAGTATTTTCCTGTAAGTCATGTAAAGATGGTGGATGTGAACATGTTATTTACACTTCCTTCTGTCGAACGAGACTTTCACAGCCTTAATTTAACAATTGTTACGTAATAAAAAATACACTATGCTACAAACCGGAAGGTCTTGGGTTCAAGTCCCGATGAGGTCATTCTTTTTTTTTCAGTTGACCTAATCCTTCCGGCCGCACTATTGCCCTGGGGTCGACTCAGCCTCTTACAGAAATGAGTACCAAGAATATTCTTGAAATATTCTTGGGGGTAAAGGGCTGCCGGCGCGTAAGGCTGACAATGTTTACAGCCATCTATGAGCCGACTGTCTAGAGAAAATGTTAGAGCCTCGACGTCTCATAACCCTATGGGCTTCCACGGCCTGTTACTGGGATACCTTTACTTTTATTATTACTTACGTAATAAAATTATTAGTAATTCTTATTTATTAAAATATATTGACCAAAATTGACTCCAAATCTTAAGATTTTGTCCCTTATACGTACGACCACGAATTATATAAATAATAATAATTTGTAGTTCAGTAATACAAAACTGAAGATTATGAAACTGCGAAAGGGATCGTTTGTAGCTTTACTTAAAATATAAAATATTTAATATAAATTTACGTTGACGCTTTTTAGTCGATACAGGCCCCAAAGGCGACGATCTGATGATGACCGAAGAACAGGTCAAAACGTCTTGTGATCGAAGAGAACTATTTTCCTGAATTTCTGCTAATGGTCCTTGAATGAAATTTTGAGATTTAACCATCAACAGAATACAGAATTAAAATAATCTACAAATAGTCTTCCGACTAATGAATAATTCGGTAGGAAACGTAATCCTAATAGTCGAACTCTTAAAGATGAACTGTAATATTCATATACATTTCTTTATGCTACGAAATGTTTCTCGAATACAGATATACTCTTAGAATATAAATGACAAAATTTTTGCACCTCCGGTCAGCCAATAGAACTACATAATGCTCAGTTGAATTTTAATCTATGTTCACTAATTATCGACATTGTATAGGCAACTATCCTAGTTCTGTCTTCTGTACACCAAATATCCCTAAACAACTGTACAGGGATCAGTATGCTCCCTTTACCTGTAAAGGTAAAGTTGTCCCTGTGCTTAACTAATTAAGCACTACGCCGTGGAGGCGTATGGGGAGTGGACGTATAGATTCGCATTTTCTTGACCTCGGCACCAGCTAGAGGTGAGTAGTCAGCTTCACTCCCCGGCCGTTTTACCCCAGTGGAAATAGCCCCCATTGGATAGGAGGTTGGGTGGACCCCAGAACCGGTCTGGACGACGTAGAGAAGTGAAAATTCTTACTCCCACCGGGACTTGAAGTCCGACCCCTCGGTCGTCCAGCCCGTAGCCAGTCGCTATACCGACTGCGCTATCCCGGTTCCTCTCTCTTTACCTGTACAATATAAATTATAAGTTCTATAGTTGCACAGTTGATTTAATCTTTTGTTGAAACCCTTTTTCATAAATACGAGGCGCACTTACTTCGAATATAACACAAAGCACGCCGGAAGCGGTGTTATTTTGGTCAAAGTACTTCGATAAATTTCGATACTGAAGGCCCTTTTAAAATTGATGAATAAATTCGTTTTGCTCGTTCTCATCAAGTAGTTTAAAATGCGCACTATTAGATTCGACATGTCGATCTGTCTGCAAGTAACCGCCCCCAAATCGCTGATTGGACTTTTCACGAATTTTGAGACTGAGAATTTGTGCAATAATTCAAATTTTGGTTAAAATCGGACAGCAAGAACAGATACCGTACCACGTAATTCAGACTAACAAGCATTTCTGCTCACACGTAACTCGCCATATATATATTTACATGAACGATAAGAAGTCCCGAACAAAAGCAGCACGGAAAAGTTAAACATATGTTACAAAACAAAAACAAACTCCGTGGTTTTATTCCGCAAGCGAACTATACCGACCGAGCGACCGCCGCTTGTCGACGAAGTTGGTGCCAACTTTAGCGAATAGAGAGTGTCGCGTGGTCAGCGCAACGAATCCCCACGGCCGTTATTTTCTGTTTTCTAGACCGGAAACATATATTACATGTCTAATAACTCTTTCCATGGAGATAATTGAAGAAACGAGAATGAGCGCCTTAAAACAAGTGCGTTATGTGATTTTTCCTAACTTGTTTGTCCAGTGTGTCCAGTATTAATAACTTTTTATTTGCACTTCCTCGCAAAAGGTGCTTTAAATGGCCTGCATGTTTACGGACACACAACTCAGCCCTGCGTGGAAAAGAAATTGACAGGTGTTCGAAAATTCTTAGTGTAGTCTTTGTTTCCCTTGAAAATTGCTAAATTCGAAGCCATAGTTCCTTTCTAGTGTTGAATGTAGTGGCTGGGCCTTAGCTTTCAAGTACAGTATCTCCACAGAAATAAAGTTCAGAAGGTGAGCGGGCAGTCGAGAAAACTTGAGCTTTACTCCCCCCCACCAATCCAGTGTTCAGGATAATTTTCGGACTGGTGATGCAATTTACAACTTTAATGTTTTGAACACCGCTATATTGCAACAGACGTGAAGACGCAAATTGAAGGACGCGTCTCCAGTTATCCTTTCAAGTGTGCTCGGTGGAGAAAAGTAATCGCTGCCACCAATTCTTGTCGGCAAAATATGAGGGCTTATGAATTAGTCTCCAAAAATGTCACCACACAAGTTGTTGGAAAACTGTTTTTGCTGATGACGAGATCGAATCGCATGAGGATTTTAATCTCATCACGTACGTCCTTAATTTTTTTTCCCTTGGCACTACAGCCCCAGTGGGCCTAGGCCTACCTTCATGAACTTCTCCGTTCACATCGGCTTTTCTAGATCTTAGACATACGGTAGGACTCCTTTGGCGGGTGATCAGCTCGTCGCAAGGCCTGTACCTGTACACAAACACAGAAAAACGCACAACATCCATGCCCTGAGTGCGATTCGAACCTACGATCCCGGCTTCCGAGCGAGCGAAGACAGTGCACGCCTTAGACCGCTCGGCTACCATGACCGGCACGTCCTTAAATAACCAACCTATAATAATATAAAAAGGACAGTTTTTCCGTGAATAATACCTGTGCTGTAAACGTAGGATCTTAGGCCAGTTGTTCCACAGCCCATTGTTAGGATGCCCGTCTTGCAGGTACATCGTCCAGTACTGGTGATAGGGATACAAATGCAATGAACGGTGTTTAGAAGCATTCTGCAAGTGTCCAGAATTGATGGTAGGCTATCTTTCCGCTACGAGGATCTGCTTCACTACCCGTACATTACATACCGAACGCAGACGGTCTACACCCCAAGCTTCCCGCGAAATGTTGCCTACTCTAGGAGTCGGCGGTCAACAGAAAGGAAACTATGATGATTTGACATTCTCCGAATAAGATATTCTTCTCTGTCTCTTCTATCAACATATGCAGCAGTTTTTTTGCACTTAGCAAAAGATGCATGTATGTTAATTAAGGATCGATATGTAACCTGCTTTCCAAAGCTTAGAATTGCTTTAGGCTGACTCGAAATATAACACGTATGCTGTATGCATACCGTCCAGTACTCCATATTCTGAGTCAGATTGTCAAGTACTGTTAACATTAACACAACGCTCGTCATAAAATGGACCTATATGATCACCATGCTACATGAAGGGCTCTCGGAACGTTGGTTTTCCAGAATGTGACGGCAGGAGTTCACATTTTATAACGGTTAGAACGTCTTAAGGGAGTCCTTGAGGACATATTTTCATATGAACCCTTTTACTTGTTTGAATGCCCAGAACCCAATGCGTAAAAGTGACATGTGACAATGAGACCGTCTGTGTGACAGAATTGCCATCTTTCTGTATCCTATTCCAGAAAAACTTTTTTTATATAAATCATAACTAAAGCTTCGCTTTTTGATCAATGTTCTCTTGAACACGTTTAAAAGAATCTGAGACCCCAAATGGTTTCAAGATGCCCTCTTAACCTCGTATGCCAAGGCAAGAAGTATTTGACTCATTTAGATGAAACTTGGTATGGTTTGCAATTTCGTTATTATAATGGCCAAAGTGAACTTTTACCTGCAACTTCTGAGTAATTTTGCTTATTTTGTTAAATAAGTAAATGGTTGGAAACCGTATGTTAGGTGTAACAGGCTAGGTTGAACTGTATATTCAGTGACAGATAGGTTAGTTGGATATCTGGCATAGGTGCAGTAACTGTAATTTAGTTGTGAATTATTTGTGTTTTCCAAATTCTTACTTTTCCTCTTTGTTATTGGGGCTTCATTTTAATATATTCAATTGTTGGAGCTGATTTTGCAATGGACAGAAAATAGAAAAGAAACTAAAATGTTTTATTGCACAGTAAAATGATACAGTGCAGTCATTTGAGAGCTTACCGTAAATTGTTCGCTCATAGAATTGTGGACAAGGGAAAAGGAAGCATGCATATATCAGCTCCATTTGATGATCCCATCATTTTCAGCACTTCCGTGAACATAAAGGATTTATAAGGTATTCTGTATAATGGAGTTGAACCCATTTCCTTATTACAACTTTGAACATGTGAAATAGAAACATGGTATATAAAAATGTAAAATCTCTTGAGTTGCAAATCAGCATGAACTACGTGTATGTATCAATTTTACAATACTTTGAATGTATGTTTTCTTTAAAGTTGTCGTTTTTAATGGAACCTATTCAAACATACCTCATGCCATGGATTATTTCATTGTTTAAATAGTAAATTTTACTAGTAGGAAAGAAAAGTTTTATATTAAAATATGACTTTACCTTGTTTTAAGGGACCGTAGTCAGTGGCATGAGCAGTAACGCATTTTAGGACCCACAACTTTCCTTGTTATCATTTATAGCATTTCGTTCTTCCACTGCTTCACAAGCACTTATAAGCTTTGATCCTTTAATCTGCACCGCCTCTGTCACCACTACAACTAAAAAAATCACACATTTATTCTTACTATCTGAACTTGCACATGTGTGTGCATTGCCAGTGTCCATAACAGCATTCCAAAAGTGAGATTATGGTTGGTTAATTTTTATTTGTGTACAGTGATCGATTGTTTTTGTGTTTAAAAGACTTTTATTAGACTAAGAAATCATTAAATCTTCTTCAATTGAGCATTATATAAACCAGTTTTAGTGGTGTTCATGACATAATAGTGCAGAAACTTGTGGGCATTTATGCTATTGGAAATTATGTACAGAAAAAAAATCCATGGTTTTAGTTCCCAAACGAGCTATACCGACCGACCTACCGACCGCCGCTTGTCGGCGAACTTAGTGCTAACTTTAGGGGATAGAGAATGTCGCATGGTCAGCGCAACGAACCCCCCCACCCCCGGCCGTTAATTTCGGTTTCCTAGACCAGAGCCGCTATTTCCTTGAAATAGCTCCTTAGTTATCCTCATGAGGCTGATTGGACCCCGTTCCAGACCCACTTCTCAGAAAATCTGGTAGGCCCAGGAATCGAACATGGTTCTCTGGATCTGTAGCCAGGAACTCTGACCACTAGACTACAGAGGCGGTCATTATGTACAGAAATGAGTTATTAAAAAAAGTTAAAAATAAAGGTATCCCTGTAATAGGCCGTGGAGGCCCATAGGGTTGTGAGATGTTGAGGTTCCCACATTTTCTAGCCAATCGGCTCATAGGTTGTCAGCCCTACACGCCGGCCGCCCTTTACTCTCAAAAATATTCCAGAATATTCCTGGTACTCATTTCTGTTAGAGACTGAGTTGACTCCAGGGCCATAGTGCAGCTGGAAGGACTGGGTCAATTGAAAAATTCCAATGACCTCATCGGGACTTCAACCTGCGACCTTCCGGCTTGTAGCATAGTGCTTCAACCAACTACGCTACCATGTGCCATAATTTGCATAATTATGAATTAATTTCTTCAGCCCTCTGTACTGAGGACGAAGTATTTAAAGAAATGTAGGCTCTTAAGTTGCTGCAAGGCTTTCTTATTTCCAGCTCATACAGATTCTTATCTGTAAGTGAAAAGTACATGCATTTCCTAATTCACACACACCTAAAACTGTAGGAATGCAACTAAAAAAAAAGAGTATTTTGTACTGCTTTGGAGCTAAAGTTGCTTCAGACATAAGGTAATAAGGTCACATGTATAGTTGCTGTCCTTCTGACTGATTCTCACTATATACTTAGCTATTATACGTGCATTTATATACATTTACACGTATATACATTGAACCAACAGCCATTCTGTATAGTTTTAGTTCCTTGAGCTGTGGCCTGCTATTCAAAGTGTGTAGTGTGATGCATAGAGGTCTCACTGCACAGCAGTCTCCCATTGCATGAAAATGGTGTAGTTGTATCCCTTTTGATCTAAAAAATTTGGCTACTCTTCCCAAAAGTCGTTTGTTGTGTTTTTTGACATTCAACATCTTATTACAATGTAAGTCTTTATGAATAACAATAGTTGCAAATTCTTTTTAGACCAATGGACTAACAAACGAGTTCAGATACATTTTTTTTTGTTTCAATTCAACTTTGATCTGTGTCTACAGAGTAGAAATTATTTTATTTCTTCTCAATTTAAGTCCATAATTTTATACCTTACTTCATTTATTGAAATAATATTTAAAACTTTTGTGTGATACTGAGATTAAATTAAAACTTAAAGGTTAGGAAAATGCAGAAACTAGTGACAATGATAACATAGAATTTCTAATTTACCAGTCTGGGTTTCCTTCAGATTTATACGTGGAACAGTCTGTCAGTTTAATGCATGTACACATTTTATATAAGAGAATTTATTTAACAAGTTTCATTGCACAAATCTGCCAACTTAAATTTTGGTAATATTTTGAAGTTTATCGATGCCATTGACTCTATGAAACGGGATATGTTGTTAGTAAACTGATTTGGTGTATAATAGAATCTATGTTAAATGTGTCTTGTCAACCACAGCAAGATGTGCCCCTAGATGGCAAATTGAGAAGATTTCTTTTGGATATGGTGGATAGCTTTAGACTCATTGAGTAGACAGTCATGGATGGCTGACAGGGAGTGAACCTTCACTCGGGGTCATTGGATGGAGTGCTTGTTACAAAATCTTACAGAAGGGTAATATTAAAATGGGCATTAAAGAAATATGTTGCGGGAAGCCATGTTCTAGATTCTTCTGACTCAGGATCAGGATAAATGGTGGAATGTTGTGGAGTTGATAATGAATCTTCAGGATGCATAAAAGACAGAGTTTAGTGTATGAAGAATGGTTGTGATCCATATACTTAGGTTGTGTAACAAAGTGGAATTCATTAAGGTATAACATAACTTAACCACAATAGATCACTGTAGGTAGCGGTGCAAAGGCCGAGAATGCCCACCCCTTGTATATTCATTCATTCATTCATAACTTTTACTTCTTTTGATTTACTTACAGATCCTGTACATCACAGAACTGAAGGAAGGTATCAGTGTGCTGGGTATTGCAGAGGTAACTATTACATTGCCTTTACCCATACATGCAACATCCTGTTTTCTGCTGGCAAAAGTATGAATTATAGAAAAAATAAAAATCTCGTAAATTTATTATGAGAAGTTTTTAGCAAGAAAATTTTATTTAGACATATAATTTACTGAAAAATGATCCCCTTGTTTTGGAATTGATTCTGAAACCCTATTAATTGTACTGGTTTGTTTGATTCTCAGCCACAGTATTAATATGGTGTTCATTTGAAAGGAAATTATTTTTGCATTAATTTAAATGCTGAGATGAAAATTGTCATTGCTTTTACTATTGATAACATTGTAGTTAACAAATTTTTGAAGTCACATTTCTTGTTTTAATGCAGAGCTTATTTTTTTAATGTGTATATATATATATGAATATCTCTTAAAAAGTTGACACAATATTATGGATGCGTAGGTGAAAATTTTCGTGTACACTTTCATTTGTTTTTTTATTCAGACTAATATTTGGTGTGTTGATTCTTAGGCTTCATACACTTGTTCATGTACATTATTCAGTATGATTGTTTAATTGCTCCCTATTAATAAAATAGAGTTGTGTGTCATAAGGATTAAAAACATGAAATGCAACTCCTATTCTGTCATAGTCACTTCAATTTTTGCTGTTACATTCCTTCTTTATGAAGTTTCAGTATAAGCAATATGAGATTGCCTTTATTTGACAGAAACATCAGTCTGTGTTCTGTTGCTGTTATTGACACTGTGAACACTTAAACATTGATAATGTCAATCAAGTCACATGGAAGATGACTGGGAAAGTAACTAAGGAATTAGTCAGTACAGATTTATATAAAGGATGATCTCCATTATTTACTGTACTCAGATTCTGAGATCCAAAAATTTAGAGCTCAGGGTGTAAAGATGTTTTTATATATGGACTCTGTATAATGTATTGTAATACCTCATGGTGTAGCAGGAGAAAGGTGCTGGACTATTTGCTAAAGGTCTGAAGTTCTAGTCTTGCTGGATTTAATGCAGATCTTTCTCTATGCTTTTCCCTTTCTTTATTTCTGGCATCAAAAAGTAAAACTTTCTGAATTAGAGGAGTACCAAATTAATGCCTGGAATTCACATTGACTCTGATATCTGATGGATGTACTCAGTAAATTATGCCCAAGTATAATTATACATTGTACATCATTGATCCACGTAGAGTACTGACTCTATCAGTAACATCAGCAGCTTTGGGTTTACCTCACACTAATAATTTTAAAGATATCTCAATAGTGTTGCATGCTCTGAGTGATGACTGAAGGTAAGTTCAGTATCCAGACATTTTTCTTGTTGACAAATATTCCTATTACATGACTGGTTGGCTGGTACGTCTAACATATAGTGTTCTGACTGTGTATATATGCATATATATTGACTGTAATTGATGCTTCTTGTACATATTTTATTTTCATGCATACATCGATTGTACTGCCATAACATAAGTACTCCAGTTGTTTGACAGTTATCATTACATCGTTACAAGCTTGGCCTGATATTATTTATTCATTTCAAAAAAAAATATGGGGGGGGGTGAATGAGAGGTCTCAATATTGAATTGAATGCCATGCTGTTAGAAAAATAATGAGTTGGAAGTTTAGATATTTGTGGGATTTGTTGATACTCCAATAGACAGCCACTTTGGAAAGTTTGTGGGCCCTGAAAAAGGCCGTTTGTTCCTTGGTAGTAGGCCAAATCTTATGGCCGTTCAGCTGGCCTGTCTGGCAGGTGATGTAGTGCTGCATGCGCTGGTAGAAACAGCTGCCCACGGTGTGGTTGCTGGAGTTCTGGCAGCTGCGTTAGTTGCCTGTCGCTGGAGACTTGCAGCAACTATGTCAGTTGCCTGGTCACAGAGGAGAGCTGATGCCTCTGACGACTGATCGCTCTGAACTGAATGTGATGACTAACTATTGCGAGTCAAAGTCATGTTGCGACTGACAGTCAGTCAGTCTGTCTGTCTTGGTGTCGAGCCCCGGCTGGGGCTCATGTCCAGATATTACTTTTTAAGTGAAAGTTACAGTCCTGTCCATGTGGGGCGCCCTCTCTGACGAGAGGTCGGGTCTGTCATTCGACTATTGCAAGCTTTGGGCTCTGCCTTTTATACCATGCTTGATGGGCGGAGCGAAACTTGCAGTTGCAATTGTGAACACTGATTGGCTAGCGCACGTGATGATCTAAATGTGGGCTGGACAGTGAGTGCTGTATAAATATGAGTGCTGACAGCAATGTCATTCATTAGCTCACGTGATGATCTAGAGGTGGGTTGGACTTCGAGTGCTGTATAAATATGAGTGTTGCCAGCAATGTGCGGCATTGAAATAGGAGTGAGTGTTGTCTGTTAGACTTGTGAAACAGCGTGGAAGTATGTGGGATGTTCCCACATATTTATACAAATAATAGTCAGAGCAAAGGTTGCTAGATTCAGACAATGACAGTGAAAATTCAATGCATAATTTGCACTAATTGGCACATTAGTAAATAATTGTGACAGTGATAAGAGAGACATGGAGAGTGGAGTTAATAACGTCTTACAAATGGGAACATTGTCCAGTTGCAGGGGACAGGAGGAACTATTCATAGATGAACTTCAGGCTCAGAATGCAGTGAAGGACACAAATTACCTTACAACGCCATTTTAATAATTTCTCAATTAAGGTTAGATGTTGTGGAGAACAGTTCATGAAATCACAGGTGGAGATATGTTGAAACCAAGATTTTCATTGTGGTTTGGGAACCATTGCCATGAATAAAATTAATTGTTTTTGGGGTGTTTATATGCTAATAAGTATGGTAGTATTTGTTTAATTGCATCAAGGACTACCACACCTTGTTGAATTACTAAGGTAATGCAAGTCACATTATCATATTATGCAGATATTACGATACTTTCCTCACAACATCAGAATGGAATTTGAATTAAATATGGCATTTCTCATCATTTCAATTCAGGCGTGCATTTTTTCTATATTTAAAATTTTCTGCCATCCCTCCTCAGGTTATTTAAATAAATTTAAATCCCCCAATACTGATGAAATAAGCTGACAGTCTGGCAGCCTGATGGCTATCATTATTTGCCAACACCTTAGAAATGGACTTCTTCACCACTGCCAACGCAGGTAACGGCCAGGAACTCTTGACAGGTCATAAGTGGATGCAATATATACAGCATATAAATATATTATGTTGCAGCTAGGTACTAATGCATGGGTTTTTCTTCAAGCAGTAGTAGTTATTTTTTTGCAGAGATTAATATACAAAGATCACAATGCTTGTGGCTTATGATATTGTTTTTATTACCCAGTTCTGACAAAATAGCTGCCAAAGCATAAAGTATTCTTACTGATGGACTTTTCTGACCTGCACTGTAAAAGACTATATGCTTCATTCTTTATCCACAAGTCCCTCTCTGTGTCAGAAAACAAGCTAACTTGCAGTAAACCACATGATGTGTGTTTGGAGAGTACCTGGAACATACACTAAAGGCCCAATATTATGACAGGTAACTCGCTGTTCTTCTTGCTCCTTGCTCAAGACCACAGTTCAGAATTTTCTGACTCTCATCATTGTTTTCATATGTTCTACAGCAAGTTTGTAGACCAGTGTTGTTAGAACTAAACAAGGCTCGTTTTCATAATATTTACACATGTAGACCTATCACACAATTTATTATAGCCTGCTGATTGTACCAAAATCGGAACAAATTAAGAGAATCAATTGTAGAGGTAAATTCTACATGCTGAAAAAACCGAATTATTAGTTTTGCCTTGTAATCTGAAATGTAGTGGATGTTACCTTGAGACTGGAGTTATTTGTACAAAAATAGAAAGTTTATGCTATTTTCAGGCCTACTTCTTAGCCCTCTTCCTTCTTCCTATATATCACTGTGTTTGCTAAAATATTTGAACCAATTGCTCAGTTATCACGAGGCTTGATAAGAATGTCATGTAACTGAAGGATAGACACCATGTTTATATGCTTATGTCTGTACCAGCAACAAAATGAACATGGAATTTCTGAGGCCACAGTGCTGAAATATTAGGCATTTTAAAGTAAATGTGGGAGGAACTGAAGAGTCTATCCTAGTTTTCTGATCTAAATCAATTCTGGTAGGTCACATTGAAGGTATTTTACTGGATAAAGAAAGCAGTCATTAAGGTTTAATTTGCGATCCTTCTAGGTGGAAACAAATTCAGATATGTACCAGGAACAACATATGTATATGACTACACAGCGAGTACCTTAACATCTATTCGAGGGGCCACGAAGGAAAAGTCACAGCTCCATCTTTCAGCCACTGCAAATTTTCACATATTGTCTGAATGTGACTTTGTCCTACAGGTATTTAATGAATGTCTTATTAAGCAGCAAAGTAAATAATAAACATAGATATGGAAAGAGTTTGGTATAAAACTGTGTCAGTGTTAAATATACATGATTTTGTTTTCATACTAATTTAAAAAGGGGACTATGAATTTTCAGTGAACCTGCAAGTTTATTGCTCTTTCAAGTTTCAAACTACCTATATTTCTGAACAGTATGTGAATCACCATTACAGTAATTCATAATGCTTGCAATTACTCTCTGTTTAATTAGAGGACAGTCAGATTAACACAATTCATGGATTACCATTTAAATTTCTATAATGAAACAAGGACTAGCCTGCTGCTAAAGTAGTAGTAAAAAAAAATTGGAAGCAAAATAATTGCCACAAATACATGTAATAGAATGTATATTTTTACAGTTGGAAAATGTGCAATTGGCAGACTCTGAGCTCAAAACTGGGGACATTCGCAGTGTTACAAGATCAGCACAGTTTGCTGCTCTACTACAGAAAAACTCCCTTCACTTCTCATTTCAAGATGGGACAGTGGATGAACTGTGTCCAGGTGATGACCCAGCATGGGTTCTCAATATCAAGCGGGGTATCCTATCGGCATTCCAGAACACCATGCATGATCTCTCTTCTGCTAGGGAGAGGCATTATGAGGTGAAGTGAAATATACCACAGATTATGCAGAAAATACATGTTAAGCCACTTCATGTCTTCAATTTTAGGTGTACTTTCTATTACAGAGATTACTTTGAACAAAGTTGGCATGGTTCTGGTTTTGCACCCCAAGTTAGCAAATAATCTGAGAAATGGCAGAAGCTTTACTTTTATTCTAAATTCATTGTTGTAATGGAATATTGGAATAGTACTTTATATACGATCTTGGTCCCATCATTGGTACTATTGATGTCTTTAGTTGTATTGACATATTATTTTAATTTGTTCCATATTAGACTAGATCATCCATAATAAGGAAAAGATGCATATTACATTTTCCTTGCTTGTGCCTACTTCTATTTGTGAGGGGGAAGGGAGGTTATTTAATGATGCTTTTGGTATTGAGACCATATAGGGCCACTCCAAGTTTGTTTAGTCAGTGCTGGGTAGTGTAATAATCTGTACAGCTAAATTTATGATTAAAACTCCTATGATATTGCAAAATCAGGGCGATCTCAACTTTAGTAACATGAAAATAATCAAGAACTGAAGGATATATGCTTAATGCTTTCAAGGGGACATTGAATGTGGACTCTGGTGTAAACAAATATCAGCATCTGCATAACAGTCTTGAAATATATAATTTCTTATCTTATTGACATGGTCTATGGTACTACCATATAAGCTGCTTTGTATACTTATATGGTAGTATAAGGCATTTTCTTTTATTTCTCATAACAAATAGCATATGTGACAAGTTACCATAAATATTTTTAAGCTCTGTAACTCTTTGTCTGTGGTGTCTTCTGATCCACTTAATGTTTAAGAGGATAACATAATTGATTTAAGCTGTAAATTTGAAGTGATATAGCTTATTGCCCAGGTGTTCCTTACATAGTTTTGGAATCATATTTTAACTAGATTTTTACCTATTGCATTTAATAAAATCTGTTTATCAAGTGCAAATCTGATAGCAAGTCATGGTGGTAAGATATAAGTACAACATTTCACAAAGGATAAACTCTGAGACCAGCAAGATTGTGTAAAGTCAAACGTTGACACTAAAATATTGTAAAACAGTAGTTTATCTGTGGCATAGATTTTCAGTTCTGTAGATTACTGCTATAATGAAATGAAGTCTTTTATGCAGTCAGACATTGCTGGCATCTGTGAAACCAGATATGATGTGATCCTAGAGGAGGATGAATTGAACAAACCTCGCCTTGTTGTTGGGAAAATGAAGAATCTTTTGGCATGTTCACATCGTGTGGATCATTTTCTGTCTGTGCAGTCTACACCGTATATGCCATCATCTGCTCAGTCATTGCCCCTTATCAAGTAAGTCAAAGTTTAATTTCATATCATGTCCCTTTACAGTTATGCAACATATACATATATTATGAAATTGTTATGCCATAAAGTTACTGAACACATTCAGAATATAAGTATGCAGAATACCTTACCTCAGGCCACAAAAGGGATATGAAAATAAAACTACAATCTTGGCCAACATAAAGATAAATATTTGCAAACAAAAACAAGAGGCTCTGGGAAGATTTTAGTCACAGACTTTCCTTGGATATGGTGCACACTACATAGAAAACAATGTGTTCAAAAACTCTTCTATTGCTGCTTGTTGCTTGATGCTGCAGCCATGTGAAAGGAGAACTGCAAAGGAGAAGAGCACAATGAACTCCCAATGGTTCCTCTGGGAGGACGTTCTTCTCAAAGTTCGCCGTTGGTCATAACATACTTGAATTTGACATGTAAGAGTCCAGAAGTATAGGAGGTTTAATCTTGGCTGTCAGGCTTACAACTGTTCAGGTGTCTAACTGCAGTTTGAGTAGTTAAATAATTTAAGGCATAAACTGCTGCACAAGCCTGCATTGACAGAAAACTACTCTATATCTCATATAAATGTTACCTAGTATAGTGCAGTGACAGAGTCCATAGTGACCTGGATGCCATGATAGCATGAATATACTCGTACTGAAACTACAGTGCCACAAACATAGTGCCTAAGTAGAATGACCAACCTCTCCCTTGTTGACGAGGATGCCCCGTTTCTAAACATGTACATATCTAAGACAGAACAAAAATCTTGGTCATGAATCTTTTGGAGACTGGAGCCAGGAATGACTGTGCTGGTGAAGGCTGAACAGCATTTTAATCGACCGACTGTAATAATCCAGCTAAATGGTGTACTTCATAAATGACTCCCATCAGTACTACAAGCACTGCAGTCTCCCAAATTGTATTGTTTTATTGACTTCATTACACATATGTACTAAAATTTCTTTCTATTCATCATATCAGATATTCAAATCACAGTTAAAGGAAAGCAGACGATTAATTCTTCTCAGAACTTCTTGTTTCTCTTTGTCTGTACATGATATTTTCTTGTGTTCTGTGTCATTCCACGTTGCTTTAAATACAGACAGGTGCACATTAGGCTTTCATCCTGTCTTGTCTGAAATAACCAGTGCATTGTTTGGAGAGGGAAAAGGAACAAAGGTCAAATGGTGATAGCGGAAACATGGAAAGTGGATGCAACAGATAGAACAGTTTCCAGTGGCTGAACATTGGCCATAAGTGGAAGGGAAATGGGATGTATCTCGTCACTATATATAATGTCTGCTTTGCAATGCCACAGCCATAGTACAGCCCGTCAATCAAGGTGTGTTTTTTTCAATGAAATGACGTTACTGAGCTGGCCTACTTTGATCTGTTTTTGAGAAAAAATATGAATTGTGAAGCTTCTCATTATGCAGTTCTCTCAACTTTCTTGTTATTTCCTACATCCTGGTTTCAAATGCTCTCACCACCCTCTTTCAGTATATTTTCTTCCCTTAATGGAAACACATATTGTCACGTGTTAGTGTCTAGACACGGGGTTTGGATTGGTAGTTGGATTTATTGAACTCCCATAACTCGTAACTACAAGTAATTACAATGCTAGGCCATGCCATAGCTCAAGCGGTTAGTCGCTGGCATCCCACCGCAGCGGCCTGGGTTCGATCCTGTGTCTGGTCAAGTGGTATTTGTGCTGGACGAAGTGGCGCTGGGGCAGGTTTTCTCCGAGTACTTCAGTTCCCCTGCCAATCTTCATTCCACCAATTGCTCCACATCACCCTCACCTGTCATCTGGGGCTGGTACAATAGGCCAGAAGTGGCCGCAGTACAAGGGGCTTAGTCCCACCCCACCAGCAATAAAATATAATAAAAAAGTACAACACTGTCAGTAATTCATGAATTCTACTTTTCACTACAGAATGCGCTAAGTTTTCTCTACTTGCTATGCCTTTACCAGCTGTTGCCTGGTAACAACTCTCAGCATTGGGTATTCCCCTTCTTCCACGTTCAAGTCCCCTCTGGCTGGCGACTGTCTCACTACTGACCCATTTCTCCAGCTGTCTACTACTGACTATCACTCGCTGTCACTGACTGTCAACTAACTGTAATGGCTCACAATTTCAGAGGCATGACTGACATCTAACCAGCTGATGTATAGCCTTAGGTTGGACCACATTAAAAAAACACTGCCTTGCCTAGCAATGGGTCACTTGTTTGATGACATAGGCGTGAGTTTATTGTATGAGATACCAGGAACAAATGATGTACTTTGTTAAACTAGTCAGTCATGTCACAATATATTGGTAATACATGACTGAGAACTGGACAGTGAAGTGAAAGGTATAAAGATGTAAATGTATATGAGAATGGAAGACTTTTACATTCTGGATTCCGTTCAGTAGGGTGAAATACATTTTCTTTATTAACTTGAAGGAGTCAACAGCGAGGGAGTCAAGTTATTGGAGATGGTATACTTCAGAAAGCAGCTAATAATGAGATTCATACCTTTCGTCCATTTTCTAAGCATGATGGTGGTGCAGTCACTATGGTGAATCAGATTTTGAATTACAAGACTTCACACAATGGAGAGATACCACAAAGAGTTGGTAAGGTGCTCACATCAGTTCTGAAATAAAGCATCAGGAAAGTTTTTCTTAAAAATTTATTGCATTTTCTTGTTTTATTCGTAATGCTATAGTGACATGTCCTCCACATTTTCCTCTAAATTGAAGTTGTGAATGTGACTTTGGAAATGGGAAATAATTGGATCTGTATGTTATATCACCAGTGATGCTCAAAATTTTGGCAACTGTTTCTCCTTTTTTTGTTTCTTTTTTTTTGGGGGGGGGAGGGCAGTCTGTGCTTCTGCCTGTATAATGAATCCAAGTTTGTGTATCTTATATTGTAGGAGTGAGATGTGATTAGGTAAAACATAACAGCTACACATTAAAGGAGTTTACCAGCACTACTTTACTCTAGCAATATTAATATGGTAATATTACACCATGAAAAGAAGGACATAACCAATGATATATTTATTTTACATTTATAAGTATAGAGGAAAGCTCTGTACTCTTATTCAAAGGATTATGAATCTGATCCTTGGTCAGATCTGCTTGCAGATTTGAATCATCACTTGTATTATAGACGAAACTCGAGGAATGTGAGGAATATTAGACCTCCCTCCTCCTGTGGTTCAGAGGTGACATTAAGTTATAGTTTCTCTACTGCTCATCGCTCCCATGATTATCCTGTCTTTGAGGATGACAAAATCTACTGACAGTCCCCCACCTTAGAAATGGATTCTGTGCTTTTTCCTATGTAGACAGAGATCATGAAAGCACACACTATTCTTGGAGGCACTGGACAAGCAACATAAAATATTCCTAGGGGTGGCATTTTTATTCCCCAAATCCTGTGACACTTATTAATCAAGTGGGGTATAACTTTTATCATAATTTTGAAATGAAATGTATTATGCAATGCACATTGTTGGCTGCATGATTTTGACTTTTATAATGCTCCATAATACAAAATCTCCAAAATTAATTTCCTAAATCAAGGATTATTGTGTATGTGTTTTGGGTTTGTGTGTTTGTACATCTGGATGTGTATGTGCTTATATGAGTGTATGCATATTTCTACTTAAATTTAAAAGTGCCAATATTTTTGATGGCAGGTACAGCATCCAAACGACGTACTACGTTATTGTATGAACATGCAGATACAACAAATTATATTACGGATCAAGAATATACCGTGATAGAACTACTCAAGGAGCTAGTTAGGAAAACTCATCTTGGAGTTGAGAGTGATGTTCCCTCTATGTTCTCACGTTTAGTAGTAGCTCTCACATCTATGAACTACACTGAACTCGAAAAGGTGTTCAGCCATGCCACTGATGAACAAATGAGGTAAGAAGGCAGAGCTCTTCGCTTCATATTGAAATTAATCTAAAATGCTTTGTTTGTTGGCATGATGATTCCTTCTCTAGACAGTGAATCTTATTTAGGTATTGAGTATAATGACGAATGATAAAATATAAACTGTGTTTAATAATAACTGCTTGATGAAATTAATATATGTCTCTTGTAGTTCAGTGTAAAATAGTAGGTACCCCAAAATTTAATGTTTAATATTTTTAACCAGTTAAATACATTCACCACTAAAGTTCGATTAACTTACCAGTTGATGCCCGTTACTTAACAGGAAAATGTGTTTCAAATTAAAATTATTGAGTTACAAAATATGGCTTGCAAGATTCTCAGTTTAAAATGGATATAAAAATTTTATTTTACTTTCTATTAGAACTGACACTATGGATTTCAGAGAACTTGAAATCTGTATGGTAATGCAAAGTATATCTCAATTAACCTTGGGATGTTTTTCTCATCATATATAAAAGCAATGAATATAGTTTCTTGTGTAAGACTTGAATTTTAAAATTATAATACATGAAAATGGAAACTGAAAACCCCAATACTAACAAATATTTATAATATATAACGCTAAACTTACATTTTCAAGATGAATTTAGGGAACATGAGACAGATTAGTCAACAGAAGAAAATAATTGCTAATTAAAGAATTATAGATAACCATGACAGAATAGGTGATAAGTTAATATTGTGATTATAAAACATTGTGATAATGGCAGTATTTGCAGTGCTGAAATAATATACATGAGTCGTTTATATTTAAAGTTATTTTGTCATAGGAAGTTCCTTCTGGATGCAATGCCACTCATTAGAACAGCTGATGGAGTTGAAATGATGATTCAGCTTTTCAAGTCTGGTGAAATAACTGTTGCTCAGATAGATTCTTGGCTCACTTCGATTGCATTCCAAAGGAAGCCCACACTTGATATGATGTCATCAGTTTTGGTATGGATGATGTTTTACTATCATACTTTTACAGGGGTTGTAAGGGATGGTACGCTGGTCACGGTAGCCGAGCGGTCTAAGGCATGCACTGTCTTCACTCGCTCGGAAGCCAGGATCGTGGGTTCGAATCCCACTCAGGGCATGGATGTTTGTGTGCGTTTTTCTGTGTTTGTCTACAGGTAGAGGCCTTGTGACGAGCTGATCACTCGCTCAAGGAGTCCTACCGAATGTGTAAGATCTAGTAAACCGAAGTGAAACGGAGAGTTTCATGGAGGTAGGCCTAGGCCCAAATTGGGGCTGTAGCGTCACAGAAAAAAAAAGGGCTGGTACAGAATACACAATATTAAACCTCTCTTGTCTTAATGCCATCTTCACCTTTACTTGTTTTACTTATTTTAATGTCACAAATGAGACTCTGATAACTGAATCATGGTGGTACAACCATTTACTTGGGTGTATGGAAATGCCTGGTGCATGACTCAAGATGACTCGAGTTATGGGGCATAGTGTGAAGTACCTTTCACTACCAGACAAGGTAAAAAAAAGAAGATGAAGTTGTACCTGTAACAGGCCATGAAGGCCCATAGAGTTTTGAGTCACTGACCTCCCACATTTTCTCTAGATATTCGGATGGCGTGAGGTTGTTAGCCTTACGCGCCAGCTGCCCTTTACCCCCAAAGAGGATTCCTGGTACTCATTTCTGTTAGAGGCTGAATCAACTCCAGGGCCATAGTGCGGCTGGAAGGATTAGGTAAATTGAAAAAAATCCATCTATTCAGGACTCAAACCCATGACCTTCCGACTTTTAGCATAATGCCTCAACCAACTACGGTACCATGTGCCCCACCAAAGAAAGTGCAAATTATATTGAATTTTTTATTGATTTTTTGTTTTCTTGAAAATCATGAATAACCAGAATGAAAGAGTTTACCAAATGCAGTGATCCATGAAGCATATTTTTGTCTTTAACTTTGTATATTCAAAGTAACTGAAAACTTTAGTGTGCTCTGTTTTGATTTGTGTCATACTGAATGAATGTCAAGTTTACTCTATAGCTGGGGCTCATGATAAAATGAACACAACTAACTGTACACTGTCCATCATTATTCAGCATTGCTTATATGATTTCAGCCTTTGTTGGATGGAAGTCCAAGTGCTAATGCTCTGTTGGGCATCTCTGCACTAGTCCACAACTACTGTCAGCAAAATGAGAACTGTATAGAGATGGATGAAGTAAAAGAGATCATGAGGAAATTTGAGGGTCTTCTGGGATCTGATTGCCAGTCTACTGATCATGTTAAACAGCAGCTAATTATACTTGCCTTGAAGGCCATTGGTAATGCAGGTGTATTTATTGACTCAAGTGACACCATCAGAAAATGTAGTCAGGTAATTCAGAGTAGTAGTTATATTTTAGGATTAATATCATTTAGTTTATTATGATGTGTAACAGGATAAAATACTGAATACAAAAATTTTAATATATTTATTATGTGTGAATTTAAATTTCTTCCAGTGATATTATGTTTTAATTAGTTGACATATTATAAATAGAATCCATTGAACTTTGTGTCTAAGAAAGGAAATTTAAAGGCATGTATCAAATATTTTGCCTATTAAGAAGTTTTGTTGGGTCATGTTGTATACAGAACTAGCAAGAAGCAAAGCAGATGTTAACGTAAATTGACGTTCTGCAGGTGCTCTGTAAGTGAAACTAGCAGTGAATTTTTGTCAAAAAGCCCTCTACTTCTCTGTCTTCCATGTGGTAGAAGCTGGTGATTGTATTATGTTTACATGTTATATACACCGAGTATGTGAGTTTCATCTCATGAAGTTGTGTGAAAGTGCACTAATTTGTGTATTGTATATTGTTATAATTTATTGTTAATATTGCATATAAATATTTCAATGTTATAAATGTCTAAAAAAACAGGATAAAGTGTAAGGTTCTAGCAGTTTATTTAAAAGTGGTCACTAAAATGTGGACATTCAACCACATGTGACATGCACAAAAATAGTAGAACCAGAAAACCCCACTTTAGAAATGTGTTGCTGCTCAGTTAGGCAGAAATAGTTCAATATTATGTTATTGTAATTGTTGTTGTTGTTGTTGTTGTTGTTGTTGTTGTTGCTGCTGTTGCTGCTGTTGCTGCTGCTGCTGATGATGATGAGACATATTTATGAAAAGCATCATTGTGCCAGAGCACATAGTGACATAGCTATTATGTTGCCAGGCAGTGAATCCTATTGAAGTACGCCTGGCTGCCATTTCTGCATATCGTCGATTGCCGTGCACTGAGAACACTCGTTTACATTTTCTGGACTTGTACACCAACAAACATGAGGACACAGAGTTGAGAATTGCAGCATATCTGGCAATCATGCAGTGCCCATCCTCTCATACAATACAGAGTATCAAAGATACTCTGTACAGCGAAGAAGTCAACCAAGGTAAACAACATACAGTGAAAATTTGTTCTTGTCAGAATCGTAAATATTATAATTTTAAGGCCTAAATTATTTGTTAGCTTAATAATATTAATAACTTTTTAAAAATATGTTTTTAAATGAACAGAAATCATGAATTCAATTTGGAAAAAAATGTAAACGTGAAAGTAATGTAGTTGAAGAACTACAATTAGCGTCACATCACTTTCTTTGCCTTTAAATTCTTAGGCAGAAAACAGCAGCTCTGTCTTTATTTCTGATAATTTCTGATGTTAGAGAGTCATTGAAGAGAGTAAGTAAGATTAGTTCTTACTAGTTTCACATATTTTCCCAGCTATCTATTAGGTCACATTTTGTTGGCTAAGAAGGCAGATCCCTCTCATTTCCACCTTCAACATAGAGATGATGATGATGATGATGATCTACACACACGAATATCAACCTTACTACAAACAGGAAAACAAGAGAAAACATTATTTGCAACACCACTGCAACATGAACCAAATAAACACGAATTATAATAAAACATTTTAATAATTTTAGCAAAATTGGCACATATGAGTAACATCATATGATTACTCCCAGATATAGGGATAAAATAGCAGAAAAACAAAAGTGAATGTAGAGACACGTATTACCTGATAATGGCCAAAAATGTCAAAACATAGTGTAATTATACATATAAGTTGGGGACTGAAGAGAAGAATTAATTATTCACACACAATGTAATGCTACAGTATGATATTTTTACTTGGTTCTTCAAATATTCAGCATACTGATAAGTCTAAATTTCTGCAAATTTGGGTAATTAAGATTTATTATGTTTTAGTGGCTTCATTTGTATGGACTCATCTCACCAACCTGCAGGAAACATCGAGCCACTGGAAACAGCATATTAGGGCACTGGTATCAAGTGACTTTCTACAGAACAAATTCAGTACTGATGCCAGGAAGTTCTCACGAAACTATGAGGGCTCTTTCTTCTCTGAGTCCTTGAATGCAGGTGCTGCTGCCGAGAGTAACGTTGTCTTCACCCCACAGTCCTATCTTCCCCGTTCTGCAACTTTAAATCTCACGCTGGACTTGTTTGGGGAATCTGTTAACATTTTGGAACTTGGAGCACGTGCAGAAGGTTTCGAAAATATTGTGGAAAATTTGTTTGGACCAGCAGGTTACTTGCCAGATAATGCTATGAACAAGATGCTGAAAAATCTCAAAGATAAACATGAATTAGATAATGTAGAAAATAGAATCAGTCAGATAGCTGACCAATTCAATAGGAAGGGAAAGTTGGCAAAAGAGCCCTCGGCATCTGTGTACACACGTGTGTTTGGGAATGAGCTGCACTATACACAGCTGCATGGACTGAAGGAGTTGATAGATGGAATAAGTGGTGCAACTTCCTTTGATCTTGTTAAGAAAATTATGCAGGAAAGAGATGTTGATTTCACCAAGTCTTTAGTACTGATTGATGGGTCATATATGATCCCTACCTGCATTGGTTTCCCCTTGAACTTGGCTCTTAATGGTAGTGCTACTGTGGGCTTCAAGCTAAATGGTCATGCAAATATAAAGGACATGTTCTCACTCAATTCAGTGGACATAGAAGGTAGTGTGATGCCTAGTGCTGCCGTTGAATTCGCAGGAACCATGGCTGTGGATGCAACTATAACTAAAGCTGGTATCAGACTTGTCAGCACATTGCACACAAATATGTACATGTCTGGGAAGGTAAAAATTCAAGGTGGAGATTTGGTGGACTTGCAACTAAATGTTCCTCATAATAAAACTGAGTTACTGAATGTTGCATCACAGCTATTTGTGCTGCATCATGACAAGATGGTTGAAAGCAAAGGCATTGAAGACAATATGGAAAATTATACATTATGCTCTACAGATTTTATGAGTTCCCTGATTGGAATGAAGCCATGCATGGAATTGACTTACATCAACTCTTCTCTTCACCCCTCAGCACCGTACTTTCCTCTCACCGGGCCTTTCAGATTCCACTTAGATATTACTAAGACTGATACTTTTAATGCATATGAACTGATCTTTAAACGTCAAGCAAGCAAGAGTGAGACCTCTGTGATCTTCAATTTTGACACTCCCGGTTCTAAAGTTGATCGTAAGCTGAGTGCTCAGTATGTGTTAGACAGGACAAATTCTGCTGCTAAAGCAAGCATTGTGACACCCTTCATTAAGGTCACTGCAAGCGGAAAAGTGGAGAACTCTGATGCCATAAACTCATTAGATGCAACTATAACACTTAATAATCAAGAACTGGTTATGACAAGAGTAGGTTATAAAAGGATTAGAACTGGACATATTGGTCGTTATGAACCCTTCTTTGAGTTGTCATTTAGGAATCGACTGATAGCAGATATCACTGGAAAAGTGAACTATGTTGAAGGTTTCAAGTACAATGCTGATCTTGCAATAAAGGGTCTGTCAAAGGAACCAATTACAGTTTCAGGTAACATAACATTGTTCAGTTTTACTATTGTAAATTTAAAATTCGAAATTATTTTAAGATTTCTTTAAGAGTTGAAACACAAATTAGGTAGAATAAGAAAATTGTCAGTCTTGATAATACATAAGCTTTACATACAGTTAACACATTCCATTCAAAGCTCAAGGTAGAATTACTCCTCAGTGTTTTTAAGGACAGTGAATTTTGGAAATACTAATTATATCTGTGTTTAAATTTTATGAATCCACAGGTAATATTAACATGAATGAGGACAAATATAACCTGATGGGTAACATAATGTCAAAGGCCTTGACCAGTACCTTCCATGGAAGTTTGCACTTTACCAAGAATTATCTGAGTACTAAAGCAACTGTACAGTATAAGACTGGAGAAACCCAACCACATAAGTTGGCCTTTTCTGCTAAGTTTCAGGATAACTCCAAAGGAAAACTACTCAGAGAGGGTGTTTACATCACGTTACAGGTATATAGAGCAAAAATACCATATTCCAGCATAAGAAATGGAACATGACAACATAAACCTTATCTAGTGCATGTATCAGATTGTTCAATATCTGTTGTATAGATGGGACTAAAACTCATATAATACATAATATAATTGGTTTAACTAGGAAATGCTGATAAGAACGTAAATTACTGAATCAGAGTTTTACTGTGATAAAAGGTAAAGTTGTCCCTGTACTTAACTAATTAAGCACTATGCTGTGAAGAGGTTTTGGAGAGTGGATGTATAGATCCGTTTTCTTGACCTTGAAACTAGTTGGAGGTGAGAGGTCAGCTTAATGCCCTGGCCACTTTACCCTCGGGGAAAATGCTCTGCTACCCGTGGGATAGAAAGCCGGATGAACTCCATAGATGGTCTGGATGATATGAAGAAGAGAAAATTCTTGGCCCTACTGGGACTTGAACTCCAACCCCTCAGTCGTCCAGCCCATAGCCAGTCACTATACCGACTGCTCCATCCCCACTGTGGAAATTATAATTGAAGCATAAATTGAGACTAGGGTTTGAAAGTAATGACATAAATGAAAACACCCTTAAGAGCAACAACCTTTTGATATAACCAAATAAAAATTGATGTCGGTAATAGTTAAGAAAGCTTACTGCATTTTATGGCTTTAAATGCTGTAGCCTTAACATCTTGGTCCTGAGAGTGAAAAATATCCCAAAGAGAAACACGGTAACAAGATAACATATAAAATTGCTTGGAAATAGCCAATAAATAAAATAAGCTTGTAGGAATATGAACACAGATATTGCACAGCTGGAACTGGTATTAATAAGAGAAACAGAAAGAATAGAATATCTGCTATGATTTCAATGCTTTGCAGCCTTCTAGTTCATGTTTTTAGAATTTTAGAATGTTCTCAGAAGAAAGAGTTTTGTAGTATGTAGCGATGAAATTTATCTTTTAAAAGATAGGACACCTAATCTCTAGGCCTATATATTATTTAACATCTGTTTACAGATATTTGGTGGAGGTAAGTCCAAAAATGCAATTACAAAATTCATTAGTGAGTTGGTTAATTTAAGGAATTTCTTTATTAAAATTTCACTTTAAACTAAAAATGGACCATTTTATGGCTATGCATTTTTCAATGATAGCAAATTTCTTTACCTAGATTTTATTACACTGAATTATCAGCTTTTATTATTTGCAGAATAAACATTAAAAATGTTATGTTTAAATTATGGAGGTTAACGTCCACAGTTTCATTGGTTCTGTTAATTCTAGATGGATTCAGAAAGAGTAGCTTAATTAGTCACATCCCAAAAGTTGTAGTCACATTGAAGTACATCATAAGCTTATGCCCAATATGTTTGTGCATTCTGTGAATTTCGTGTATAGATGTCGCAGTTCCCACACTATGATGTTGACGCATTTTGGGAAATGCAACGCAGTAACCATTACTTTGAAAGCACTTGCAAAGTGGCTCTTGGGAATACTGTATGGCAGACTCAGCAGCTTTACCGCTACCATTCAACTGAAGACAATTTTGATTTGGCTCTACTGTGCACATTGACATGCCCCAGATTGGGTGTTGACTATGGAGTGGATGTCCAATACCAGGTATATGAAAATGCTGAGTTTAGGAAAGTTAAATGGAAAATTAATTGAATATTAATACTAGTTTTTATACAAGGATGAACTTACATGGAACTTAAGGGAAAGTTAAATGTAACACTCAGGGTGGAAGCTTATACAGAAGAAACTAAGGTTATATTCTCCATCCCCCAAAGGGTAATTTTCTGAGGAAAAAATATTTCATAATATCTTAAACAGAGTCCAATGAATCTTGTTCTTCTAGGTGAGTAGTCCATTAACTCTTTTTGAGTTTACCACCATACTGGCATAATGTTTCATATTAAATTTGATCATTATTTTTTACAGTTAACATTAATGATTTGTATTCAGGATGCTTCAGGTAGCATTAGTGGGTTTTTGTACTTTGTCTGTCATCTGGTATTCTAAAAAACGCAAAGTTCAGTAATTGAGTTGAGCTCTTTCTAACAGCCTCAACAAAGTAGGTGTCTCCCACCCCCCACCTGAGGATGGAAACGGTTATAGTGTCCAAAACCTTGTATTCTTTTGTTTTTTAGAATCAAAATGGAGGACAAGTCCAAAGACCCCGTAATCCTGAGGATACTTCAGATTCAGATCTCAGCCTAGAAACTGGCTACCCTAAACAATTTTTACGTGGTTTTCCTCAGTCCCTCGAAACAAATGCTAAGATAGTACCTGGAAAATGGCAATGACCACTATTTTTCATATATGTCCCATTTCATCATTCACGGTCAACCTTTCCTTTGGCTTCATTGACCTGTGTACTTGCCATTGTTATTAAATAAACCAAGAAGCAAGAAGTAACATATAATCACTTCCAAAGAGAAATTGTGTTATTAAATGCATGAGTACACGATTAAATATTTCCATTCCAGTGACAGGCCTGGCCAGAAAGAGAACTATGAGACAGTGAAACTTGTTATCTGTTTCATATCAGAGCATGAAGAGTTAAGTTTCAAAGATTTGTCCCATTAGATATAGCATTCGAGAGGCATTGCTCTGTTTACCATCAGAAAAATGTTGGGTGTTATAAAAATCTCAACTCTCTAAAGTATATTATACATAACCTCACATCATATGAATAATTTTCAAATCATACAATTTATAAATTTACAATCTTTTAATAATATCTCACTGTATCGCTTTCCATAAACCTAAATACTTTTTTAGTTTTCCATAGACTAAAATGATCTCACAAAAAGTATGCATACAAATTTTTATGGTTGAAGTTCAGTGGAATTTGCAGAAGATTAAAAAGATGTTTAATAAGTGGCATTTGTCAATTGTCTAAATTTATACTACATTAAGTTTCATGATTCTGATTATCAGAAGTTATTAGCAGGAAAGATATCCAAAGATCTCGTTAGTACAACTTATCTCAGAAGGAAAAACAGGCTAATTCTATTTTTAGGGGGAAAGACATGCCCACATCTCATTAGCACTTCTCATCTTAGAATAAGGAGAACAGACTAATTCTATTTGTTTTTCAATATAAAGAAAGACTACGAAATATGCTATACATACAGAAAAGTATGTGCACTTTTAGGGTGTGCTATAAATATTTCAGGTAACTAATGCAACTATTTCAAGCCATTTCAAGACAACAATTACTCCTCAATATAAACTGTTGGCTCTCTTGAATTATTTGCGGAAATTGGAGGGTGAGAAGCATCAACATGAACTGGATATTGAACTGAATAGCCCATGGTACAAAACTGGAATGCATGGCACAGTGACTGAATCAACACCTAGCCGATATGAGATTCAGGTGTCAGGTTGGTGGGTGACACAAACTGATGTCCATGGAGTGAATATCAGTGGTTTCTATTTGGATGGCAGCAATAAGGTGAAGATGGATCATCAGCTAGACATATCACTGACTGGAGGACTGAATGGAAAGCTTGTTGCTAGCCTTACATCATCCAATAATGTGAAAAAACACTGGATACAGCTGGATGCATATAATAAAACATACTTGGCAAATGTGACATATGTAAAGGACCTGTAAGTATAACCAGCAAAATTTATTATGCTGGAGTTGTTTCCCTAATATTGTTAGTATATTACAGGAAGTATCTGTAGAGCCAGGAAATGTTATTGGACTAAGAGAAATACAATTTGGGAAATATCAGAGAAAGTTTTTATGTACACCATTTTACTTGCACAATTTGACATGTATACAGTAGAAACCTGAACATGGCTAAAGGAACTCAGTTCGTACAAGAAACAAATGGGATGCAGTAAAATCCAAAGGAGGACATTAGACAAAGTCTGAAGGCCGAAACATCACAAGAAAAGTTAATGAAATTGCAAATGCAGTGGTACAGACATATGTTGCACTTGCAAACATAAAAGTTAACGTATTAAGGAGGTAATTGAAGAGGTAGGGAGAACATGTGAGGGTCAATGTACACATGGGAATAGGTATAGATGAGGCACATGGGAGAGGCACTTACAGGATGAATAAAATGAATAATTATGGCAGTAATGACAATGAATGATATTTCATATCTGGTTTTGTATTCCATAGGTTTGGAAGTTATGACATGTATAGTTAAAATAGGGAATATCTGTGTTGTGTCTTCTTTACATGTAGCTTTAACAAAAGTATAATGGAATGTCATATTAACTCCACAAAAAATGCTGTATGAAAAATTTTGGTGACAAAATTCATGTTGATTTGACACAGACATGGGCCTGACTTTCATCTTCCCAGTAAAAATTAAAGCTATCCCTGTACTAGGCCGTGAAGACACATAGGGTTGTGAGATGTTGAGCGTCCCACATTATCTAGACAATTGGCTCAAAGATGGCGGTAAGGTCGTCAGCTTTACGCGCCGGCCGCGCTTTACTCCCCAGGAAAATTATTTAATTAATTCCTGGTACTCATTTCTGTTAGAGGCTGAGTGAACCCCAGGGCCATAGCGTGGCTGGAAGGATTAGGTCAATTGAAAAAAATCCAGTGACCTCATCGGGACTTGAACCCGCGACCTTCCAGCTTGTAGCATAGCCGCTCAACCAACTATGCTACCGCATACCCCTTTCATCTTTCCAGTGTTTTCAAAATTTAATTCCTGGTATTTTATCATAGTGGACGATTTCATGAGTTTCAAGCTGATATATCCCATGTAATGTAGTCGTTCCTTTGTGCTTTATATGCATATTCATAGCTAGTTAAGCCTTTTCAGCCTCTGGATATTTTCCACTTTTGGACCTAGGAATGATTACCTGAACATGATTGTTTTCATGAAAGAATTCTCAGATATTTCCACCTCACATAAAGTTTCACTGGTGCTGAATTTTCTTCCGTGTTGCTGTATTATAGTTTTCTTGAGTATACTCAACTTCTTTTAATGTAAAAACAAGGAGAAAAATTCCACATTGACCAAACATACATCTCCTACTCTGCAAGTGATAACATGCTGCTGCAACAGTGACTGACATGAAAGGCAAAAAAGGTGATCTCTAATAAATTGAATTACAGATGTTTGAATTATGAACTGTGCCTATTAAAAAAGGCATGATTTTAGTCAGAAGAATGATTTGTAAGTTGACTGAAATTAAACAGAAAATGTGTTTCATGTCCTGTGCTCTGACCTAAATATGATGGCAGTCTGCACTTATACAGGTATGAATATTTATATCCCTCTCTCTATATAAGAAAGTTTTGACAGTGAGAACTCTGAAATGATGTAATTTTGGGCTACCAAAGTGATGAATTTTTTTAGTGTTGCATGAATATACAGTAATTTATGTAATAGGTCACTAATGAGTGAGCAATCTTTGTATCTAATAAGGAATGGCTTTCTATTGAAGCAGATAGCTAGAAGTAAAGGATTCCTCTGTTAATATTTTCAATTTATTGCTAATTTTAATATGAGTAAACTGTATCCATATACAAAAGTACTAATAATGTCTTCACTCTATGTAGCAATGGAAAACTAAAAAGGAACATGACAGAGCCTGAGTAGTTTTTCAAGGTGTCCTGTAAATCAGCTATTCTTTCAGGGGAGCAGTTTGAAAAGTATGTCTTCATGTAATATGTCTTCTCAAGATGAACCATGTACCTCTCATCTCTTCATTATATAACCCCTGTGATTTAAAATTGTCGTTATTGTTAAGTTTATTCTGGCACTAAAATAGTAATCACTTCAGGAGATGCACATGGAAAGTTAATTTAACAGATAGTGTTACTTTCATCAAAAAAAGTTGCTATATTCATAATTTTACAGGTTTATAGTCCTTTGCATTTTTAACATCATGCCTGTTTCTCAAAGACCTCTTATATCAATGTTATCATGACTAACCAAGCAGTTATACAGTAGTATATGTTTCCAGCTTTCATTTCATGGAAGGTACAGTGCAACTTGCTGATTCAGTATATGGTGGCAGCCTGGTTCTTCTGAACACTTCAGTTGAGAAAGGGTTTGCTGTTGACCTAAAGCTACGAAAACGGCTCAGCCTGGCAACAAAGGTAAAATTATCACTGGTGGTTGCTTATGGATTCATGACATATTTATATACCTGCAGAATTATTATTTATCACTCAGATTTCTGTGAAATTATAAGAATGAATATGATGCTTCTAATATTTACAGTTAATTGAACATGATATTTTTAGCCTATATTCCTCTTTTGAAAGAAAATTAAAAGTCGGCATATGAGATCTCCATGATGTCTGTGTCAGTTCATCCTCCTACCAACTTAGTAAAAACATTACCACAGCAACAAATATACACATAACAATAAAAGAATTAAGTAGTTACTATAGGATTCTGACGATGGTGTATAACACACTGATATATTGGGTTTTTGGACTTTATCCATCGTCCTGGTTTTTAAGATAAACGTCGTGTTTTTGTTATCTTAACCTTTAAGTGCCGAAGTGCTCCGTTTGTGCCAGTGGTGAGTAAGGTCGTCATGGCCAAAGTACCCAGTTTTGGCCACTCGGGCATTTAAACTCCGCTAGGGGAAGCGTGCGCACACGCCGCTAGTAGAAGCGCATGCACAGTCCTAAATATTTATTTTTAAATGTAGTAATTACCAGACCGACTTGAGTAAAATCCTAATAGAGTAATTAAAATGATACCTAAATGAACAACAACAAAAAGAGTATACGTATGAGTTACGCCGATTCTCATCCACGAGCCAGTAATTTTATTGCAGATTCTGCAGATAAATATGTAAAAATATATAGTAAAATTCGATGTACATACCTTTTTGTTGTTATCTGCTTGATGTATATATAGGCTCCACCCCCTGCATCATCTAACTAAATCTCGGCTTTGTATGATATTCTTTGAAGCACCCGAGAATGCACAGGCCCACGTCACATTTCTCGCACTTTGTCTGTATTCTTCTCCTTTTCCCACGTGCAGAACAGACGCGGCAGTTCAGTCTCTTGTCTGAATGGTTTGGCCAGTGTTGTCGACTGGCCTCCTCTAGGCGATATATTGTAGATGAAAGAGCAGGAGGTCGACCTAAGGGCCCCTGGGGGCGAGGGCGACACGTTGCGGCATGCTCCAGCATGTTGCGCACAAGGGTTAGACGAAAGTCTCTATGTGATATTTTCGCACCACAGGATGACAGCACAATGAAACTGTTCAGAATCGTCAGATCTAGTAAATGGAAGAATAGTTTCTTCGTCCATTTCCAAGTCCGACGGCTGATGGAATAACTGTTTGTCATCCTGTCCGCTTTGTCAACATATCCCATGTGCATGTTGTAATCCGCAACAATTGCAGGCTTTATCGCATTTCTGTGTTCATCACAGAAATTGCCTTCTGCTGGAGGAGCGTGCATATTAGTCAACATATATACATCTCGTTTGTCTTTCCAAACTAATACTGTCATGTCACCCCTCACCCTAACCCGTATGTCTCCTTTCTTCAATCGAAGTTGTCTGTTGCGTATGTCTTGTGGTAGGCCCTTCCGATTTGGTCTGACTGTTCCGCAACAGCTTATTTTTTTCGTCATTAGTTCGTCGAACAAGTCTGGCGACGAAAAGAAATTGTCCATGTACAGTTTGTGCCCAACCCCCTCTACTCTTTTGCAGAGGTCCCTGACAGTTGCATGCGTCGCAGTCACTTCTTGGTCAGCGCGTGTTCTGTCTTTACCTAAGTAAACCTTCATGTCGTATGTATAGCCTGCTGAATCACAGAGCTTGAAGATTTTGATTCCGAAACGTTTGTGTTTCTTAGGAATGTATTGTCTGAAAATAACCCTCCCTTTGAATTTTACAATTATTTCGTCAACAGCCAGATGCTCCGAAGGATTATAATATTTTTCATATCCGTCATTTAGAGTGTCAAAAATAGTCCGAATTTTCCATAGTCGGTCATAATTGTCGGCTTGTCTGTCAATTCCTGCATTGTTGTCTGTAAAGTGAAGGAAGCGAAGAATATGAAGAAATCGGTCGCGTTTCAATGTCTTACCGTAGAAAGACGTGAGAAATTGCTCAGCAGTCGCCCAGTAGTCTCTTATTCGGTCTCTAATGTCATGGCCCATTTGAATAATGATCCCTAAAAAAAGAAACATTTCGGAATCAGTAATGTCAGGGAGTGGAGAAGGTCCGTCTTCAAGACTGTCGAGATATTGGTGATAATATCTGTTAGTCTCTTCCACCAGCAGATGGATAATTTCTCTGAAGAATAACAGGAACACGCAGAGTGGAGTGGAATCCTTATTCACATGTGGAGCTTCGTTTAGATTTATCCCCACTGCTCCACCAGAAAAATTATTCGCACCCCTTCTGCCATGCTGTTGTGGTGGTCCCCATGACGATGGTGATGACGACAATGATGATAGTGATGATGGCGGTGGCTGCACGAGTTCTTCATCATCCTCATCTTCGTAGCCCCAATTATTATCTTCATCTTCTGTGCAGCAGTCCGAATCAGAATCGAATAGCAGTTGCCTTTCAATTTCATAATTTTCCAAACGACGTTTCATTGCCATGGTAAGATGAAATGTAACTACAGTATTCGATTTCACTATCACTACACAGGAAAGAGACGGCACTTTGTATCTCAGCCACGAAGTAACTGTTTGTTCACGACCCTAGAAAGGGCAGTAATATCTTGCAGCTATAACGGAAGGTTTTAGCACTGAGGACGGGACCCCTCTAGCTTTCTCTTGAATAGCCATTCTTTCATTCTTCTGTCCTTTAGTAAAAGATTCGAAAATCTGGAAAGTGTAAGCAGTGCTAGCAAAAGACCAAATGACTTTATTGCTTCCACCTGTTTTATGACACCAGGACACTGCTAAAATTTTGAAGTGTTACAAACAGAAATTAAGTTATAATGCAGAATAACTCTGTGAAGAACTGGGAAACCATTTTTGCAGTACGCATCAAAATTAAAAGAAAATAAAATAAAATAGGGTATAACACTTTGTATAAAAATTTTCAAATCTTCCGTTGTAATACGCGACAGTGTGTTCTTTGCTGATACACACAAAGTTAATTCCATCCATTTATCACAAAAATTGAGTTAGATATAGCATTTTTAAACACAATGCTTAAAATTGATTAAGCGCCCGAAGAGGAACGGACATTTAAACCCAGAGTGGCAACGGGCATTTAAACGCGCACCAGCAGCGGGCATTTAAATAAACTCCGGCCAGCTCAAGCTTACCACCATTTCCGAAGTCCGGCGTTTAAAGGTTAAAAACCAGGACGATGGATAAAGTCCAAAAACCCAATATATCAGAATAAAAGAATTGCTGGACACATCCTTTCCTGTGTGGCCCATGATGTATCAGAGGAAAGCAGGCAATTGTTTCTTCCCAGTAATTCTTGTTTATTTTTCTAATTAAATTGATTGTGAATGTTGTTATTTATGCAGTCACTTTTAAAACTGCCCATACACCTTTGGGTCCCTCTACACATCTGCAATGTTGAGCACTTTCCTCCTTTATGTAAAGAATTCGCTCAGTGGAGCACAGTCGTTGAACCTATAAGTTCCACAGCTTGTCAAGAAATTCACCTTTTCATATGGACTTCAAAGGTTCATAACCATGCTCATAGTAACCTGCCATTTGACAATGTCTTAAACCAAACGAATAAAGTTTCAGCCCCTACTTTTTAGACCCATTTGAATGTTTTCCTTACATCTATGCCTATGCCTATACCTATACCTCCCAATTTTCAAGGCATCTGACCGATATTTCATATACAAATCTCATCTCTCCCGTTAATGTTACGTGACTCATCCAGTTCATCTTAATTTCACTACCAAAATAATATTTAATGAAGATCTTGTATGCAGAGATGCTTATTACTGTGCTGTTCTAGAATTATTTTGTTATGATTTTCTTTAATTACACCAAAGGAAAATCATGTGGTCTGTGAATGTGCTATTGCGTTTCAACAGTATCAACTAACTTGCCACAGAGGTCTTGACTCATAGCTGAGCTTCAATGGGTTAGGTTCTTCCATCTGTTGAAACCTTCATAACATATCACAAGAATAAATCATAAAGAGTTAAATTTCAGTGACACATTTCAGGGAATATGCAATGTACTCATAGCAGTTAAAGTAATAAACATATGCCAGTTGTCAGTAATGAGGAGACTGATCTTCATCTGGAATCCAGTGTTGCCAGCAAATATGATAAATGTTGCAGTTTTATAATGATGTGTTAGATGAAACTGATTGTCACAAATGAATGTTATGGGATACTAAATTAAGTTTTACATTTTATATTAATACACAATTGCAGGACAACTTAAAATATTTCGGTTTCCCTTGTGTAAGAGAGATACTGGGATATTATTGGGATATTATTTGTTAGCTCAGATATAGAAAGATGCCAAGTATTTTTTTTTTCATTATTTACTGAAAAATTGTTTTTGTTGAATATAGCATGTATGATACATGAGGATATTTGATGTAATGTTTCGCATATCTTGCAATGTATATCTAACTGAAGTACAGAATGTAATAGAGTGCCTATGTGTTAAAATTTTCATTACAGTGAATTTTTAATCTGTATTTACGAGACACATTGAACACCTACTCTAATTAAAAATTGGGTTCTAAATCATGGGTTCTGTCATTTAGGATAGTACCCAGTGACTTCTCATAACAAATTAACTGTAACTAGCTACTGTTTGTTCACAGAATGCTCAGTGGATTTGGCTGAGTCCACTAATTTAGATAAGAATTATAGGGTCTGTATGGATGATGATGATGATGATAATAATAATAATAATAATAATAATAATAATAATAATAATGTTATTTAACATTCATCACAGTTACAAATTGTAACTCTTGAACAAGTCACATACATATACAACTTTTCCAGTCTAATTGGCCTCCTGCCAAATCGACTGAACATCATCATTTATCACATAACATAACATTCAATTACAATTAAAATCACACTCTCAGTATAATTAAAATATATTAGGTACAATAAAATTTATGACTACCTTCCATTTTAAAAAACAAGGTCATCTTACTATATATATCTTAATTACCACTGTCATATTCTTAAACTTGAAACCTATTATATCAAAATAATCCACAAAAGATAAAATTCAATTTAGATAACGATTAAATAATTTGGAGTGCAATCTCTTTTAAGACTTCCATTCCCTTTATAGGCTAAATCATATTAAAACACTTCACCTAATTACTAGTCATTTTATTTACACTTAAATCTATTTATCAAGGAGAATCTTATTCGTTTAATTGTCCTTCTGAGATGAACTCATGCAAATTATACCATGGGTGTTCCAATAAATATCTGTTGAGTCTATGTAAGTCAGGGGCCATAATTACACTGTGTCAGCAGTCTCCCTCCCACCTTCTCTCCCACTATGAAGCTGAAACTACTGCCTCCCAACTTCTTGCCATAATTTGCTTTACATGCAAGTCAGAAAACATTTCTAAAAACCGAACCTCACATGGTAAAATAAAAATTTTGTATGAACTGGTCATCATATATTGTTACAATAATTTCACTTATACAGAGTGAATCTCAATTACATATCATAAATACTAGCATTATGTTCTATACTTACAGGCAAGCAGAAATGGTCATAAAAATATATGGTTACAGCCTCTTTGTTAACAAGATACTGCAGATATTAATGCAACAGGATGCTGAAATATAATATTATGAGACAGAGCAAATGAAAGGCAGTATAAGAGAATTGATAAAGCAGTCATTCAATCTACTTGATGGGAGTCTTTGCCCATTCTTATATGGTATTTAGACAGCCCCTTCCAAGGTCGATGAATAGGATGAAATGGACCAGTTATGTGACCTCTCTGATCACCCAGTCTCAATCCTGGTGACTTCTGCTTGTGGCAGTCATCTGAAAGGCATTGTTTTGAAATGCTATTCAAATGGCTGGGACAATATGCAACATGCCTGACATATTTCAGCAGACCAGGTATTGTTGATACAACAGGGCTCAGTTATGCATTGACTGTAATGGTATACTGTTTCCAAATCTTTTCTGAACCGTTCTGTTCACAGCTAATAATCTCTATGTCCACAGTAACATTATTTGTCTACTTTTCTTTCAATGTACGTGTACATCCTGTTCCCATAGCCTATCTCACTAATGAAACGGTTGTGACACTATATTTATATGACCATTTCTGCTTCCCTGTAAGTGTAGAACACTATGCTTATATTTAATGTATGTAGTTAAGATAAACCCTGTATGACCGTCCAAAAAGAAGACACTTTTACATTAATGCAGTTACTTGTTTTCACAGATTACCTGTGATAATGAGAAGCATGGGCTACAGTTTGAGTTGTTCTGGGACAAAGATGCAAACCCAAATAAGAAGATCTCATTGATGGCTGAAGCAGTGGGAAACAAGAAGGAAATTCAGCTAGAGATTCCAGGCCGCTACCTTAAGGGCGAAGTTGTCACAGTGTAAGCAACTTTTACAAATGGATTTTTCAGTAACTTGTGTACAGTATATAAAATTCCAGCATCATGTATTTGTGAACAAAGAAAATTACCTTCTTAGCTTCTGCTTGCTACTTGGAATGTTCCTGGATTGAATTCTTCATAAGGCACCCAAACAGAATATTTCTTTGAGCGTGTTTCCCACCCCACCCCACCCCATAAACATAAATACCTGAATTGTAACTTAAAGTAGACCAAACTATTCCTCATTCTGTAATTCAGATTTCAAAAAGGTTACTACATTGTAACTTACCAGAATAGTATTTAGAAGGACTTAGTTGCAGCCTTGGCCAGGGAGCAGGCTATCTGCCTTTTTTATAAGATCTAAAAGTTTGTGACAGTGGTACATTATCTGTTTATCTAAAAGATAACCGAGTCTGGACATATCTCCCACCTGGACCCCCATGATCATAGCAGCAGTCAAGAAACTTCAACTCTGTCAAGTGTAGTGTGAGTGGGAAAATATGCTTTTCTTCTGTTGGTCCCATAAGGAGTATTGCTTCTCTCCAGTGATGATTTCTATCGTGATACTTCTCTGGTGCAAGGCTCTTGGCTCTCGCAGATGGTTTATGCTGTGGTCAGCTTGTATATCGCATCTTGGGGCTCTGTTTATTGGGCCCAACTGAATAGGTTTTTGCCTGAAGGCAGACAGACTGCATTATCCGAAACACTGTGTTTTGAAAAATAAACAAAATGATGTTTTTAGATAAGGACTGGAGGATGGATAATGACCAAAAACATAATATATATGTAACTTTTTTATGTTTCTGCTGTTAGATTTTGGAACAATGCCTGCAGATATGCCCTAGTTACTTTTTACAAATTATTTCCTCCTCATCATCCATTATGACCTTATATAAGCAGTTTCTGTAGTGTTTCTGTTAAACCTGAGAGTCAAGTCCACATCACAGTCTGTACCACATTTTGTTTCATAAATGGATGCAACCAACATCAGGCCATACCAAATGCTATTGTACTGAGATGATGTGTTCAAGTTTTATGGAAGGGTAGAACATTTAGAATATTACATTTGGTATCATTTTTTAACAAAAACATGTTTTGTATAATATTTGTTGGCATGTTCATCTACCAAGTAAGTACTTTAACAGTTTAGAAAATACTGTTATGAAATTTGAATTGAACTGAAACAAATAATGTACATGATTTGCATTTCTTCCATGTTAATTTTTCCTACTTAAGAAGATAATTACTTTGACAAATATTATATGTTGTTTTAAAGATTTCGTTTCATAATACAATTTCGGGGGTATGCAGTAGTGTAGCTGGTTGAGGCACTATGCTACAAGCTGGAATGTCACCTAATGAGGTGGATTTTTTCCAGTTTACCTAATCCTTCCAGCCACACTGTGGCCCTGGGGTCAACTCAGCTTCTAACAGAAATGAGTACCAGGAATCTTCTTGTGGGGTAAAGGGTGACCGGCACGTAAGGCAGACAACCTTACTGCCATCTGCAAGTCAGTTGTCTACAGAAAATGTGGGAGCCCAACATCTCACAACCCTATGTGCCTTCGCGGCCTGTTACAGGGATAGCTTTACATTTTTATAGGGTGACCTCCCTTACTGACATGGCTGTAGAATCAGCTGTCATCAAACCATTTCATTTGGGGAAGAAGAAATTAAAATTGTCACAAGACATAACTGCTGTTGTACGTCTTGCTTTACTTTTGGGTGATGAAGATACAATGAAACCCAGACCTTTGCCAAAAGTGATTTGAATTTTTACATAAGCTAAAGTATTAATGCAAATATGTGCACACATGTGCATGCACACACATTTTCAGTATTCACGGTTACATTGTAAATGTATGTAAATCAATTTAGCCCTGTGGAAAAGTCTTCTTTTCCTCTCTTGTATTTTGAATGTTTTATAACTCAGACTAACAAAACTATTTTCATAATATATCATTAAAAATTCAATTTCAAAATTTTTGTTATGGTGAATATTACTGAATTTATATAGGCTGAATTTGCATAAAGGAGATTAAAAGATAATAACTCTGGTCTGCAGAGCCAGTGGAGTAACAGGATTTCTGGAATGGGAAGAAAACCACAAGATCTCTGTTCAACTGGAGTGGAATTTAGACGAAGGAAATGCCGATATCACAGCAAAACTCCATACTCCCTTTCCTAGAATGAGGTTCCTGAGTCTCTTTGGCACCTACAGCCTGCTTCAGAATGAAGGAGTCTTAGTGGTATGTACAGCTGATCTTAAGATTGTGATTAAGGTAAACTAATTGTTACATGATTTCTTATCTTGAGGGAAGACTATAAATTACAACTCTTTGAAAACATAGGATTCAGGAAAATATTTGGACCTGTGAAAGATGGATGAATTGAGAAATTTAGAATATTACATAATGAGGAACAGTTTCTCTAATACTGTTAGGGTAGCAAAGTCCAGGAGACTACGATGAGCTGAGTATGTAACTAGGATAAGGAAGAGATGTTATGAATATACAGTTCTGGTGAGGAAACCCTTCTTGGAACATAGCTGCTTAGAGGACAGAGAATGAGATGAGCAGACAACATTGGCATGAAACATGTGGAAGTAGATAGTGAGAACAGAATGTGAATGAAGCTGCTTGATGATTCTGGCTGAAACGAAGAATTTCAACACTTGACAAAATAGTATAATGTTGTATGGCAAGTATATGTTGTTGCATAGTTAAAATTAATTGATGCCACCTGGTAATATTTCTATTTCAGTTTTGAGGGAACCACATTCTGCAGTGCTGTAGTTTTCATGATATCTGTACTAGAATTAAATAATTCATGCTGTGAATCCATAGTACTCATGGAAAGAAACATCTAGCAATGGCAGTCTACTTTAAGGTCTGACTGATAGTTTTGAATTATCTAAAATATCACAAGTATTTCACTCCTGTATATACTTTCTGAGCATCAGAGCATAGGTAGTACATCAAGAAAATTGAATGATAAATGGTTTGTTTTTCTTTGATAATTATTAAGAACGATGATTTTATATTCAGGTTTTTGACTTGTACAAGTCACGTGATTAAAGAAAAAATTTACATTGATCAAAGAAAAATATAATAATCATAATGCAGGCCTGAGTAATTATTTGAGTATGTTGTAGCCAGGTATTTGTTAAGCACCATGATTTTGGTAGAAATCAGATCTATACCAAACTGTTGTTCATGAAATATTTATGGGGATTCATCACAGAAAAGTGCAACAGTTAATTATGTGTGTCAGTATTAGCTTAAGTCAAATTCACAAAACCAGTTATATGACTGACAATGCACTGTTTTTCTTTTTCTTTTCGTATTTCAATGTTACACTAGCTTTCCCAGATTTTTTAAATGTTTCAAATATATAGGTTATGTCAGTTGTCTTCCATTCTGTTAAGTACTACAGTGTTGTACAGTCTGTAATTTCCTAGTGTATTGATTTGCTTTTATCGCCGGTGTTCTTAGCAGTATTTAATGTGTATTTTATACCAAAGTACAATATTTACAACATTTGCTTTATTTCACTCTTCACTGAAAAAATTCTACTGAAGATATTTAATGGTAGCCTGTCAGAATTTATTTATGCCTAGTAGTTCTTGCTAGAATTGCTCAGTAACGTAGGAACTGATCTACTTTCAGCTCTGTGGCAACTGTTTTGTTTATTTTATGATAACAGGTAGAAACCTCCTGGCAGGAAGAGAAGCTTTACCTTACAGTAAATATGAAGAAGATAAATACTGTTTCAAACTTCTGGGGATGGACAATGGGTGCTCATCTATGGAGCACTGTACCTGCAATTGCTAACATTTCTTTTGACCTTGACTTCAGGTCACGTACTGATGAACAGCTGACTATCAAAACCCTTGCTGTTCTCAACTACAATACGAAAGAATCAGCTCTTGAAGCAAACTGGAAATCTGACAAATCAAGTTTATTTGGAGATATACAGCTTCATAGTCATATTCAGCATTTGGAATTTGTGAAATACACATTGAAATTTATAGAGAGTTCAGTGGAAACTAGTGGCAGCTTGGAGATGAACTGGGCATCACAAAATAAAATATTTGCTGAATTTTTCTTCAAAAAAGTTGATGGTGCTGCTGGAACTTTTCGGATTACCACCCCATTCACTGGTTATAAAATTACTGCTGCTGAATATAATTTTACGAATTTCCAAGATGACAATGGCATAACTCATTTGAGAATGAAAGCCGATGCACTTTTCAAAGAGTATCTGGCTATGATTGATATTTCAGGATCAAAATCTAACTCTTCTCTTGGTGGTATATTGCAGCTAAAGACACCATTCACAGAAGAAGTGAAGATAGATGTACTCCATCAGATTGAAAATGGAAAGCTTAATGAGAAGCTCTTAGTAAGTCTGGCAGAAGAGGACCTTTTATTTTTGTATTTGGTGGGTGAAGTCTGTTCATTTTCAAATGTTCAGCTGTCTGCAGGGTTACAAATGCCAAATCAGAATATGAATATAAGAGTAGAAACTTATCTGTCACCAGGAAGCTTAGAATTTAACTGTAGAGGGGAGTGGAATACTAAAAGCATAAGTACTGTAGCTGTTGGTAGATACGAAAACACTGATGACATTCTGTCTATACATCTTGATATGACTGCAGACAGTTCACTTCTTTCACAAAATGTAAAGTTAGCATTTCATCATGCAAGTTCACAGGGGACGTTTCAAACCACTCTTCACTTACCGGGAGACATAATACTTACCAATGTTTTCATTATTCATGATTCACTGAACTGGAAGAACAAATTAGACTTTAAGTCACCAAGCAAGACAGGTTTCATTGAAAATAAGCAAAGTTTTGTGGATGGTGTAAGATTAGAACATGAAATGATAGCTAACCTTAATGGTCAACAGGCAACTGGATTAGTTACTTTTATCAAAGATCCTCAGTCATTTGTAATCAGGGAAGCTAAAGCTGTTCTTAATGTACCTTGGACAGATCCCATCATAATCCTGTATTTGTTTCCAAATGATGAATTTCACATTAGACCAAGCCTTGTTTTTCAGTTCAGACACACCAAAGAGATAAGGATTGAGATAGATCTTGAGTATCAATTGTTGCACAGCAGATTACAAATGGAGATAACCTCAGCATTCTACAAGCCCATTCTTGTAAATGCTTCATACAGTATTGCAAAACAGAAATTAACAGGGCAGATACTGACACAGTGGGACAATAAGAAAATACACATAGAATCTAATTTAAATTTTGAATTTGACATGATGAAAACATCAGGGGACTTTTTCGTTAGACATTCTGATATGGATACTGACGCTGCCAATGGAAGTTTTGATTATAACATGACTGGTCCCGAGATAACAGCTCATGCCCTTGGAACATATAGAAACCAAAAATTAGGTTTTGGATTATCCTTGCTGTTGGGAAGGAATGTATACAAAGGTTCCATTACTGTGCAGACACCTTTCCAGAACTGGGAAAATTTATCATTTTCTTGCCACATAAATATCTCAAAACCAGTTCACTTGGCAGTTATAACTTTGTCAAGAAACCATGAAGATATCACGGTGTCTGGTTTGATTAGGTCAGATATTTATTCCTCAAAATTTAATGTTGCCATGACAAGTCACATCCTTGGCTTTCACAGTACCTCTGTTTATGGCGCCTACAGTGCCCCAAATTCAAGTGACCATTCTATTGAGCTGGCTTATGATAATAATGACAAAAGAATTGAAATTCTTGCTAAACTGCAGGTTGATAATGATTCATTCTTAAATGCAATTATGGCAGAAGGCAGTTTGAAGACTCCATTTAAGGGATATGAGACAATGTTAGCTCATTATTCCTACAATACAAAAGGAAATGAGAAGAAACTAGATCTTCAGCTAGTTAAAAGTTCCTGGAAGTTTGTTATAGAGAGTGAATGCTCATTTGGTTCTGGAATAGTTAATGGCAAGGTTAAAGTAGAACTGCCATTTGAAGAATTGAAAGAAATGTCATTTTCCCTGAGATATGGTTATACACCCAGCACTCTTGAGAGGACTGTCAACATAGCTGTATCACGTAACCTGGATGTAGTCGAAATGGCAGGAGCATTACTTATCAATAAGGATGGGTCTCTGATGGCAGATGCAATGCTTAAGTCTCCTGTCAGTGGATATAAGCAGGTGAAGTTTAATGTAGCTGTTTCTGCATCCAAAGAGAAAAAGAAGAGTGTAACAGTCACATTCTCAAGAGATCAAGAGGACTATATGATATCTGGGACATTCACTTTTAATACTGAAGCAAGACTTGTGATAATAACACCTCTGAAAGGTTATGAAAATATTGAGGCCAGAATTGGTTACATTAGACATGATGAAGACCATCTAAACTCTACGATTAATGAAAGGTTATATGGTTATTTGGATATGGCCACTGGCAAGAGTGAATTAAATATCGATTTGAATTTAAAAGAAATGAACAGCATCATTTCAGCCAATATCATATCACCATTATTGATGGTACCACATATTGAGATTAAGGGAGAGTATGATCTGAGGATGTTTCCTGGTTCAGTAAGTTTTATAGTAAACAAAGATGCAATTAAAGTTGTTAGTATTCAGATAATATTGGAAAGAAACAGATTCATGGGTGAAATAATCACTCCCATTGAAAAATACACAGATATAAACTTATTTGCGTCATTCAGAAACGAGGAAGAAAAGAAACATATGAATTTCAAGATGAAGCTTGGTGAACATTCATTCCAGTTACTAAGTACCACTGTATTTGGTGCATTTAATTCCAAAATTTTGGCAGAAGTTGTTACAACTGTGCCAGGCATAGATCGAATCACTTTACATGGTCAGTATGACCTGTTACATGATGAAAAAACTGCAGAACTGGTCATTACTCTGGATCCAAGCAACACATATGAATTATTCATATCTGGAACAGCTGATTCCAAGATTGGGCAATTTAAGGTTCAGGTATATACTCCAGTATCAGAATTTGAGTCTGTGTTCCTTGCTGCAAAGTATGACTTAACTAAGGATTGTTATATGAATATCCTAGTGGAAAAGAATGATATAAAAAATTATTTTGGAGGCCATGTTGCCTTTACTGATGATGGCACTCTCATAAGAATTGAAACACCTTTCAAACATGCTGAAGATATTTCATTTCATTATACATATCATGCTGGAAACAATGAAAGATCTGAAAATTTAATAGTTGTGAGGAATGGACATTTGACAATACTGGAGTCATCTTTTAAGTATGAAAATAATGTTGCAGTTATTAATTTAACTACTCAATTGGAGACAGTGTATGGGTTTCTTATTACTCTTGACTTTAACGGAATGCCAGTGGAAGGAAAAGAATATGCACTGTCTATATCTGTACTCAAAAACTCACAGCCTCTTCTGAAAGCATCCTCACATATACTTATTGACTGCAGCAAGGAAATTTATGCCAAGTTTGAACTTAATACACCTCTTCTACCAAACAATTTCGAACATCTCAGCTTTAATTTGTGTTTTACCCCAGTATTCCCTCCACCTAAGATACTAATGACAGTCTTGAAAAATGAAATACCTATTCTTGACTTGAGAAGTGACTTTGGTCAAAAACTCTCTGGCTTTACCTATGATCTTAAATTTATGAGTGGACATGTGCAACGACTCCTATCAATTGACTTTTCTCCAGGAGAAAAAAATGTCAAATTTAATATTGATTCCATAGCAGACACCCCTGAGCAGTACATCGGTGATTTAAGATTTAATAAAGCTACTGGTACTTTGAGTGCAATTTTCACATCACCAATTGTAGGATTCGATAAGTTCTCTTTCCAGTGGAAACAAGGGCATGATTCTATAGATACTGAAATTATCACACCATTTAAAGGATATGAAAATCTTTCATTGGCTGCCCATTTTAAAGTTAAACATATAAGGAAGTCCGCTATGCTTTTTATTAGCAAGAATGATGATACAATTGGATTCAGTATGAGCACGGATCATGCAGATGGTAGTGATGAACTGGCATTGTATGCTGTCACTCCTTTCACAGTGTTAAAGAAATTTGATGTTCAGACTCAGTACATTAAATCTGAAACAAAGAAGATAGTAAGGTTGAATGTCACTGTCAGTAATCAACATTTCAAAATTGGTGGAGAATTATTGTCCAAAGAGAACATATTACAAGCAAAGTTAGATATATCTAGTTCCTTGCAGGATTTAGAACAGATAAATTCTAACTTTTTCTATGATATAACTGAGTCATTGACCTTTGGAGGAAAGCTGGATATAGGGGACATATCTACAAACATTTCAGGTACCATTGATTTTGATTTCCTACAGGGAGAGCTGTTAGGATCTTTGAACAGACATGGTCAGTTAAAAGAACGCAGGTTCATGTGGAGCCTGGAAAATACTCACTTGATGAAGACAGCTAAAATTGCAGTCAATCTTGGTTATGAATTAAATTTTGTCATTGATGCTATTCTAAACATTAGTAATCTGAAAAATGTTAAGGCTCAAGTATCATTCATCAAACCAGTGCATATACATCAATTGTACCCATACACTTCCACATACAAGTTACAGTGGAATATCAGAAATGTGATGGCATTTGATGGTGGTCTCTTTATAATGCTGAATAATGTACCTTACTGCAATCTGAATTTAAATGTGGACTTGGATAATGCTACAGAGGTTAAAATTTTAAATGCTCATTATTTAGGCTTTTCTTATAATTATAGAATTCACCTTACATACCAGTTAATGAATAATAACAGTATAGAATTATTATCTAAAATAAATTTAGGTGGGACAGAGTTAATTATCTCATTAAATTTTATGCTGAATAACACTAAATTTATTACACGATGTGGTGAATTCCATTTTTCTCTTGGCTATAACCTAACTACAAAACGCAAAATACTAGATATTGAATACCAAATCAGTCAGAATATATATCGCCTAAGTTCAAATTTGACATTTCATAAACCTTATCTACCAGTAGTATCCATTACTCTAAATACTCCTGTCAGACACTATTCTTTTCTTCATCTAAGTAACCAATACATCATGAATACAACACACAAGGGGTTTAAAATACTGTTACAGAAAGAGGAGAGAAATGGTGAAATCTCGTTATCTATGTGGAAAAACAGAAATAATATTGGTTTAAAAGGTAACATGTCTCTGCCATTCAAAGATCTCAAGACCTGGTATGGCATAGGTAACCTTGACATGACATCTGGACTTGAAGGCAATGTGAACTGCTCATGGGATTCTACAAAACATTTAGCACTTAATTTCAGATATGCACCTGACTCTTTGAAAGCTAATATTAACACCCCCTTCACTGGCTTAGAGAATATAAATGCTGAATTCCTCTTGAACAGAAAAGATATTATGGAAATACTTATTTCTGTAAACTGGGGAGATAAGAAGATATTTCTCAATGGAAGTGGTGGTCTTGATAATGGAAATAAACCTGAGTTTATAATATTTTTTCTTTCACCATGGGCAGATCCATTTACTCTCTCAGGTAAATATGAAAATAGGGTAAACCCTGTAGTTACAATTCTTTTGCAAAGGGGAAGTGAATTAGCAAGACTGGAAGGACAAATAGAATATTCTATAACAGACTTAAAATTTGTTATGAAGTTTTCTTCTGAGCTTAATGGTCATAAAATGACTATAAAAACTGGTTATGATTTTGAGTATCAAACTAAAAAGATATATTTTGAAGCCAGATTTGTTTCCCTGAGTTTTATCATCAATGGAGCTTTAAACTCAGAAGGAATGGATGGAAGATTATATGTCAAAACACCATTCAGCTTCTTCCAAGAAATTGCTGCTGATGGAATCCTTACTATTGGTCAGTCAGCCACATTTAAGTTGAGATGGAATGACAAACTGTACATCTTGAATGGCGAATATGAACACACACATGGGCATCTTGGATGTAAATTTACTCTACTGAGCCCATATGTACGAGTTGAAAATATTAAATTTGACATCAAATATGATTATGAATCAGCTTACCTCAAACTGGAAATTCCAATTGAAGCATTGTACTTGGATTGTTCTTATCATTTTCAGACATATGTATATTCTGTTGGAGCTACCTTGAAAGTTCCTTCTGTCACGCTGTTGAAACGTTTGTCCTTTGCTGCCACTTTAGACACTGCAAATCTCACTGCTTCAGCTATAGGACAGTGGAGTGCAAGCCAGATAGTGAATATTTCTGCCAGTCTTTTGCCAAGCAATCAGTTTATTAAAGTAGAGACGCCATTTGAAGGTTTTGAGAAGATACTAATATTAGGTTCACTGAAGAATGAAAGCACACATCTTGCATTTGCAGGGAAGCTGGAAGTCGGTAATGATAACAGTATTCATGTACATCACATTATTGGATATGGATTTATGCAGCATTCCATAACCATTAACATGCCAGTACTTGATAAAATGAATTTCAATGTAATCCTGCAATTTGATGACCCTAGGAACATGTCTACAAAACTTACATTTGGGCCTACAACCACAGAAAGTACCTTCAGTGCTGAAGGCATGTTGGATTTAAAGGACATGTTTGGTCAATTTAATGTCCATCACCCATTCATGGAGGGTAATTTGGTTTGTAAAACGTTGTGGGATGTGAAAGCCAATCTCCAAATTAAAACCAGTACCATATTGAAGGTGAAAGGCTCATACACTCTTTCTAGAAATGATATCATTGTGAAGTGGAATACACAGACATCTCACTCACAGTCCTTCACAGCCCTGGGAGGCTCCTATGAATATGATCATAAATCTGAATTGAAAACTAAGTTATTCTTCAATGAGGACATAATCACAAGTTATTACAAAATCAATAGTACATCAATGACTGTGAATTTTAAACTTAATAGTCCGGCACTACTCAAAATTAAAGACTTTAGTTTGGATATTGAAGGTTCACATAGTCCCAATCTACATGGTTCATTTTCATATAAATACAATACACAGTCTGTCTTTGTAACTGTTATCTTGAGCAAAACACAAGAGACTGTAACTGCACAAGGAATTGCCCATGTGCAACCACTGTTAGGTCCTGTACATCATATGGTCCAAATTGCCTACAATGTGAAGGATCCACAAAACTTTTTTCAGTGTAAATATGAAGGTAATATAATTCATAAAGCTCTTATGTCTTACAAGAATGATGATCGTGTCTTTAAAGTGACACTGGATGTCAACAGTGAGATTCTTGGCACTCATAAAATCTTGATGTTGTTGGAAAAGAACGGGCAGTTTGTGCAACTTGAAATAATGAACATGTTCAGTGTTAGTTTGAAAGCAAAGCAAAATGAGGGACATCTGATAGTTAGAGCTTCTGGTATGGAACATGAAGCTTTTTATCAGCTTACATATGAAAATGGTTTTCATGGAAGTCTTACTTTAGTGTCCCCACTAATCTCAAATGGAAAAATTAATGTGACTGCTGCAGCCAAATGTGATATTGAGAACATATTTGCAGATCTAAAGTATGTCGCTGGGATGAAAAGTTATCATGTTACATTTGAAATTAACAGTACTGAGGAAAGGACATCAGTCAAAGTAGAGGTCATTTCTTTACTCAAGACCATCCTGAGCCTCAATGCTTATATTGTGGTAAACAGATATGACATTCAGGCTGAAACATTGTTCGAGTTCTTTGAAACTGTAAGCAGTGCTATGCTGAGGCATAGACGGGCACTGCCACTGAACACTGAGCTAAATATAATGAGCCCATATTTTCCAAAGAAGGTGGTTAAGTTTGTTCTGAATACAGAGAATAATTCTATAACTTTATATGGTGGCCATGGTGATAAGTCATATGGAGAATATATCATGCTGGAGGGAACCATAAATCACAATGATTGTATGGCATATTTAAATTTTATAGCACCAAAACTGCCTCTTGCTCAGTATATAAATATAAGTGGAATCTTCAGACCAAGTGCTGGAGGAAAGTATGACTTGGAGTTTTCTACTCAGTTCTCATCAGAAATATTGATAACAGAATTTTCTGCAAAGTTCCACATTTCTTCTGCTGGACTTGATACAGCTATCAAATTTGTACCCCCATGGGAAGACATGGAGAACTATGGAGCTAAGATTTTGATACCATTCAGTCTTAGCAACAACATGAAACCTTGCATTGCCCTACATCTTGGGAAGAACAACACATATGCGCTGCATGGAAAATTTGTCTATCTGAAAGATATCCAGGAAATAGGATTTGGAGCTCAATACAAACTCAGAAAATTGGGTGCATCTTTGAAAACTGAAAATGCTCCTATTCCTGGTATCCAATTTGAAATAGATATTCCATTAGGTGACAACGTTGGCCATTATGGTGTGAATGTGAAGAACCAGAAGGGTAAAAATCTGTTAGGCATTGCAAGTGCATTGAACTACACTCACATTGGTGTTGAATGGGATAGCAACCTAATTGAGCTCAGATACACTCTATCTGATATTAGTATTGATGCAGAAGAGCGTCTTGATATCAATACAAGTCTGAAATGTACTCTTCTTTTAGAACTCACAACTCCATTTTCTGGATATGAACAAAATGGGCTGAAAATGTATGTTAATATGTCATCCTCATATAACCTGATTGTCATCTCTATTAACTATCCAGGAAGTTCTAAACCTTTTGGATTTGAACTGAATTATCAGCTAAAAGCTTATAATGATGTGAGTCTTGTCAGTCAGCTTCATATTCCTTTTATACCTGCTCTGGAAGATGTCGCCTTGATGCTCAGTAATAAATTTGAAGAGAAAGATGGAAGATTCAGGAGTGTTTTAGGAGGCCACTGGAATAAAGAAGAGCTGGCTATCACTTTAGAAGGAAATTTAAAAGAAGAAATTGTTTTCAAAGGTACAATGACACTAAAACTGATTGGGCAGACATTTACACTGGAGGCTAACTATGGGACTTCAAAAAGAGATACGCTTGGACTATTTGTCATGAGAGTGCAGCTTACTTCTCCACTCACAGTTCTAAAAAATGCTGAGGTTTATGTGGAAATCAATGTAATGAGATCTGTTCTTGCAAGCATTACTTACAATTCTAAGGAACTCCTTGGCTTCCATATTTACAGTGATGAGGTCTTGCATTTTGGAGCTGAAATAAGGAACCAGTGGAGATCAGCTTATTTTGTGTGTTCTTATGATACTAGCAAAGATATCATAATACAAGCAGAATTAGCTTGGGATATGAATCAGTTGAGCAGATCACAGTTTGTTGTTGTTTTTGCAATGACATATGGTCCTGATGACAGACAAGAAATGTCAGTCATTTTAAAGCTTCCATCACGTGTTTTGAAGTTCAATTTTACTCAGCAGTTATCACCAGTACACACTGAGTATGCAGGTAGTCTTTCATGGACAAAACACAATATTATTGGTTTCAAAACTCTTCTACATATAAATGCTTCTTCTGATGTTGTTGCTCTTTTGACTATGGGTCGCATAGATCTTCCTCACAGGTCATTTGAACTAGGGAGCTATGCAAGTGCAAGGTTGGATCATGATACTGTGATATATGCAGACATAAGAACAGAATTTCTGTGGGATGCTCTTGAAGACAGGAATAAGAAAATTGGTATTGCACTTAGGCATTACTCATCAATTCTGGAAATTGTATTGCAGCATGTAGCCATGAGGAATGATTTGGTGGTTCGCATTGAAAAGCATGGCAGACTATCATACAATCATTTGCCTTTTGCTGTGAAGATTGAAGTTGAATATTCTACCCTACCTGAGAATTTGATCACAATGGAAGCACATGTGCAGTATCTCACAAATACAGCTGTAGGATTAAATATGGGATTTTCATTACATCATGTAGCCACATCCATAGACTTTAAAATTGGTGCAGAAATAGCACAAACTTTGAAGGAAAACATTGGTAGGATGTCTGCAGAGTACTTGAATTCATACACAGGACAGAAACACATTATAGAATTTATGGGGAAAATGAGCTTACTACATCCTGAAATGAAGATTTCAGTGAGAACAGCAGAGAATCGGCTTGAGGTTCATGGTCTGCTACAGACTGACAACAGTGGTCACTATGCTGCATTGGTTGATTTTATCATGAACCAAAAGGAACCCCTGCATATGAGAGCCAACATTTTTTTGGCAGAACCAAGGGCGGAATTGGAGGCACGCTACGGAGACCATTGTAGTTACAAGATGTATGCTGGGGTGCCCCATTGTCGTGAGGTTACTTTTGGAGTTAAGCATGTATTATATGGGGTTGAACATCAAGATGCCATGATTATGTTACGACTAAACTCAAGTCAGCAGCTGTGGTCAAGGATTAGATGGCAACCACGAGCACTGACTGAGCTGAAAACTAGCATCCTACAGGAATATTCTGATGTCAGCCATGTGGTTCAAAGCATTGGCAGTGGTTTTTCTGAAGCCTGGTTGAAGGACTTTGCTTACAAGAGCAACATTGTATACCCAGTGCTTGTAGATATGTTTGATCAGATAGTTTCAACTTCTATGATTGAAGCAGGTGAAATCTACATGGACTTCTTGGATATGGGGGAAGAACTGAAAAGAATGTACAGGAGGAATGACTTCTATTTGCAGGATATTCAACCATATGTCAGCAAGCTCACGTAAGTACTCAGTAGATGGGACTAAATTTATAATGTAACTTCAGTAATCTCAAGACATGATACTGTAAATACTGAAGTAACACAGGGGTCAGTGTTATAAAATACTTATAATTCAATAATAATTCCAGTACAAAACGTGCAATAATCCATATCATAATTATACAGTTCATCATTTGCAGAATTTCAACATAACATTTGGGTATATGTACATAAAGCTCAGTTTCCTTTGATTCACATTTATCATCAGTGTATATCTATTTAAAATGTTCTATCAACCTCTCACATATCCTGGCTTAAAATTGTACATGAATATCATTATGAATTTTGAATTGGAAAGAAAGAAGTTGTGCCCTATTTCAAATACTATCCCATTATTAATCTGAAAGGACTGAGGGGAAAAAGTAAACTTTAGTTAGAATTGCCAGTTGCTTATCAAATTCAAATCAAATAATTCCCCAACGAAAACAAGACTGATGTGTTACCACTATGGTCACTCTACTGAAACAAAACTTTTGAACAAATTTTACAACATGTAAAAATACCAGTATACCCAGTTATAAATTTCTATGTGACATCTGTTTTGGGCACTGGTAAGAAAAGATCTAATGTGAAGCGAAATTTAAATAGATACTTTTTCATAGTGTTTATTCTCTTGATTTTTTGCAGGTCATACTTTACAGAGAAGGCATCAGGAATTTGTAAGTTGCTGTTGGATGGTACTGAAAGCATGTATTTGGCAGTAACGAATTTTGTTGTGATGGTTGTGAACACATTTGAGATTGATCTTTCTCATGTTTTCAGCATCTTAGATGACATTAAGGTAAAGAAAATGTTACAGTTTATTTTGACATTATTTCATAATGTTCAGATCTTAGTAATCCTTGTTGAAAATGTTTTACTGTGTAACGTTTAGTAGCATGAAAAGTGAAGGCTTCCTGACAACAGCAGCAGAAATATGCCACTGAGTGAACTCAGTTCCACCATGATCATCAAAATCAGACACACTATACATAACAAGAATTTCTGACTAAACTCTTGAAGCTTACTTTCCAATTTCATAAATTTATAGTGTACAGATTTATTATTTTTGTTTCTCTTTTTTATTTTTGTAAAGAAATTAAGCACATGTTCTGTCTACCTTAATTTTTTTAGATATAACCTGAAAGATTAGCACCAATTCTGTGTTTCTTATTGCTGGCTTACAAGCAATATTTTATACCTGATATGTAGACATGTTTATTATTTATCTCAGTACACAAATTCAAATTCCTAGATTCAGTGCTTTATTAGTTATCATAGGCTATTGCTATTTATTGTTTTTACATTATATAAAGAAAATACTTGAACAAAGGATATTTTTCGAAGAGTCCATGGCCATACATATTTCATAACCAGCGTTGGCTGCACCTTACAATTTTTTGCATCCTCCATGTTGTTACTGACTGTAAGAAATAAGATAATACAACCCTGGGGGTAGTCTCCAATTTAAAAATTTTAACACATTGCAGACCGGACGGGCCATATGGCCCTCTACGTTTCCAAGCGTTGCGGACCGGGCGGGCCATATGGCCCTCTACGGTCACATTATGTTGCAAAACGCTATATATCGCTGTGTGGCTTCTTCGAATCGTAACTACTGCGTAGATGACCTCGGGAATGATTGCTGCCTTATCTAGTAACTCGACCAGAGTCATTTCCTGTCACAACCTAAACAAAATTGGCTTTGTTCTAATCCAAGCTTGCACTTATCAACCATGCAGCTACCAGTTCAACATGGCTCAGAGACGAAAGCATTTGCAATCTCTCGGAGGACAGGAAATATTAGATATGTTCTCCGATGAGCTATCAGATTTGCCAACTGCTTCATCTTCTGATAGCGAGGCCATTATCAGTGACAGTAACAGTGACGGGGGCCACAGGGCTGCCCAAAATGTGTCAAGTGAAAGTGAGAGCTCTGTTGAAAGTGCGAGTGTCGGGACAGCTACATGGGATAAAGTGGACAAAACCCCCACTTTGGGAAAGTTTACTGGTGATCCGGGGGTGAAGCAGATGCCATCGGACCCAACGGACGTGTCTGAAGTTGCGTCACTGTTTTTTGGAGATAGTTTCTTTGACGGAAGGGGGACATTCTTCTTCAGTCCTGGAGGGATACTCGCGTTGTGAATATGGTTTCCACTATTCACAATTCGAGCATGGTCGATGTTCAAAGACGACACGGGCAAGTAAAGAAGCCTCTTTGTATTTCCGAGTATAATATGTTCATGAAAGGAGTTGATAGGGCCGACCAGTTCTTGGCCTATTATTCCCTTCCTAGGAAAACAGTAAAATGGACGAAGAAAGTTGCACTGTGGCTTATAAACTGTGCAATTTTCAATTCATTTACGGTTTTCAAAAAGGTGAGCAGAAATTCTGCTTTGAAATACAAAGCATTTCTGTTGAAACCGGCAAAAGCTTGGGCTACTGACGTCATGGTGGTGGCAGTACCTGCGTCAGACACAGACGTAGTGCAGCCGGGGCCATCTGTTCGCACCCGCCAGAGGCCTCAAGTAGACCCCCCTGGCCGACTCTCGGGTGATATGCGGAAACATATTCTCGTGAAAATTGTGAAGAGTGAATATTGCAAGAAGAAACACCCTTCTAGGCAGTGCCGTGTGTGCACAGAGCACAAGAAGAAGAGTAGAACTGCCTACATGTGCAAATTCTGCGTAATGCCTCTTCACAAAGGGGAATGTTTCCAGAGATATCACATGCGCAAGCACTTCTAGGAGCTCTGGTAAGTGTTCTCAAAAAATTTCAGTTCATAAAATTAATTAGGAGATTTTATATTAATTTTTAAAGTGAACAGTGCACAAGTTAGGGTAGTAGGTTTAAAAACGCCGGTCCCCAGGGTGATTTAAAAGTTTAAACCACCAGTCCGCAATGTGTTAATACCAGGAAGGCTGCTGTGATTGTGAAAAGTTGAACATTGTGTACATTGTTTATTTCAGACATTATGTGTGTATGTATATAATTTAACACCTATTGTGATAGTAGTTCCCGGAAAAAGTATTGATGCCCTCTGAGGATGATCCATAGAGATCGAAACATGTAAGGGTGATGAGTTTTCAAGTAATAAAACTTAAATACTCACACTAGACAGAGTTGTTTTTGTCTTTGTAATTGTTAGTGTGACGGACCAGAATGAAACAAATCAAATTCTATGCTTTCCTCTTCTTTAGTCGTCATCTTGCACTTCACTTCTTCCAACATCAATCTGGCCACCAGGTTGTCAAGGGTTCTGTCCATGGTTGCCATTGAGTCCCAGGCAGTGCTGAAGTGGGTGTAGTCTTCTGGTAGAATTGTTATTTTTGTCATGATCATGTTTTCATCAACATTTTGGTCCAGTTGACGAAGCTTGAAGGCAATGTTCTCCACATGACTTATATTCGTCATCATATCCTTAGTTTTGTCATACTTGAAGTTGTAAAAGTCTTGTAGCAGAAGGCACTTCTGTTGAGAGATGTCTCACTGATAAATTTGCTTCAAGGTGTCGTATGTTTTTTCGCGGTTGTGCATGTCACAGTGTGGGTCTTCACGTGTTTCTCGTTCTCACTATATAGTATTGGCACTTTGCATCTCGCATCTTCCATTTCCTTATATTTTCTTTGTCTCTTCCTTGGTCACTTAACAGGTCACTGCCATCAACGATGTTTATCAGTTCTTTTGCACGCATCAGAATCTTGATTTCAAAATCCCACAATGGAAATGAGTAGGCGTCCTTCAGTTTTGGCAGATGTGTTACCTCTTCTGTCTCTGTGGTTGCCATTTTTCATTATACATACATACATACATACATGGCTTCACAGATCTGTTGCCCATATTGGGCCGGATATTGAGCTCGTCAGATTAATTAAAAGTAGTTGCGATATGCAACCAAGCACAAAGAGAGACAACCTAGATACAATAGGAATATAATACAATTAGGTATTTGCCATATATTCATCAATAGAATAGAAAGCTTTCAAGATAAGAAAGTCTTTCAGTTTTCATTTAAATAAATTAACATTATCCTTTAAAATATATAATTTATGTGGCAAATTATTAAAATTTTTTATGGATGTACAATACACTCCCTTTTGTATAAGGGATAGTCTAGCTGACATGACGTGTAGTCTATTTTGTACTCTAGTGTTAATTTTATGTACACTATTATTTGTTGAATTGAATTGAATTTATTTACATTCTATAAATCCTAAGTAGGTTAGTACCTTTGGATACAGAACAAGTCAAAAGGTTACATACATAAGTACAGGCAATTTTAGCTTAAAAATTAATATAACTTAATTTTACATCATTCTCTATTTACATTGAAGTAAGATAATTATTTTCATTTTCAATTACAAATATGACCATGGCATATATAAACAAACAGGGAACTGTAAGTATCCCTAATTCTCTGAAAACCTCTCTTACAAGAACTTCCAGGCCTCATCATTAACATTGCTCTAATTGCTCTTTTCTGAGCCACAAAAACTCTTTTCATTGATGACGAAGAAGAGCCCCAGAAAATAACACCATATTTAAGTTGAGCTTGACAGTACGCACAATAAGCCAATAAGCCATTTTCAACACTTGCCTACTTACTATAGGCTGTAGTTTTCTGAGCACAAAGGTTGCAACACTCAACTTATTTATCACTTCACCAGAGTATTTTTCCCAGCCGAAATGACTGTCCAGGCACATACCTAAGAACTTAACATTTACAGAAAACTTAAGTGTTTGGTCATTATATTTGATATGTAATGGTTAGTCCATGGCCTTAGGGGTCATAAATTTCATTACTTTCTTTTTTTAATTTAGTATTAATTGGTTAGCTTGGAACCATCTATATAAATATCTCATAACTAAATTTATTTTGTTATTAAGGCTACTAATATCCTGTGAAGAGACAATAAAAGTGATGTCGTCAGCATACACAACTGTATGTGCCAACCCATTTAGAATTCTAGGCCGATCATTAATATATACATTGAACAACAAAGGTCCCTGTACAGATACCTGTGGAACTCCATGTTTGCTGGTTTTCCATTTAGAAACATATGTAGTTGAGTCTTGAGTCTGTGGAATGATTCTTCTTGTCTTCTCTTTTTTTTCCCCCCCTTCCTTCCTTCCATTTTTTTTAGCAAATCTGGGCCCATAACCTGTTGATTTTCTTTGTGTCGTGCTTACATATCACTTAACAGCCATACTGGATGAGAGAAAAATTTTTAATATAATACAAGACAAAAATTATTACCAACATGAACATTTTTACATTACTAGATTCTCAGCAGGCCTGACTGTAATAAGTATAGATATAATGGCAGAATATAAACTATTAAATCATTTAACATCAGTTTAGAGCCATAAGATATGTTATTCAGATGTGAGATTGTGTATATTGCTATCTGCAATTTTACGTAGGTCGTACCGAAACTAATGACCAACTTCTTTATGCATGCAACTTGGGAACAGAAGACGAAAGACAGCATGGTGGTGGGTTGAACCAGCTGTTGTGTTAACCTTGAGTGTCTTGTGACGTCAACAGCTTGCATCACGTGACCAATATCATTCCTAACAAAATGGCCGACAACGATATTTCGTTTCGCCAGCGTGCTGTAATCGAATTTCTTGTGAAAGAGGAAATCCCTGCTGCAGAAATTCACCAGAGACTTCAGCGTGCTTATGGAAGTGTGTGCATGGGTGCGAGCAGTGTTCGAAGATGGGTGAAACATTTTAAAGATGGGAACACCAGCATCGGAAATGAGCTTCGGAGCGGTCGTCCTCGAACAGCCTCGACTGAACGCAACAAGGAAAGAGTTGATGAGATCATTCATGATGACAGGCGTGTGACCGTGGACACAATCGCGCGAAAACTTGGAATAGGGCACAGTGCAGTACAGGAGATGATTGAAAGCTTGGGCTATAGGAAAGTTTGTGCTCGTTGGGTCCCGCGGTTATTGACCGAAGACCACAAAGGTGTTGAAAAGAAAACAAACTCCAAAGAATAAAACGTGTGCCAAGTTGTTTGTCTCTTTGTAGAACTGTTAAGAGAATCCACGAGTTTTTTAAATTAACTGCTTTTTATTTTTTTATTTTATTTTTAATTTCCTTATTCCATTACATCTATAGTAGGCAAAAGCCTTAGATACAGAATTGTGTCAATTTATCTTGTTAATACTTGTAAGCAATTGTCAAGAAGACTTATAAAATAAGACAATGCATGTTTACATCATAATACAATTTGTCTCTAGCATAATACATTCAAATTTATCATTGATTAAAATTTAAGATAAAAGTTTTCATCAAAAGTAACATATCTTATACATATATAACAAATCCAAGATATAAAAACATTACATTTATAAAATTACAAAATTAAAATTTCATGATGACTACATATCATTTGTCCCTAGTCCAATAAAACATACAATCAGGCCTCGTACAGACGGCCCAAGTTGTCAGGATAACACACACAGGTCGCGGGAAAACCACTGTCAAATTCACAACTTGCCATTCCACATACTGGTAGGCCATATCATCCAAATAGATTAGAAAACATTAGTTGTATAATCATTATCTCTTAAAATATTCATCAAGTGTATAAAAAGAGTTTAAATACAGAAATTCCTTCAGATTGTTTTTAAACTTATTTATATCATTAGAAATTACTTCAGTTTTATTAGGTAGTGCATTGTAAATCCTTACGGCCATGTGAATTACCCCATTACCATATTTCGCCAAATTTACCTGGCTCATATGTATGTCCATATTATGTCTAGTGTTTATATCATAGCAATCCCTATTTGTGTCAAATATTTCTTTTTTTTTTACTACAAACATCAGAAGAGAGTATATATACTGTGTTCTTAAAGGGAATATATTCATATTCTTAAACATTTCTCTGCATGTCTCTCTGAAACCACATCCTATTATTATTCTTATAACTCTCTTTTGTATGTTAAAAACTCTTTCAGCTTGTGTTGAGTTACCCCAAAACATTATTCCATATGTCATAACAGAATGGAAATATGAGTAATAAACACTTTTTAATGTTTTTACAGACACCACTGGTTTTACATTTCTTATCATATAACAAGCTGTATTTACAATGTTATATTTTAGCGTCCTGTTGCACTGATTTAAGTTCATGATTTGTTTATTCCGTCTTGCAGTGCATACACTTATCTATCTTCTTCTTTCACTTTCACTACATGTTTCGGCATAAGAATGCCATCTTCAGGTGCTACTCAATTCACGTCAAACTAGTACATTGTATGCCTTGTCTTCACTTTAAAATAACTAAAATATATGTCCATCATATATATTGACAAATGTCAATCGTAAAAATATTAAAACTGT